>NC_029775.3:34471796-34509107 GCF_000817695.3 Arachis duranensis
TATATTTGTGAATAATTTGAATTCATAATATATGTTATAGGTATTTAAAAACAGTATTATACCCTAGTATTACTGACAAGTTATTATTTATATATTCATTCTTGTATAGTGTTATATATTCATAAATAGGTATAGTTAGTACGTAGTTAATATTATACTTGTATATATATAAAATACTTTCTACAAATATGATTTTTAAAAAAAATTATTTTACATAAAATAAAAACAACGACAAGCATTGCACTTACTACAATGTCAAATTTATAATTTTAAAATAATAAAATATTTATTAACACAAATCTGACTCTTAAATTTATAATTTAAAAAAATTATAAACATAAATTTGATCCATAAATTTTTTATTCTCAAAATCTGACTCTTACATTTTTTCTACTTCACTTTCATAATTTTATAATATACTTCTCATTTTTACAGTATTTAGTATTTACACACTCTTCTCTAATATTAAAAATAAAAAGTGACTTATTGCGGTGCAGCTCCAACTGCAATTTAAAACGTAGCTTACGCCTTCACTAAATCACTATCGCCTTTGAGTTTAGAGAGAGAGAGAGAGAAAGGAGGGGCCGGGGGGACTTGCATCAGAAGGCATTTACTACAGCAAAAATAGTTGCTTTAAAATGGAGTAATGCATGCATGCGCTGTCTCCGCATGCTACCATTTAATTAATTCTTAGCATGTGATGGATGTTGACTTCATATGTACAACAATTGTAGTTTACTGTAGTGTACTGGTTAGATTGGATGAATTCAACTTCAAAAATACATCATTCTTTAATTTCTTCAAATTTTTATAAAATTATTTTTCTCAAGTAAAAAGAGCCACGTGAATAACTATAGGTTTAATATATTTTTAAAATAAAAACTATTTTAAAGTTTGTTGAAATTTTTTATATTTTTTATTTTAAATTCATGTTTTTAAATAACAGATTAAATTTTAAATTTTTAGTCATAACAATTTTGACATTATATTACAAAATTATTTTAAAAAAATAAACTAATATTACAAATAAATAATTATATTTTTAATATAAATAAACTTATTCTATTTTGTTCTATCCTCATAAACAAATACAGTCTTATTCTTTGAGAGAATTGTCTCCCTCGAGTTACACCTGTTGAACTGTTGAAGTGCCCAAAGGCAACGTATCACAACCGCATGCGCCACCACTAGACGTTCTGATGTTCTACGGCTTCCAAATTAAGCCTCCCTAGCTAGGATCTATATATGGGTAATCCCATTGATTATATTGATTCGATCAACTCTGACTCGATGATTAATTTAATTGGATCTAGTAGTAGCAATTAGGTAACTGAGTCCGATCTATATATGCATGGTTGAGTATCATGTCCATAAAGTTGGAATAGGATCGGTTACTTACAGCTAGTCATAAACAAATTTGTCCTTCTTTAATTAACTATCCAATGTTAATTTATCACATAATTCTCGTTTTGAATATAAAAGGTTTTTATATCTAACAACCTATACCAATTATCAATCTATAGGTATTTATACAACGTGCTAGATATAGTAATTTATATATCTTTACTTATCAATTTAAAATTTTTATGACTAAAAAATTAAATTTGATATTTATTAAAAGAAATTCAGTGTGTACGATAAATAAAAAGAAAAATATTTATATAATAATTTACATAAATTCAAAACAAAACGCATGAATAACATATTAAATACAATAATACTCTACATTTATAAAAATTAAATTTAACCAAGTCATTCAAGCATTTTTTTAAACCCCCCTTCCTCTACAAAGTTATATAAAATACACGTGCGCTTCCTCCTTCTCCTATTAACATAACAGAATTACATAAAGTTTTTTCTTCAACTAAAACATTCTTCAATGTTAACGATTTGCAATATTCCGCATTGCAATTTTTGGAGCTACTCTCGTCGTTCTTTTCTTTTATGCTACTTGTCGTTCTTCTCTGCTACTCATCGTTCTTCTTCCTATTCTTTTTCATTTTTTTCTTCGATCTGTGGATTTATCTTATTCGTTTTCAGATTTCAATAGGCAATCAAAACAATGAATGATTCAACTTTAAATCAGTTGAATGAGAGCGATTTGGATTGTTCTTCTTAATCCTATCAAGCGGACGGAGTTTTGATTATTCAATTTTGAATAGAATTGAATTGAAATGATAATCTCTAAATTGTAAACACAGGTGTTTTGAATTTGATTTTATATATACAATGTTTGATTCATTTAGCATTATACATTATTTTCGCTTTGATTTATATTTTTGGTTCATTATGCAGGCAGTTGTTCGAATTTGAATTTATATAATGGACAATGTTCCGTTCATTTAGTACTATACAATGGTTTCGCTTTAATAATATGTTCAGTCCATTATGCAAACAGTTGTTCGAATTTGAATTTATATAATGGACAATGTTCCGTTCATTTAGTACTATATAATGGTTTCGCTTTAATAATATGTTCGGTTCATTCTACAGTCCAGGTGTGTTGCGGATGAACAATTTGTTCCAAAGGTTGGGATGACTTTCAAGACACTAGAAGAAGCTGGAAAGTTTTACAAAAACTATTCTAAACTTGCCAATTTTTCTACCAAAATAAGGAACACGACTCGGAAGAGAGACGAGATTAAGAATTAACTAATCGTATGCAGTAGAGAGGGGAGGTGGAAATCCAAGATATCTCAAACTCTAAAGACAAACCCCTCAGCCGGCATAAACTGTCCAGCTAGGATTTACGTACACATATTGAAGGACGTCAGTCTTTAGACAATTTCCAAAGTTGTTTTGAATCATGCACGCCCCTGCTGTCCAAATTGAACAGAAATGCTCAAACAACACAGGCAGCTAAGCATGTTTGTGCGTCGCAACATCAAAAACAACGAGGAAGCCAGAATCAGACCGAGCAAAACTTAGCAATCATTTGTAACAGCAGTGGGCAGTCATCGACTCATCGGGAACTAAGTTTTATGAAAAAAATGTGAGGAATTACATCACAAGGAAAGTACGAAATGTGTCCGAACAAAACGATGCCAAAGAATTCGGGAAGTACCTATTAAGAATGAAAGAGAAGAATCAAAATTTCTTTTTCGAGCTCAACCTCGAAGGCGATCACTCTATCAGAAATGCATTCTAGCCAACGCAAGAAGCAGAGTTGCATGTGAGTATTTTGGAGATATCGTTTCATTCAACACCACGTACAACACAAACATGTATTTGGTTCACCGAAATTAAGTCTTAGGTTCACACAGGCAACACATTTTGGTTCATAACAGATGACAGTGTCCATTTTTGTAGGTACAATCTGGTTTTTTGTTCTTTTGTGGGCGTGAATCACCACGCTCAGTCGACCTTTCTCGGATGTGCTCTGATAAAAAATGAGGACATCCAATCATTCAAATGGCTATTCGAGTATTGACTCCGTTGCATGGGAGGGAAGACACCAAAAGGCATTCTCACCGATCAATGCGCATCGATGCAAAGGGCCATCGAGATGTGCATGCCAACAACAATTCACCGGTAGTGCATCTGGCACATCATGAAGAAGATCCCAAGCAAACTAAATGGCTACAACAACACGAAAAATTCGAACAAGAGATGAGCCACGTCGTTTGGAACTCGTTCAAAAAATACACATTCAATAGAAACTGGAACGATTTTGTCACAAAGTTCAGTGTCGGAGGCAATAAGTGGCTCTCAGGTAACCGATGTTTTTAATTCGAATTATTTTGATGCTATTGCTTTTTCGGTTAAAACGTGCATAACTTTCGGTTTATATGGGCTCATGTTTTCGATTCATTTTGCAGAGCTATACAAAGATCTCCATTTATGGATTCTAGTTTACCTGGATCACCATTTTTGGACCGGAATGAGAAGCACACACAGGAGCAAGAGCATACACGCAGTTTTCAACAAGTTCATCACACGAAATAGCTCCTTGATTCAATTTGTGAAGCAATACGATAATTGCCTAGCAAACAGAGAGCAAAGAGAGAGAGAATTTGATGCTGCAGATTTTCACACCGTGATACTGTGTGCAATAAAATCAGCAATAGAGACTCAATTTCAGCACGTGTATACCCACGAGAAGTTCAGGAAAGTTCAAGTACAATTCAGAGAAAAGGTAAACTGTATCACAAGATCAATGCATTCCACCCTAGGTATTATGATATACGAAGTCGTAGAGTAGGTTTCTAACTCCACATTTAACAAGTTTTTCGTCACCTACAACACAGTATCATGAGAAGTAAAGTGCCAGTGCCTACTGTTCGAGTCAAGGGGCATACTGTGCCGCCATTCTCTGAGCGTCTTAAGCTTCAAGCGAGTAGATAAAGTAGCACCAAAATATATTGAAACGCTGGAGCAAGAACATAAAGAGAAGGCATGCACACATCAAGAGCAGCCAAGACAAGCCTCCATTGGAGTCGAGAAGCAAGAGATTCGACGATTTGGTGTTTTGGTCTCGCAACATTTGCGAATTTACGTCAAAGTTTGAGGAGCTGACCGAAAATCTACACCGGACTTTTGACAATGTCATGATTGAAATACAAGAATATCAAGCAAAAAATAAAAAAAAAGTTTGTTATCTCACGAAGAAGTGACATTGAGCGATGTGAATGACTTCCAAAGCCAACCACGTGTCAGAATAAGAGGCTGCCCCAAGAATAGACTAGGATCAAACTTAGAAAAAAAGATCGCAAACGCCACAAAAAAAAAAGAAAAAGCCAGCTCCAAGCGAGGTAACATTGATTTGCTTTCGATTAGAGAAAAATTCGTTTGTGCATTTTGCTAATATACAATTTATTTTGTCTTTCGCAGTTGAACCTTTTAGACGGTGGATCAACGATTCAGTCAAGCTCCAGCCTTTACAATGCACATGATATGAATTATCCTTGAGAGGATTATAGGAGTTTTAGTTTTTATTAACATAAATTGCCATTCATGTATGAGCAAATTTCAGTTCATTGAAGTTATAGTAAGATTAATTTCTTATTGATGTTAGTCTTTACTGAATAGTCACTTTTTGTTTTTCAAATTAGCTTTGTAAAATGATTTATTGAACAGTCACTTTATTGAATAGTCACTTTATTCTGTTATGTCAAAGAGTTTAGGTGTTTCTGAAACTGAATACTGATATAAACATTTTTTTTTCAAATTAGCTGCAATAGTGATATATGTACTTTTTTCGGTTCACTTGGTCTATTAATTTTGGTTCATTTGTATTTTTGGGCTCTTAATATTTGATAAATACCCTAAATCCATTCACTGTGAATCTAGAAAAAAATAGCAGCCAGACAGTTCGAATAGATATATACAGTAACATTAGATTTTTCATTAACATTAGATTTCGTATAATATTTACATTAATATTTGCATATATACATTAAAAAAGTATTGTTTGCTTTTTTAAACAAGTTAAACAAAATAGTACTAATTTTAACCAGTCAAAGAAATGATAACCTATTTACTATCTATATCCTCAGATGTGAATTTATAAAAAGGGTCGGAGAGGGCAGCAGAGGGCTTCGGGAGTCTTATGACTTCAGATGCCCGAATTACTTGGTTTCTAATTTTGTTCATTTTGTGGAACAAAATGTTTGGATCATATTCGCGCTTGAGGGCATCAATTTCTTCCTACAATTCAATTGAAAGGAACTAGTTACATAAGAAATGAATCCAACTGAAATAAGAAATGAAACAAATTTCATTAATTTAGAAATTACTTACTTGTGTCCAATTTTTATATTGATACCTCTTCCCTTTTTTGATCTTTTGAGGATCAATTATTTCCAGCCATTTCATGACGTATATTCTGCAATCATAGCTAAGCAAGAAACAAGTAAAATATGATTAATAGTATACAAAATAAAACACATTAAAAATAGCACTATACTACAAAAAAAATGAAACATTTGTAACAAAAAATTTGTATCAAATTTAAAATTGTTACAAATTATGATTTTTTTGTAACAATAATTAGTTATTGTTGCAAAATAAGAATATTTTGTAACAACAAAAAAATTTATTACAAAATATTTCAATATTTTGTAACAACGTGATTCTTTTTGTTATAAATTATGTTGGTTTTCGTATCGAATCGTTGTTTTGTTGCAAAATGTTATAATGTTTTGTAACAAAAGATTATATTGTTGCAAAAATTTAAAATATTTTGTAACAAAATATCTATTTGTCTCAAAAGCTCTAAATATTTTGTAACAAGAAATTAATTTGTGACAAAATACAATATTTTTGTAACAAGTTATTTTTTTGTCACAAAATTCAAAGATCTTATAATTAATAACAATTTTTGTTTCAACATATTAAAAATAAGATTTCGAATTTTTAAAAATTAACATAATGAGTTATTTATGATTTATTATATTTATTTAAAATTTTAAATTTAAAAATTTATTTTACTAAAAATATTTAAGTCAAATTAATAATACTTTGAGTTTAAAATTTCTCTAATTCTTAAAATTAGTGTATTTATTTAAAAATACTTTGAGATTTTATAGTTAAATAATATTTTTATATAATTATTATTAAATTAAAGTTAATTTTTAATTACTATACTACCCCTATTTTTATTAAAAATACTTAAATTATCTAAACATTAACCCTAATACAACTCTCTCTCACTCCACCCTCTAAACCTAGTCGCCAACTCCTCCTTCCCAAAACACATTTGCCCAGCAAAAAGAAAAGTAAGAGAAAGAAAAACAGAAATAGGGGAAACTGGGAAAGAGAAAGAAGAGAAGGAGAGGGGGAAGGAGGAGAGGACGACGGCAGCGGACATCACTGTCGTCGCGCCGTCGTGTCACACCCAGATGAGAGAGGGCGCCGTCGGGCAAGTGCCAAGGAGAGAGAGAGCGCGTCGTGCCTGCCGCGAGCCTGCTGTTAGAGGAGTCGTCGTCACGCCCAGCCACCATCGTCTCTGTTCAAGCCGCCAAACTGCCGCATGTAAGGAACTTTCCATTTCGCCGCTGTCTTGCCGAGCCAGGGGAGAGAGCGCCATTGAGAGAGGAGACACCATGATAAAGAAACTGTGCCGTGAAGGATGAGACCGTTGTCGCCGAGGCTCCGCCACCGCCCAACCGCCGTCGCCGAAGCTGTGATGCCGTCTCTGCGCTAGCAGGGAGAAGCAGCCTTTGAGTGTGTAAACCCCGATAACCCTTCCTTTTCCATTTTAATATCAAGTTTCTTATTATTTTTAATTTTTGGGGATGAAATTTCTTTTGTGATTTAAAGACCATAACTTTGATTTCTTCTGAACTTTTTGGCTACAAGCTCTAATTCATGCCATTCTAAAGAATGAGTTTATTTAAAAACCATTTTTTAGGTTTTTCTGTTATGAGTAATTTAGATTATTTTGTTGTACAATAATTATGGAACTGTTATTGTTGTTCACATATTGTATTTTTTTATTTAATTACGAAATTGTTCTTGTTGTGTTTATTCAGTATTGTGTTTATTTAATTATTCAGTGTTGTGTTTAGCTTGATCAGATTTGGCCTAGTGCATCTGTGTGTAGGAAGTGAGCTATTATCTTGTTGTCAGAGTTTTTCTTTTTCTTTTGTCCTAACTCTAAAAATGATCTTGAATTTCAAATTTATTATTAAGTTACTGGATAAGTAATCAGCATATATTATATATTGTTATAATTGTGAGATGATCGATTTTGTTGTCATCGCATGTCAAATCTGTCTTATGAAATTTTATAGTATGATTCTGTAAAAATATGAGAAGAATAAAATTATGTGGTTCATCTTATTCTTATTTCCATTCTCATTTATGTTTCTGTCAACTATCCCACTTTGGCTGCTTTGCACCAAGTGATAAAGAGCTTTTGTTTGAGGGAGGGGATGATTTACATTATTTGTTTACCTGAAAGGACTTTGATATTGCAAACATGTTGACTTGTGTATTTCTTAGCTTTCTTTTCCTTTATTAAATGTGCACTATGAAGCTTTGCATCTTGTCCCTATATTATGCTGCTTTATGAAAAATAATTGTTACTGAGAATAACATGTTATTTTTCTTTTGATAGTTTGTAATATTATCTTTCACATCTTGTCCCTAGTTTATCTACATATTTTTAACTTTGAATAAAATCTAGTATATATATTTTGTTGCATGAAAAACTCGGTACAAGGAAAAAGTTGGCTAGACTTGACATTATTTTGGAACAGTTCTCAAATTGTGTTTTGTGTGGAGAGGTCATAAAAACTGTCCACTGTCTCTTTTTTCATATGCAAGATTTCATAAGAGTATTTTTGGAGCAGCGTTGAAGGAGAAAAATCTGGTGTGGCTATGGTTAGGGAATGCTTTGTCATGTTTTGAAATATGGCTAGAACTAAAAATGCCAAGTAAAGTAAAAGAGATATGGTGCTTTGTCTTTTATGCTATAATTTGGTGTTTTGACATGAATCTCACTTTCTTTGTATGCAACTTTGTGAGTGTAAAAATATGAAAAGCATTATTAGAGTTTACATTATGTTATTTTGCATGTTTGATCTTGTGTTCATGGTGTCATGGAGCAGAGTTTTTGTAATGTTATAATTGGGTTTATCTATTTTTTTGGGGGAAATATGTTGGACTGGATTTCTTGAGGGATAAATTACTGCAATATGCGGTATATGAGAGTTTATAGAGATGGGGAGTTAAAGGATAGAATATAAGCTTGATACTATATTGAATTTTCTGTTGGTGCAGTATAGATTGAGATTGGGGAAGTACAAGAGAGATTTGCATTCTTTGCAAAAGGAAGGGAAAAACTTGCAGACTGTGTGGAGCTCTGAAGACAAATTAATCACCATTCCTGTAAGTTAGTGGGAAAAACTTAGTGAAAAAATTATAATTAGTGTTATATCTTGTTTCTAACTTTTTTGTTTCGGTTTTTCTTATTTATAGGAGTGCTGAAATGGTGACTATATGCTACCTTGAGGGCTCAAGAATGTTTTGATGCATAGAGACACTAATCTATGTTAGAACTTTTATGTTTTGGTTGAACTAATCAATGTACTCACTAGCTAATGTTATTTTGTTTCAAGACAATTTTAGCTAAAAGGATCTTGTTTGACTTATGTATGTTTTTGCATATTATATACATGTAAACTTGTTTATTAAATTTGTTAATATATTAGTTAATTTAAAAAATAATTTAGTAAATTATGCATCTAATTTGTAATAAAAAAGCAACAAAATAATTAATTTGCTTTCGTAACTAAAGAAAAAAATGTTACAAAATCATGTTATATTTTGTAACAAAATTTTTTGATAGGAAAAAAATTGACTGTCACAAAAAATGCCTTCAAAATCAAAATTTGTTATCACTTTTGTAATAGTTTTTGATTTTTTATATCAGAAAAAATTGTTACAAAATATGGTACTGAATTGTAACAGTTCTATTTTTTGTTACAAAAACTTTTTGTAACGGGACTTACTGCAATGGACCCTTTTTTTGTTACAAAAAACTTTTGTTTCAAAATTTTGATGTTTTGTAACAATATTTGTTACAAATACGCCTTTTTCTTGTAGTATAGCAGAGAAAGATTTTTACTTTGTTCGTTAACCACTGAGCCTGATATACTCTGCTTCTACTCTTTTTCCGTCCTCCATTAAGGGTTCTGCCCTAGAGTAAACCCTCATCTGGGAGACTATTAATCTCAGAAAATGATACAAAAAGTAAAATCAGGCACAAGTAGCGATTGAATAAAACGTGATAAGTATTCAGTTAGTAAGAAAAATATTTTTTGCATGCAAAAGAACCCAAGTGAACACTTAAGGATGAGGTGAATGTAAATCACCAACTACAATGAACCAAACTCTATTTCACGTTTGAATAAAATGTGATAAACATTCAATCAATAAGGAACATATTTTTGCATGCAAATGAACTCAACTGAACACTTAAGGATGAAGTGAATGTAAATTACCAACTCCAATGAACCTAATTCTACTCATGTTTGAATAATTTACAACAAAATATGTATGATATAAATAACTTACAACAAATTTGTTCAGTTTAATTCTCAAATCAGGTATTTCATCTTTCTTTTTGTTGACAGGGTCAAGGACATAGAATGCCTTTTTTTGACATCGACAATCCACAACCACTAGTGTCCTCTATTGTAAATGGCACAAACAGCTAAAGTTTAAAAAATGAGAGAATATTTAGTCTAAATGATAGAAAATGATAGGATTATCAAAGAAGTTTTAGAAATCACAACTTACAAATGGATGTGATGCCAGTTTTCTTTTGTTAAGAAAACGGAAGTGGTACGCATATTGATTGATATCGATCTGGTAAGCCTTGTTGGTATTTGGATCAATGTGATTCTTGCCATGGTTTTTCAACATAAAATTTTGCAAAATGAACCTCAGTTAAATCACAAACGAACCGAAATCTAAACTACTTAAGGAATAAAAAATTTAGCATACCAGGATATCTATTGGCACACAGTAAATTTCTTCCTCAAACCGGCGACATTTTCTATCGTTGAGAATCATACACATGGCATTGACCACATACAGGAAGAAAATTGATAAGATATACAGTATAAAAGTTTTTAGAAAAAACCATTAATATTAACGTAATAGGCAAAGAATTTACTGTGTAATCTACATCTTCTCTGGGCATTAGAGACAAGAAATGATGTCTAAGCCCCTCTATATATGCTTCATGGTTCAAGATGAATATGGTATCATATTCATTGGTTGTATCTTTGGTTTCCTTTACTTGTGTCATACAATGATAAGACTTCTCCTTCAAATCTTCTGTGGTTTCCTTTTCTTTCTTAGGAGTTTTGTACCCTGCAGAGGTGGTCAAGCTCGACTCAGCACTAGTTTTCTAAGGAAATTTCAATGCTACTGTCACTGCAGCAACCATCACCGCATCCACCAGCACTTCAAGTTATGTCACTGTCAGTTGAGAGGCCGGGAGAGTTGGTTGAGATGTTGGGAGACTTATCCCAAGGATGAAGGAAGGTGCATCATCCTCCCAGTTCCAAGGAGGAGCAGCATTGCAAGACGACAGATGAAAGTTTTAAGTAATAATGAAAAAGCAATATCATATAACACGAAAGCTAATAAAAATGATATTAATTAAAACTTACACATCCAACGGAGGTTCTGGCTCCATCTTCCTCGGCGAAGATTCCTTGCCAGCCTGCTTTTTGGGATCTGGATGACAGTTGTAACAAACAGAAGAGAGTCCAATAAAAAATGCATCGAATTGATTTTTGGATTCAAATGAACCACAAGTAAATCATGTAATGAACCGAAATTACCTAAATTTAAATAAGAAGTAAAAACTTATAAATCAAGTTATGCTTCTTCTTCTTCTTATTGCCCTGCTGCCGGAGCTTCTTAGCACGTTTGCTATTGTTCTTCCAGAGGGCTGTTGCACTAAACATATAAGAGTTCAATAATGACTGGAAATTAATATCCTATACCATTAAAACTAACAAAAAGCATTCTAATTACAACTTACTCAATAGTAGCTTCTTCTATTTGACTCTCCGAAGGGACATTGATGAAGGTCTCTCGATGTTTTATTATCTCTTTCACAAGAGAACTCAGAAGAGACACGACAATAGGAGCTCTAAGCAAGATAAACAAGGAACAAGTTAATATTGAATTACCAGAATAGGTATCGAAAAACCGAAAGTTACACATTGAAAAACTCACATATCAAGAGGTTAAGAATGAGTTTCTCCTCCAACAGCAATGATCTGGAGTTGAAAATCAGGTGTAGTGCTACTGACAATTAAACACAGATTCTGTGTCATTAATGAAACAAAAATTACTACCTACATCTAAAAGATCAACATAAGTATTTCAACTTACATAGTTGGAGTTTGTAAACTCTGCTTTTGATGGAGTTTCTTTCTTCTAAAAACTTTTACCAGGGTTTTTGGGATATTTTTCCTAATAAAAAAGATACCAAAATAAAAACATCAACCAAGATTAAAAGCAAACAATTAAAAATACATCAAATTCATTTTTGGAATCCAATGAACTTCACTTAAACCCAGAATGAACCGAATTTACCTGGTATTTGCCTATGCATTTACAGACGACATGGAGCTCGTCTGAGTTTGCAAAGTTTCGCTACCCAAATTTACAGTCGGCAGTCTGAGCAAAAAAATCAATATTATTCAATAAATCCATAGGAAATACAAGAGGTTTTAGGAAAAGTTAGCAAACAAAGGAAAATATCTCAATATAAGAAACTGAATCTTACGTCTCGAAAAAATCATTTCGGGCATCTGTCTAGTCAAAGTCATCTGGAGCAACATTTGTTTTTTGAGCTCTATCACTTTTTTTTCTTTGATCTCTTTTCTCTTAATAACTGAAATATTTCTCTTCCTTTCTCGCAGCCCTGACCTTTACTTACTCACTTCTGAAAATTCATAAAATAAGTATCAATGAACCTAAAATAAAAGTATCAATAAGCTGAAAATATGATTTCAAAAACTTACTCCTTTTCAGATTCAGTTTTGCTTTCTGAATATGTCAAAACAAGCTTCCTTGATTTGGTTTTTTTTGGCAACCCTCTCTGGTTGTTTTCTTTTCATTGTCGGTGTTTTTTTATTTCTTTTCCTCTGTAAGACATACAAACACATCGAATTTATACCGAAGACAAATATTACAACTGTAATTTACTTAACAAGCACATGCAAATAATTTTCAACAAATAAAAGCAAAACTAAGACAAATGATCATCATACAAAAATAGCAATGAACTAAAAATAATCAATTTCCAAACTTACTGGTTTTCAAATTCACTTGTGCTCTCCAAATCTGTCAGAACAAGCTTCCTTTTTTTATTTGTTTTTTAACCACCTTATGTGGTTGTTTTCTTTTTTTGTCGGTATCTTTTCAATGTCTTCTTCTTCTCTGCAATACATACAAAAAGTTTCGTTAAAATAACATGATAAACATTTAAATAAATAGATAGTTTTCAAAAAGTATACTCAGATTCAGATTCAGAAAAACTGTCTTGATTGGATGCAAATTCCAGAGCTGTAATTAACTTAACTAGCGCATAAGAACAACTTTTAGCAAATAGAAGCAAAACTTAACCAAATGAACAAATAAAGCAATGAACCGAAATAGTCATTTCCCAAATTTACTGGTTTTCAGATTCACTTGTGATTTCCGAATCCATTGGCCTGCTTTGATTTTCAGATTCACTTATGGTTTTTGAATCCGTCAGAACATTCTTTTATTTTTTCACCAGCCTCTATTGTCTTATTCTTTTGTTTGGCGGTGTTTTCTCAGATTCAAATTTGGATTCAGAAAAATTGTCTTCTTCGGAAGAAGAATCCAGAACAACAATTTTCTTTTTTTTTTCTTCAGCTTTCACTTCTCTTTCCCCTTCAAAAAATCTATCTTCGACACCTTCTTTTCTTTTGTCTTTCTCTCCCTTAATTGTGCTCTATACACAAGTTCCTAAAACACAAATTTATTTAGTTAGCAGAATATTTTAGAAGCATCTGAACCAAATTTTCAAGAGAAATTTTTGTTTATTTTACCATCGTATCAGTTGCTTCCTTAGCAATCCAGTCGAGCAGAAGACTCTGTGTCCAGTGGGCCACCCACGGTCTCCCGAGAGTCTCAGGTGCATCCAGTCGAGGGAACTCAAATTCATGGAAATATATCATAATCAAAACAAATACGCAGCCGTCAACGAACTATTTCTTTCCCTGTTTCCCGACTTCGATCCCCTTCCTCAAGAAGCTCAGCACATGAGTTGTCCAATCCCATTGTCAGATGTTGTCCACATAAAGGGCAGGGGCTTATGGATCAGGGAGGTCATGCTCACAACGTCGGCAGCAAGAAGCACTTCTGGACAAAGACGACAAAAGTCCTCTTGAATTTCTTACGGTTCTCCTCCCCTTCAATACTCATATCAAGGACAGACTTTGTCAAAGATGCCAATGTAGCACTTTTGAAGCTGTCGATTATCTGCTTGTTTTGCTTATTGAGTTTGCCGTAATCAACTTTCTCAGAAAAATGATTTCCTACAACATTTTAATAGCAACAAATCAGTCAAAAAGGCTCAATTTCATTTTCTGTACTCAAATGACCTAAAAATAAAAGAACTAAAGAGCCGAAATAAGCACAAGTTGAAGAGATATTACCGCCGTGATTTATACCCAGCGCAGAGTGTTATGTATATTCTGCCGTGCAGAGTGTCCAAGTATCCATAATAGTCATCATAGCAAGCATTCAATTCTCTCAAGAGCTTGTAAGAGACATTCATTTTCCGAATATGTGCCAGCGCACCGAATCCCATTTCTTCGACAATATCTTTCTTTTGCTGACTCATATTTTTGAACACTTTCTCTATTGCTTTTGTCTAGCATTTGAGATCGTGAATTTTCTGCAAGTTTTTGAAATAGTGTGTTATGATATATTTATAAAACAAAATAGATTTTATTTGAATGAAAGGCGATAAATATATTTAATGTGTATATATGCTTACGTTATAGCACAGTTTCTGCCTTTTTGTCACCGTCATCTTTTTCATTTTTGCTGTAAGGACAAAAAAATTTGGTCAATACTTCACTCAATAGACCGACAAACACAAGCATGCATATTTTAATAAAGTGAATCAAAATCACCAACTCCAATGAACCAAACTCCATTCATGTTTGAATAAAATGTGTTAAACATTCAATCAGTAAGGAAAATATTTTCACATGCAAAAGAACTCAACTGAACATATAACAAATAAGTAAATCAAAATCACCAACTTCAATGAACCAAACTCCATTCATGTTTGAATAAAACGTGTTAAACATTTAACCAGCAAGAAAAATATTTCTGCATGCAAAAGAACTCAACTGAACACATAACAATCAGGTGAATCAAAATTAACAACTCCAATGAACCAATCTTCATTCATGTTTTGAATAAAACGTGATAAATATTCAATCAGCAAGAAAAATATTTCTGCATGCAAAAGAACTCAATTGAACACTTAACAATCAAGTGATTCTAAATCAGCAACTCCAATGAATCGATCTTCATTCATGTTTTGAATAAAACGTTATAAATATTCAATCAGCAAGAAAAATATTTCTGCACACAAAAGAACTCAATTGAACACACTAACAATCAAGTGAATCTAAATCACCAACTATAATGAATCGTACTATATATCACAGAAAATAACAACACATTTCCATTCGTATGCCCTAGTTACGCAAAAAAATGGAATCAGAATAACTTGATCTACTAAACAAAGCAACTCAATCCACCAAACTTTAAATCCATCTAGGAAAAATGCGAGAATGCAAGATTTTAAATGAACAGCAGTTTTTTTCATACCTTTCGCAGTCTCTATTCTTGTTTTTATTTGTTTTTTATTTTTCCTTTTGAGATCTTCTCGCGATTTTTCAATAAAAGCACAGAATATGAATGAGCTTTGAGAGATTCTGAGAGAGGTAGTTTTTCTCATACTTTTCGTAGTCTCTATTCTTGCTTTTATTTGTTTTTTCTTCTTCCTTTCGAGATCTTCTCGCGATTCTTCAATAAAAGCAAAGAACACAAATGACCTTTGAGAGATTTTGAGACAGATTTGAACTCCAGTAGTGGTTTCGAGGCTGAAAAAAGAATGTTTCATATTCAAGGCACGAATGAATATGCTAACATGTTGGGGGTTTGGGCATGTATAATGCTCATTTGATGGGATTAAGTTTTTTTTGTTGGGCCAGTTTGGATAGATTTAGATGAAAAATTACATGGATATGTAGCCCATTTGTATTAAATATAACTATAAGTATGTGTATTTATTTATTAGTCTAAATTTTTTGAATAAATAATTTTGTAATAGAAGGATCATAGTTACAAATTAAAATACTATTTATTTTTTTCTTAAAATATTATGAAAAAGTTTAGGTGATTAATAATTTTTAAACTAATATATATTTAATAGTTTTAATATGTTTACTTTCTTTTCATCAAAAAAGAAAAAACAAAAAAAAATATGAAATGATCAACATAATTGATTGTTTTAACTAATAATTAGTCAACGATATTTAAAAGTGTAGACTAAAAATATAATATTAAATTATTAAATTAAAAAATTGAGTTGATGACAAAAAATACTAATAAAAAATAATAAGTTATGTTAATTCTTGAATTTTCTGAAAAGAAAAAGCATACTTGATTAGTTGATTTTCTTGTTTTTCTATTGTCTGGTGCTAATCACATGCATATTGGATTCTTAACTATACACCATGACTTATAGTTTTTTTGGATTAACTACGAGGCAAAAATTTGAGACAAACAAAAACAATTACACCAGGAAAGATTTACAAAACCTAACATCATGAGTGTCAGCAAGGATGTTATGAAGCAATAAGGGAGAAGGTTTTCAAAGAAATAAGAGTGCGAAGAGAAAGAGAGGTGAAAGAAAATAAGAGTGACGGTGAGGGGTTAGAGAGAGAAGATTGGCAAGTAGTGACAAGGAAGAGATCCAAAAGTCATTGGAGACCATACCAACAATGTGCACCCAACAATCACCCCAAGCAGCGCAATCCACAAAGTTGGAATAAGGTTAACGGATGAAAAACGGGAACAAACAACCAAATGGTGACAGTCTTCACTGACAACCTTCCACTAAGCACAAGAACAAGTTGTCGAAGAAGAAAAGATTTCGGAACCGATTGATGTTTACGTTTATAAGGTTTGCAACACGAACAGATGCATTAAATGCCATCCAAAAGCTTGATGGATGGATTGTATGGGGATGTAAGATTAAATTATCAGAGGTCAAATATGGGAGACAAGGCAATGGAAACATGTTAATGCCAGTGAAAAACAGCAAAAAGAAAGTAGAAGATACTGACTTAGAAAGAGGAAGAAAGGAAAGGTACGACAAGACTAACAACAGGAGGACCTATAAGGAGGTGGTGAAGCACGGGAAAGACACGAAGCCCATGTATAACTTGAGGGAAGACAACAATATACAAACATTTGGAAATTCAAAACTGGTACTCAAAAGTGATGATAGTCAAGTGGAGAAGCTGGGAAGAAGTTTAGTCGGGAAAGTCATAAACCCACTAAATCATCCAGATATAAAAAAAGTGGTGAAGAAAGATTGGTGTTATGTAGTGAAAATTAAAATGGTTGAATCGTTAAAAGTATTGATGATGTTCAATACTAGGGAGAATATGGAGGTTGCTGCTCAATCATCATTCTTGTTAAATCATTTTGTGGAGGTGCGTAAATGGACAGCAAGGGAGGCAAATAGATCAAGGAGGTTTTGGATTGAGGTCTTTGGCTTACCAATGCATGCATGAAACCATGAAAATATGTTGAAGATTGGTGATGTGTGGGGGGCACTGTTACGAGTTAAAGAAGGGGACGCCATGCATTTTAATTCATTTAAAGTGTTAGTGGATTTAACATTTGCCACCACAGTACGTGCGTATTTGACTGTTGAAGTTGATGGAGAGGATTACCAAATTTTCGTAAAAGAATTGAGCATCATGAATACATACTCAAAAGCTTTGAATAAAATGGAGGATATGCAAGATCAAGATCCAAGAGAAAGTGACAATGTGGTAGGAGTGAGAAGGGAGCATGATTGGGACTAAAGTGATCATGAGCGGAATATAAAAAATGGAAGAACTATAAAGAAGATGAATGGCGCACGACATGAAAACCAATGTGAAGAAGATGAAAGGTGTGGGGGGACATATGTGAAAATTTGTTGTGATAAAAATGAGAAGGAAAGAGACTGTACCTCCAAAACAAAAATGTGGTTAGATGATAGGGTTATTGGAGATATTATCAAGGAGTCAAATTTGGGCTTATCATGTGGGCTTCATATCAATAAGGAGAAAGGATCCCAATTTGATCCAAACAAAACAACTGGGGTAGAATGTATGAGTGGGAATAAAATACAAGAGGAGGGAGAATCAATATCGGACCCATTAGTACTGCCTGGATTTGAGAATTCTAGATATGAAAAAGAGCATTGCAGCAAGACAAAAGAGGGCAGAGAAAAAACATGTGGTAGAACAATGGTGATGCAAAGAACAAAAATAAAGAAAATTGTAAAGAAGGTGAAAAAACAAGATGAAACCAAGAGTGCAATGTGGAAGAAAAAAGTAGACAGAACCAGAGAAGAACAAGGCACAAAGAACGATGAAGAGAACAGTTCCTCAAGTGATGACAATGAAGACAGACTAGAAAGAGATACAAAAGACATAGGAAGTAGGAAGTAAGCTTGGATTAGTTGTACAAGATGAAGAAAGAGCAAAGAAATACCTTAGAAGATTGGAAGCCGAAGCTAGAAGAGACAGAGACAACAGATCAAAAGTGGACCACCAAAAGCGATCAAAACATAGCAAAAGGAAGACAGGTAATTCTATCAATTTGTTTAAATGATTCTGCTATGGAATTGTAGAGGATTGAAAGGAGGGAAAAAATGGTGGTGATAAGAGAATTGGTGAGTAAAAATTGTGTGAAAATTTTAGGTCTTGTCGAAACAAAAACATCTACTATACAAAATTATGAAATTAATAGGTTACGGGAAAATGTTGAGTCTGGGTGGGATATAGTGGCAGCATCTCAAAATAGTAGAGGGCTAGTTTGTGTGTGGGAAAAGGGATTTTTAGATGTTGAATAAGTATTTAAAGGAACTATATTATTGTGGTTGGTGGGGACTATAAAGAAAATAGAAAAAAATATTTGGGTTGTGCTAGCATATGCACCAAACTCTGTTATAGAGAGAAGAAAAGTTTGGGAGAAACTGTTTTCTCTTATGGGCCAGATCAATGTACTAGCAATAGCATTTGGTGACTTCAATGAGGTTTTGCATACAAATGAAAGGAGTAGTAGAAGGGCTAGTACAACAGGTATGAGAGATTTTAGGCAATGGCTACAGGATATACAAATTGTGGATGTTCTGCTTGGAGAGAGGAAATATACATGGAGAAATGGTAAGACAGCTAGCAAGATTGATCGATTCTGTTTGGACCCACTGTGGATACAAAGACTCCCGAGATTGAAAGTTAGAGTATTAAAATGTTCAAAATCAGATCATGTACCTATTATCTTAGAAGAAGAGACAAAGGACTAGGGACCGAAACCATTTAGGTCTTTGGACGTCTGGTTCTCACATCCCTATTTCAAGAAAATGTTCGATCAAGAGTGGAAGAAGACTCAAGGAAGCACAGTGGTAGAAAAACTAAAAAACATGAAAGGTGTTTTGAAGACGTAAAACAAGAAAAAATTTGGCAACATTGAGGAAAAAATAAAATGCTTTGAAGAAGAAATTAAAAATTCAGAAAAAATGATTGAAGAAGGCACAAACACGGAGGAAAATTTAGTTAGAATGGATGCTTTGAAGAACCAAGTTGAGATATGGTACAAGAAGAAAGCAGAGTTTTGGAAGCAGCAATCTAGAGACAAGTTCATAAAGGATATTGATAAGAACACTAAGTACTTGAATGTGAGATCAACTATTAGACAGAGAAAGAGTAGAATTGAAGAGGTACAAGTTGGAGGAAGATCAGTAAAAGAGCCTAGCAGAATAAATCAAGTTGCATGGAGATTCTTTAAAGAGCTATATACACAAAAAGAGGTGCCAGAAGTTTACATTGAAGATGGCCTTCTACCAAGAATTACAGCTGAGCAGGCGGAGAAGCTAGAAATAATCCCAATTGATGAAGAAATATGGAATGTGGTATGGTTATGCGAGTCAACAAGAGCGCCGAGTCCGGATGGGTACAACCTTTGATTTATAAAGAAAACGTGGGGTACATTAGGAAAGGAGTTCTCAGGTATGGTGAAGGGTTTCTTTGTTGAAAGGAAGATGCCGGAAGAAATCATTGTAACATGGGTGGTATTGGTTACAAAATCAGAAGGCGGAGAAAAGATAAATGACCTACGACCAATAAGTATGGTCGGGTGTGTTTATAAGGTGATATCAAAATTGATGGTAGCATGGCTAAGACTGCTCATGCAAGAGTTAATTGGAGAGGCTCAAACAGCATTTGTGCAGAGTCGCCAGATTTTAGATAGGGCACTTATAGTATGTGAAATAGTGTCTTGGTTGAAACAAACAAATAAAGCAGGAATTGTGGTAAAATTAGATTTCAAAAAGCATATGACTCCATTGGGTGGAATTTTCTTGATCATGTGTTTCAAAGATTGGGATTTGGGGTTACGTGGAGGGCAAGGATAAAAGAAATGTTGGAGACAACAACTATGTCAGTCATGGTAAATGGCTCCCCGACTAAACCGTTTCGCATGGAAAGAGGACTGAGACAGGGTGATCCGATATCATCGTTCTTATTTGTCTTGGTGGCTGAGGTCCTAAATAAACTGGTGGAAAGAGCATTAAGTGTACAGATGATATATGGTTTAGTGGTGGGTAAAAGAGGGGTATCGCTTTCGTACCTTCAGTTTGCGAATGATATTATTCTCTTCAGTTTGCCCTCCTAAAATAGGGGTCCTGAGAAATCATAAAAGAATTCTGAAGTGCTTTAGCTTGATGTCAGAGCTAAATATCAACTTTCAGAAGTCAATCATCATCCCGATGAATTGCATATAAGAGGACATAAGAGGATTAAATGAGGCAATGGGTTGTGAGGTAAGAACACTACCTATTACATGCCTTGGCATTCCATTGGAAGTAAGTCTAAGAAGAGTTGCAACGTGGAAATCGATCCTGGATAAGATAGAAAGGAAGCTATGTAGCTAGAAGTCGAGTTTGTTAACAAAGGTGGGGAGATTGGTAATTATAAAATCGGTGATAAATAGCTTGCCTATGTATTTTCTTGGCCTCTTTAAGATGCCAAAAGAAGTTGTAAAGAAAATTATACAGGTGCAAAAGAGATTCTTCTGGAGAAACAAAAAAAAAAGAAATTTATACCAACAATCAAATGGAGCACTATTCAAAAGCCTAAAGAGCACGGAGGACTTGGAGTTGGGGATATAGAAATAAAAAATGCAGCCATGTTGTTTAAGTGGCGGTGGAGGTACTCAGATGAAAATAAACCACTGTGGAAGAGAGTAATTAGATCTTGTTATGATGTAGACAAGAACATGCCGGTTGAAGAGCACAATGATAAAGGATCCAATGGTCCATGGAAGGAGATTATGAACCTTGCAAAGAAGAATGAGTTGTACAAAGAAATTTGCAAGGATGGATGGAGAAAATGTGTTGAAAATGGTAAAGAAATAAGGTTGTGAAAAGATATATGGGTTGAGAATGTATCGCTATAAGATAAATTTCCAAGGCTATTTGCGGTTTCAAACAAGAAGAATAGCACTATATATGAGTGTGGGTGTGGATCGGTTCATCATGGGTGTGGAGTCTCCAATGGCGAAGAAATTTTTTTGAGAGGAAGAGAGTACAAATAGAAGAATTAAATAACATTTTAGATAGTGTGTTCTTATGTGCAGGTAACAGGGATAATACCTCATGGATATTTAGGTCGGATGGAAGATACAATGTAAAATCATTCATGAATGTAGCCGAAGAAAAAATATATGGAGAGCCAACTATAAAGCATGTCTTTGATGATCTATGAAGAGGGTTGGTACCTATAATTGAGATGCTCATGTGGTTTTGTGATAACAGATGGGCTGAATACAAAGGACAAACTAATAAGGAAGGGAATTATAAGCCAAGGTGAATGGACTTGTGTTTTGTGTGAGAAGGGGCAGGAGTCGATAAATCACCTTTTTTTTCATTGCTCTTTTTGCTCAAAAATGTGGTCTATGACCTTGAAGGCGGGTTGTGTGTGTTGGGTAGAAATAAGCGATGTTAGAACTTGGTTTGAGGGTTGGATCAATTGTAATGTGTGCAATATGTAAAAAAAATGAATTATGTTATTCTTTGTTATTTTGTGGATTGTTTAAAATTGTAGGAATAGTAAAATCTTTGAGAATAAAGTTGTTTTATGAAAAAGTGAGTGGAAAAAAGTAAAAGAATAATAAACCAATGGTATGAGGTGAAAAAATTGAGAAGTCGTGTATATAGGAGAAAAGTGCGAAGAAGACAGAAAATGGATATGGTAGAACTGTATTTGATATAAACCAGATAGAAATATATTTTGTGTTAGTAGATATTTACAGGAACCAAATGAAGAAATACACTATTATATGGGTAATTTGGTGAGTCATGAGTCAATGGGATATGTATTACTGGTGGGACTGCAAATGTCTTTGCAATTTGTTCTCGAAGAGGTAGGAGTAAAAGAAGAAGATATAAAAATGATTGTTGATAATAAATACATTGTAAAGTGGCTACATGTAAATATGGATACAAATTGGGAGTTGAGATTTTTAAGAAACAAGACAAGCAACATAAAACATATATTCTAGAACACAAATGTGGAGTTTAAAGGAGAAAGTAAATACAAGTCAAGAAAAGAGTGAGCAAGGGTAATAATTGAGGACTATAGATGGATAAAGTAGAAAAAGTGAGTCCATTGGCTTCTTATGCATCACAAGTGATGGAAGTACACAACAAAAAATCCAATTCAACGTATTACATTTGAGGAATGTTTTGATTCTATATGCATTGTTTACTTGTTTATTAGTTTATGTTTATCATCTATTTTGTTTTTTTTTTTTATTTTGATCCTTGATGGCAATGTTGAAGGGGATTAAATTTAATCACTTGATATTAGTACTCTGTACTCCCTAAAATGGTCGAGTTGTTCACTACTGATCTAAAAAAAGGTTTTCAAAGAAATTGACTCCTTGGAGATATCCCTGACCAGCTTTAGTAAGGTAATCGGCATAAAAATTGGCTTTCTTAAAGATGTGCCTAACTTCAACTCTCTCCAGTTTCACCATAACTTTTTGGATGAATATGATCAGTGATGAGTTGCCATATTTTTTGGCGACGTCTTTTGGACCAGTGACAAAACATATTTCGAGTCTGATCCCATCACTTTTGTGATGCCAAGTTCGGAGACAAGATTAACTCGAACACATAAATCTTATGGATCTGCTAGAGTTATAGTACAAGCCCCAATATTCATGCTAAAATGGCGATGGTGCGACCATTCCAATCTCAATGATTCCACCACACGCACCTCTGTTGTCGGATTGAAGGACGACCAAGCCATCTATATTAATTAAGTTTCATCCAATTCCAATTCGAAGGCTCTTAGCCAACTAGCTCTTTTTTTGTATCTTTTAGAAGTTTGTTGCGATGCACTGTAATGTTCAAAGTAAAATTATATTCCTTAGTTATTTTTCTAATCATCTGGTGTAGGTGGTTAATTTGTAAAATTTTATTTTTGAATATGAGGTTATTTCTACATCTCTAAGCGGTATTGTAAGCTGTGACAAAAATTATGGGTCATCAAGTCCCATACTGATTCCGAAAAACTAAAAAAAGATTTGTTCTTATCTAATATTAGAAAGATTGATTGAAGAAAGTATTATGTGAGTGTCTGTTAACGATGCTAATCCATACCGTATGGATGTAGAGGCAATCGCGTAAAGCATGGAGCAACGTCTCTTCTTCTCCATAGCATCTTGAACAACTGTCATCCTCGGTGAGATTTCTATTCTTCCTTTTACTATGTGTTAGAAGAGCCTCATGAGTGAGAAGTCAACTGAAGGTCTTGAGCCTTTGAGATAATTTAATCTTTCAAAGGTGCGATGTTTATGCATTCTATTTATGTTGTCACTATTTCTGAAATAAGCATCGTAGGCTGATTTATTGTAAATTTACTATCTACTCCTGGAAGCCACTCGATCGTATCCACTCCAATAGTTAGATTAGGGGCCTTTAAAATATGAATGTGGTCAATAATTTTCTCTGGCAGTACCTGATTTAGCACTGTTCAGTTCTAAGAACCCATATTATTTGTATAATCATACACCTTTTCATTAAACATTTTTTCATCAAGATTGATCACAACATGCTTCCTTAATTTAGGAAAGTTAGGGATCCAACAATTGTCCCAAAAAGAGATATTTTTTTCATTTCTATTCTTCAGATTAAATTTTTTTAAAAAATTTTTCAAACCTTCGAAATGCCAATCCACGCATTAGAGCTACTAACTTTTTTATTAACTTTAGGAATAATATCGTCCTCTTTCATACTTTGCTCACATAACTTTAATCCATAATTTTTTTTATTATAGATTAACTTCCATACCAGCTTTTTTATGACTCATAATTTTATAGGTATATTATTTGTATTTTTTAATTGATGTCAATTTGAGGTATTAACTTAAATATTAAACTAAAAATAAAATTTATTGGTCAATGATAAATTTTTAAATGAAGTTTTAATCTACAATAAATTAGTCTTTAATTTGGTAAAGCGAAAAATATTGTTAAAAAAAGAAAGTGGATAAAAGTAAAGAATTGTAATTAAATTAATGATTATAAATTAAATGTACAAAAATGAAACATCAATTTAAATGTATTGATATTATTTTTCAATTAAATATTAAATTAAAAAACACAGCTAATTGAATAGTAGACATTCCATATTCTAAATGTTTAACATATGGACCTACCTTTACTTAAACATTAAACTCCTTGAATAAGCTAAATTAATTAGAAAAATTTTATCATCTTTTGATCCTTATAATAGAGTAGCTCAATACTCTATATTTTGGCTCTTTCCATTACTCAATACACGTGTTAAACCTTATTATTATATTTACTAAAACAATAAAATATAAAAGAGCTCGAGTTGAATGAAATGATGAATCAGCTAAAAGATTGGTCAATCAGTAGCAATTTGATTTCAATGATAAGCCAAGCATCAAATCATATACAAAAAGAAAAAAAAATTATTCTCATGACGTACCCGAATATATGTAAAAGAGAAGAAAGAGATCAAAATAATCAATAAAAAGGACAATAATTATTACTATGATGTAAAGTAGGGAAGTCTTGCCTTTAATTTGTTTCCTTATTTTTATAGCTTGATGATTTATTAATTTTTCAATATTTAAAAAAAATAAATGTTGTTGTATTATCATTATCATTATGAAAATATTTGATAATAAAAAAATTAATTAAAAACAATCAAAATTTATCTTATTTATTATTTATTAATTATTATTATAATTAATAAATATTAAATAAACTAAATTTAAACTTTTTTTTATCTTTCTAATATTCTCGTTATCATTATTACTCATTTCGTACACCTAAAAAATATCATTATTACTCTATATTATTGGAGAACAAAAGTGCTAAAGAAAACCGTAGTTGACTAGTTGCATTGCTAACGAACTATTATCAGGATACTGTTTCCTTCGTGATCTTTTGTCTTATTTGGTTTGTTTGTTGTGTTTTCTAATAATGGTTGAAATGAAATGGGGCAGTTGGTGATGAAACAAATCAAAAGTTGGCCATGATGAAATGTCATTTGCTCTCAAAAATGGAATCTTTACCTTGATTTAGCCAAACACTGGAACAAATGCTTATTTAGGTGTTTCTTAATTATGGTCATTTTGTTATTTATTTATGTCATTTTTTAATTTATTCGCTTAAACTTTTTAAAACAAATAATTTGTTGATACTGTATCAATTTTTATAACATACATATAAAAAAATTTATAACATAAAGATATAAGAATTTTCGTTAATTTAAAAAATTTTAGCATAAGATATATTTAAAAATATACAAAATTTATAAAAATCCTAAAAAATAATTTTTTGCTTGAAAAATATATATTTGTTGACGGAGATGTGATAAATCTAAAACCATTAATATACTTTCTCCTGTTAATCAAGCAATTTTATGAAATTTTTTTCATGATATAGTGCCCTAAGAATTAAGAGTAAGGTACATTTTCATGAGTCAATTAGTATCATATGTAGTATTAAATTAGCCTTTCCCTCCTTTAAGGATCTCGTGTTTCTATCCAGTATCCGAAAAAAGAAATAAAAGAAAAGAATTGTTACATTGAAATTCATGAAAGACAAAATTAGAGGGAATATTAAATCAAAGTTTAACTCTTGTATGCATTATTTTGCACATAGTGATTTAATCAGGTATTTATGTTTATATGACTCTTAAATAGTACAGATGATTAAGTTAATATTATATGATTAAATATTAAAACTTATAATGACAACTTAGATTATTTTTTAAGAAAGAATATTTATAAAGGAGTTAATATTATTCATCAGTAAATTCATTTTTTTCTGCTCGCCCTATATCATATTATGGGTTGGGGAAAAAAAGTAGTTAATTCTCTTGTTGGACCCTAAATTAAGTTATCAAAGGCACAAGTGGGACCAAATTAAGATAAAGAAAAGAAAGAAGAGAACCCTAATACGTTTGGTAAAGGGAGCAGCCCTAATATGTAGGGTTTTATCCACAACCACCACATATATACAAGTCACAACTACGACCTAATTAATCAATTGAGATTGCAAGCAATGCAACAATATAATATTAATTAATTAATTAATAATACAAATTTGATAGAGGAAAACTACAAAAGCAAAAGCATGTGACACTATATCCATTAATCAGAGGATACTATTGAAA
Source organism: Arachis duranensis (assembly GCF_000817695.3). NCBI lineage: Eukaryota > Viridiplantae > Streptophyta > Magnoliopsida > Fabales > Fabaceae > Arachis > Arachis duranensis. The sequence continues at coordinate 34,498,321 of NC_029775.3, forward strand.
AAGGTTTTCATATTATTATTATATATGTATAATAAATTAATAATGTATGTATGTGTGGTCCTTTCTCCTTTGCCCTTCCATTTGGTCTGCCTAATATGTCATTGTTTGTCAACCAAAGACAGAGAAACCACCCAAAGCTAAAGACAAAAAGAGAGCATCCCTCAACTGATTCCACCAACCTGCCCCCTTTTTTTTTTTTAAGGATAGATCTATCTTAAAATTAATTAAAATGATTGGAGGTTTATTATCTCAATTTTAGAAATAAAAAATTTAAGATTACTCTTTTCAATATTTAGATTTTCCAAAATTTAGAAGTGTGTTTAGTTTTAATTTTTATTTTTAAAATTTTAAGAAAAATTAAAGTAAAAACAAAAACAATATTTAATTATTTTTACAGTTTTTCGTTTTTTTATATATAAAATTTTTAAAATAAAAATACTAAACTAAAAACGCAAATCAAACCCACTATAAATTTGTGTTTTCCCTATTTTTACAAGAAACGAAATTGTATATCACTGGTCTAACAATTTTTTTATTATAAATTTATACATTATTTTGCACATAATTAATAATTAGCAGACAGTATTAAATTGTGATTATGTTGGTGTAGGGACGAAGTGGTAGCAAAAGCACATGCGGGAACAGTATCTTTAATACTACTTGTTTAGAATTAGTATTAACCAAATCCTGATTAACTCATAAATAATCAATCCTCATCCCAAAATGTTTTGAAGACTTTTTTTCTCGAGTTTTATTTTCATTGTATTGTAGATGTACAAATATTTTACATGAAAGTGTTATCACATACATACATACAAATATTAAATAACTAATAACTTATACATACACCTTAAAAAACCCACTTTATTTATACTAATAGATAAATAATAGACATCATTTTTATTTTTTATTAAATATGTACAATAATAAAAGAATGGAGTTAATATGGTTACTATTTCGTTTTCAATCCTCTTTGTCCTCTTCATATATAAATATAACAGATACATATAGTAGATAATAAAAACTAATTAAAATTTAACGTAAAAGAATTTAATACTAGTGCATTAGTGCATATAAATAAATAAACAACTATATTAAATATATACCAACTATATCTATTTATGTAAAAATATATAATGATTAATTTTAGTAGTTAATATTTTTTATAAATAAAATTAAACTCTTCTTATATATTTATGTTGAGAGACTTTGAAGATTTTTAGTATTTGAAAAAGTATAAAAACTAATTTTTAGTTGGTTAACATTAGTTAATATTTTTTAATTTTAAAAATTTATGATTAAAAATCAAAATTAAATATTTATTACTTAAAATATAAAATTTAAAATAAATAAAATAATCTATTTAAAAAAAATTAAACTAATATCTATTAGAAAGAAAGAATTGATTCTCTAACATTAATCTTTTACTTGGCTTGGTTTGGAGGAAGACCGTGATGTACGGTTGCTGATGAATAATAGCTAGTAAAAATGTTCCTTAGGTACCGGTTGTTTTGAGGATTGAGAGACTGAGACTCAATATTATATTTGTTGGGTTAGAGATTAGTATTAAAATTTTTGTCTCTGTTCCCAAAATTTCAGTATTTCAGTACTTCCAAAAAGTAGGGACACATGGACTGAAATTTTTAGAGACGGATACTGAAACTTTAATAACATTTCATACCTAAAATACTCTCATTTCAATTAATTAATTCCAATTTTATCCTTTGTACAAATTAAATTAGAACTTCATTCTTGTTTAAATTTCTGTCTCCCACTTTGCACCAAACAGAATACTAAAATTTATTTCAGTCTCTGTCTTTAAGTCTTTGTCTCTCAATATCAATCTTTCAGTTTTTGTCTCTTTACCAAACGCTACCTTAGTTTTCATTGGACAGCATAAAAAAGCTTTATCATAAAATGTTTTCAAAAAGTACTTTGGAAATTCCTAATCCTGTAATTGATAAGTCAAACTAAAATTATGTTATTGTTCACTTGTTTAATTTTATCAACTTTCAGTGGACAAGTAAATTATAAATATTTTAAGGATTTATCTAAGAACATATGTTAAAATAATAAAATAATAAAATTATTAAAATATAAAAATTTAAATTTTTAATATACTTATTTTATATTTATTAAATAAAAAAATTTTAAATTTTTTTACTAATAATAAATTTAGTATGTGCCCTTAAATATTAGCTAAACCCATGTTTTATTTAGATCAATAATAATTTGGATTACATAATCGCTATATCAAATTTGACATGTAAGAAATCATATCAGAGTAATGCACCAAATGTCAACAGAGAAGTAACATAAAAGTGAATCATCGTCATTGGTTTTCATATTTCATTTATGCCGATTAACTGAATCATGATCTTTTTCTATTTCTAAAGAATTGTTATTAAAGAACAAAACTTTTCTATTTGTTTGTTTGAAAGTAATATAATGGGTGCATGTAGGGGCACAGATACCCTTTTCTTTCACATGATTAAAATGTCTCTAATTTAATTGTTCATACTTCATAATATTATAAGGCCGATTTAAGAAAATTTATAATTTTTTATTGATAAAAGAAATGTTTTTAATTGACATTTCAAATGAAAGATGAACAAAAAGATAAGTTATATATATTATATACCAAATTTATTACATGAAAAAATAATGCTTACAACCTAATCAAATAAATTTAATAACAAAATTAAATCTATGATTAATAAAGATACATTTAAATTTAATCCTAATAAATATAATATAATATCCTAACTAACTTTATTCTTTAATACTATCCGAATCTTATCTGACAACCAGTTTTTCAAACTCTACTTTGATTAAATGTACCTTGCATGTATAGTTGAAAAATCTCTAACATACATTCTCAAGAGAAAAAGATTACTTATCCGTACAAAGCCAAATATTTTAGCTAGGGTAATAAGTAGTTAACTTACATATATGATATATATGAGATTATTTGCTTACAGTTTTAAAAGAAATATAAATTCAATTAGGAAAACAATTTAATTTTCAGTTAATATCACTTATATCTTTTAATTTTGATTTTTAAACTCTAAAAAATAAAATTCATATTAATATTAACTAATTAAAAATTAATTTTCTATACATTATTCAAAAAGTATACATCATAAATAATATACATCTATTTTATGTATGGTATCTACTTCATGACGTCATTGAAATAAGTCTGATCTACATACATGTATATGGATACACATATTGTTGAATAAACTATGATAGATATAATAATCACTTCACATGTGGCAATAATGGATCAAAAGTAAATGCATAATAGATTATATTTTCTAATTACATGAGATATATGATTATAATAAGTTTAACGTACATGAATGAATTAATTAAGGAGCAAGATGGTGCGTGGTCCCCTTGGAAAGAAGGTATGATATGATGATTAAGAAATATAAACCCTACAACTAACATAGTGATGAGATAAGAGAGAAAAAAAAAGGAGCAGCAAGTCAGTGTCAATAGCTGTAAGCAAGAAGGACCAATAAACCCACCATTAAATACTCTCTCTACTTCTCTGATCCTCTCTTATGGCACAGTAAAGAAGAATACCATAGAAGAGAAAGAGATAGAGATCGTGTATATATGCATGTGTCTTTCATTTTCTTAATTTACTCCAAATAAACATGCTTTGTTCTTCTGTCACTTCCTATATATGTTCCTAGCTGGCTATATTTTATTACTCATCAAGCTTCCGTTCTTCTCATCTTCTATCTATGTTGGTTTGAGAGGTTGAAGCTGCCAGCATGATCTGGTAATTTACCAAACTCGCTCTAGATCGCCTTATCATTAATTAAAAGCAAGAAAAAAAGAAACAATTTCATCATCTATATATTATTTTTCTAAATTTTTAATTAATTTTTTTTGTTATTAAATATTTCTATATTTTTAGTAGTACTAGATCATTTAGATTCAAACTTATTGGCAGTATATAGAGAGCAAGTTTCAATTTCATGGGGCTTGGTTTCTTGAACTAAAGATCCATTAATTAATTATATATAGGAAAGAACCAAAGAGGGTAATTTTGAGTTTTTAGATTATGGTTCCATATCAGGTCATCTAGCAGCTTCAATCACTCAATCACCAACAGATTTTTTTATTTATACTTTAATTTCTTCGCTACTCATCATCATTGTCATCGTCATCACCAACTATGGGACTATTGTTTCAGCTACAATTTCAATTTCAGGTACGACCTCTAATTTAGAGAATTTCCAATTCTTTGTTCCGTACAACAACTTTCTTTTAAATCCCTTGTAAATTATTCATTGTTTTTCTCTTTAATATTTATCTTCCACGCTATACTAATCATTATCCACTTTTTTCCATATTCATATTCACGCGTGTTATTTGTAATACAAATACTACATCTCTCTGTAATAAAATTTTTAGATAATTTATAAATAATAATGTGTTGGGTACAATAGAAAATCAATTTAAATAGTTTAAAATTATTTTATTTAATATTTATTAATTATTTTTAAAATATTTGTATAATTTTAAATATAATAAATATATAATTACAGATATTATGTGTATAAAATTTTAGATATTATTTTTTTAATATTATCGATATATAAATGTAAGATATTTTTTATTTAATGAATTTATCTTTAGAATTGAATTAAATTTATTTAATCTTAATTCTAATAATTTAATATTGTTAGGTCACTCATTAAATGTTCATATTTGAGACAAGTAGTACTTATTTTATTAAGTAGAAGATATTTTTTATTTTTTAAATTAAATTTTATAAAAAAATATTATGAGACTATTAAAATTTATTATTTTTAATCATTATTTAGTTAATAATTTAATTTTTTAATCCAATTTAATTTTTTTAATTTAGTAGTAAATCTAATAACATATTTTATGTCATAATTTTAAATACTGAGATAGCTAATTGGTGATAAATAATAAATTTTAATAGTTTTTTAGTAATTCTTTTTTTAGAATTGAGTTATTCTTTTAATTTCAATTCTAATAATTTGTTACAAAGTGTATATATTGATATAAGACAAAGTGTATATATATGTAATAGTGAAGTGCAATATGTTATCTTATCTATAGGTGCAAATATATGTGGTTTATTTCATTTCTATGAACAATTAGAATTATTCATATATATGGTGTGTTTTTTTTTAAAATAAAACAAAATGGTAGCCATTAGTGTCATAATTTGAATAACCGTTGTCTCACTTTTTTGAGATGCATTTTATGAGAGAAGATGATGTTATAGGGACAAAGAGGGGAACGGCTGAAATTTTGTTAGTTTGTTAAGCAAAGACAAGTGTGGATCTGTTGATATGTATGTATATCAGTATAGCTGTGTATGTATGTATTATTATTATGTGTGGTCCAGCATTGGAAACATATAAAACACACACAGAACACGATGTGATTATGGAGAATTCGTTTTATTCAGCATCTGCATGCTAATGCTATATATGTACCTACAAACATCTATCTCTGGGGGTAGCAGATATAGGCATATAGCTTCACCGACTCATCAAGAAATTCAAGTGCCCTCGAGTATGAGGGAATCCGGAATCCACTATTATTAATTGTCATTTATTTTGCTTCTCTTCTTACAAAGATTTATGCTACATGTATATTAAAATTAATTATTAATATAAATATATATTAAAATATAAATATATATAAAAAATAAAATAAATTACTGAATTTATTAATTTTTATTATTAATTAATTATTAATGTTTAAAAATATAAAATAAATTAAAAAAACTAAATTAAAGAAATTAAATTAATAATTAAATGACGATAAAAAACAAAAAATTTATCTTATTTTACAATACATAACTGGGTTAAAGTTTTTATATTTTATTTTGAGTAAATCCTTAATTTAAATTAAAGGTTTAATCGTTCGTGTGTCTTTTTTTTTCAGTTAAATTTAAAAAAAATAGTTTATAACATAGTATTAAAAAATTTATAGTAAAAAATTTAGAGTATGTAAACATTTAAGAATTTTTTTTAAAATATATAAAAATTTAAACAAATTTAAAAGTGATTTTTATTTGAGAAAAGTTTTAGACACGAATTATTCATTTGTATTTTTTTATTAGTTTAATTTTTTTTAAAAAGTGAGATTAAGATAATTTTGAGTTAGAATAATACTAAGTAACTAAATTTTTCAAGTAACTAAATTTTGTGCTGGCAAATCGTCATCTATCAGTCCCGAGCCCAAAGTTAATTAGTTAAAGATGAAGTAATAAACATGAAGGACCAATTTGAGTGAAAAACTCGCATAATGTCACCTTTAAGTCAATTATCTATTAAAGTGCCACCTCATCACATTACCATTCATGCATGTTGGCACTCCAGCGGTTAGATAGAAGTACTCATAGAGATTAACATGATTCACTAAAAAAAATTTATAGATATCATTTTGATGAAAAAAGTTTTAGAAACCAATTATTCAATTTAATCATTAAATTTTAGAAATTAAGTTAGGTATTTACTCGTCTTAGTTTACAATTGCATGTGTATGTAGCATATTCAACTAATTAATTAGTGTGTATCTAGATTCGCGTTTGTCAAATGAAAGTAATTTTATAAAATTAATTTTAGATAAAAATAAATTTATATTAACATGATTTATGTTTGATCATTTTATATTAAAATTAATTTTAATAAAATAAATATTATTTGAATAATATTAATTAAAATCACTTTTAGATAAATAATTATTAAAAAGTACATAATATTAAATTATAAAATTATTTTTTTATGCATGTTTAATTTTTTTTTATATTTTTTAGTATATTTTTTATATAATATATTTTTGGGCAATTTACATAAATAAATAAATAAAGTGGGAGAGTTATTTACGTAAATGTGCAAATCTGTTTGTTGTTACGATTTTGTGCAAAATGAAATTATATGTAAACCGTAGCAACCCACCACGGTTTCTAAACATTCATAAACCGTGGGAGGTCACCACGGATTAGGAGCAAATTTTTGTAGGAGGAAACGTGGTAGGTCACCACGGTTTATGAAGGAAATTTGGCAAGCATAAACCGTGGGGAGTCACCACGGTTTATGAAGAAACTTGTTTGTTTGCACATAAAACCTTGTGGGTCACCACGGTTTATATGTGGTAAATAATGGCCAGAAAACCTTGTTAATTTTATGTCCAAGAGACACAAAGCTGTTTATTATAAATATCATTATTTTTATAATAGAAAGAGTCCAATAAAAAAAATCAGATAATACTAAGAAAATGATTTTTATAGTGCTTAAAAAATTGATGTCTATTTACTAAAAAATAAAAAATTAATATTTAATTTAAGATGATGAAATTTAATAAATTTAAAATATTTAAAATTTGTTATGTAAAATAAATTAGAAAAAAATTAGACTCTAATAATAAACACCATGAAATTTTTGGATTTTTTTCTATTATAAAATAAAAAAATATTTTTAAAAATAAATTACACTAACATTAATGTTTGGAATCTGTGTTTTTATTTTTTATTTTGAGTTTTTATGAAGTTTTCAAAATCTTAGGCGAACTTATAAAAACTACTCAAAAGTTCGTTTAAGCTTAAGGTGACCTCTCTCATTATATTCATCTTTATTTTTTCATTTATAAAATAAAGATTTATTACACTATAACATATTAATGAGTACAATAAAATAATTACTTGTTAATATTGGTATATTAATATTCATTAACATGCTTATTGATTAAATCTTTTATATAGATTTAATAAATTCACATATAAGTGTATATTGATACATTAGTATTTGTTAAATTTAAAATAAAAAATATTTATTATATTATAAGAATATTAATGAGTACTCTAAAAAATATTAATAAGTAATTATTTTATTATGTTCATTAATATTTTTTATAGTATAATAAATATTTAAATATAGTGTAAAATGAAAAATAGGGATAAACATAATGAAAAACTAATTGATAATACATGTAAAAATTTTATAGTATATATTAGTCAATAATACATAAAGAGAACGAAAAATTTTTATTATAAATATTCAATAGAAATAGATGATTTTTTTTTTTATAAAATGTACTATATAGTGTGTATTTATTACGCTGCCTTTGTTTTCAACAACAAAATAGGATAAGACACTTAAATAGGACAGGACAAGACACTGATGGATAGAGACACAAAATTTTGTGTTCTTGTAATTCTACTTGGTGATAAACTAGAACAAATTATGAAAATCTAATTTATTCTCATTTTTTTCATTAAAAAAATTTGAGATGAAAAATATGATTATAAAAAATTAACAAGAATAATAAAAAAAAATAAAAAATAAGTTGTGTCTCTTAGACATAAAATTAACAAGGTTTTCTGGTCATTATTTACCACACATAAACCGTGGTGACCCACAAGGTTTTATGTGCAAACAAGTTTCTTCATAAACCGTGGTGACTCCCCACAGTTTATGCTTGCCAAATTTCCTTCATAAACCGTGGTGACCTACCACGGTTTCCTCCTACAAAAATTTGCTCCTAATCCGTGGTGACCTCCCACGGTTTATGCATGTTTAGAAACCGTGGTGGGTTGCCACGGTTTACATATAAATCCATTTTGCACAAAATCGTAACAACAAACAGATTTGCACATTTACGTAAATAACTCTCCCACTTTATTTATTTATGTAAATTGCCCTATATTTTTTAGTACTCTTAATACTCTTTTTTAATATGTTATAATTTGTTACTATTATTATTATTATTATTATTATTATTATTATTATTATTATTATTTATCATTAATTTTTTTATTTAATTTACTTTATTTAATGTGATGAATAAATTATATTATAAAAATATACAAGGTCAAACAAAAAATTAAAATATAAATAATAAATAATAAAAAAACTCATATAAAAAAAATAATAAAAATTTTATAAATAAAACAATAACATATATACAGAATAAAATTTATAAGAAAATAAATATTTAGAATTAATGGCCGAATGCCGATTTAATGAAATGAAGAATCTAAAAATGGTTACTTTTTGAAAAATATAGTTATTAACTAAGGGTTTGAAATATGACTAAAATTTGGATGATGTTTTTATTAAAAAAAAGGAAATGGAAGGGGGAGGGAATGTTCAAATTAAGTCTTTGGTAGAATAAAATCATCAATAATGTAACGTATTGCTTTTTCGTGTGAGTGTTAAGTGCAAATTAATTATACAAAAAAAATTGGATGATAAGAAAAAGTGAATGAACTAATAATTAACTTAGATTACCTTGGTATGGTTCATAATAGATTATCAAATGATAGTGTACATGCTACTAACATATATTGCATACTTGTAACTGTTAAAGGATCTAATCCAATTACTAATTTTCATGCATTACATCCCACCTGTTATTAGAAACTCTTAACTATTAGCCTTTGCTTTTTATACAACAATAATGTAGTTATGTAAGTAATATATATCACTTCACTTGGGACAAATCCAAAATGGCAAAATAATCAAGGAGTGGGAATATATGATGTGTTGATGAGAATATCACAAAAATGTTCATTGACCGAATGCATATGAGAGTGGTTGATACTACAATGACAATTTTGGGAATCATTGTGAGTGAAAGAGTATTCTTGAGTTTAGAAACTGTATTTTTTTTAAAATAGTCAAAAAAATTATATTTTTTCTCTTATAATTATATGAAAATTCTTCTTAGAAAACTTAGAAGTATCATGAATGTAGCTATTTTGCAGTTATATGGCATGTATAGAATCCGAGTTATAAAAATAAAAGAATATTTGAAAAAAAGAATATCATTACCTGATATAAGTGTCAAACTATATTCAATATTTTTTACTATGATTAGTTAATATCATATTTATATTATTAAAATTTAAAATTTAATATTTATAATTCTAGAATAATATATAAAATAATAGAAAAAAAGAAGAAATATAAATGAAATTTTGAATTATTTGCATAAGTGAACTGTGAACCTACATAATTTTGTTATAAGAGAGAGTTTTATATCCTGAGTCGTAATTTTATTATTCGAGACAATAATAATAAGACTGTGACTCATGTAAACACTCACCAAATTTTTTTCACCAAATTTTTTTCATGGATGTTATAACGCACCAACTTAAAAAAATACTTATATAAAATTCTATTTTAAAATAAATATTAATTTAAAATTGAATTGACGACAAGAAAAAGAACATACACTAAAGATACTAGTGTCATTTATAGAAAATACTATGGGATTGGAAAAATTTTAAGATGATACCGTGGATTTATACTCTTACTGAAATATAAGTTGTGAAATATTAATACATTGTTATCATTGAATCAAAAATTTATTTTTGATTTGTTTTGTGTTTCTTTACATGTCTGTGTTATAAGATCTTAAACCTATTTTTTCTTCCACTCTTGTTGGAAAGTGTTATTCTATATACAGAAAATAAAGACGATTTTAGATATATAATAAAAGCATAGTTGAGTGGCTTAAGGGAAATTAGAAGATTAATTGAGAATAATTTATTTTAAGATTCGTATATAGAATATAATGTGTGTTTGGATTAAAGTTGGTAAATAAGAATTTGCATAAAATTGATTTTATAAAATTGATTTTGGTTAAAATGAGTTGGTTTTAACGGGATTTATATTTGATAACTTTATATCAAAATAGATTAAAGTAAATGTTGTTTAGATTATATTGTTCAAAATCACTTTTAAGTAAAAATTTACTAAAAATAACCTGAATTTAAA
>NC_029775.3:34509181-34520135 GCF_000817695.3 Arachis duranensis
AATCAATAATTTATATTATGATAAAATTATAATAATAAACTAATATACAATAACTACACTTACAAATCTTAACAGAGCAAAAGAAAAAAAATTTTATACAAAATAAAAAATAAAAATTTTATAAAAAAATATAATTATATATTTAAAAATTTTGAGTACTAAACAGACTATAAAAAGAAAAATAAATAATAGAATTAATAAGAAAAAAATAAATTTAATTCTAGCGTGATTTTTTAAACCCTATAATTTCTAATTTTCTGTAAATCGTATGTTGAAAATATAAAATTATTTTGACATTTAAAATATAAAAAAAAATATCCAAACCTGAAAAAAAATATTTGATGTATTCAAACATATTTTTCCTTTTTCTAAGACTAAACCAAACACATGGTAGTAGTCACATAAATAGATTAAACTATTAAAGAGGATTGTACAATACTTTATATTTTAATAGCATGTTAATAATATGAATTTTGTATTTTGATCTTTATAGCTGTTAATTATAGGTCTGTTTTAATGATAATACGAAAAGAGATGGATTAATAATTATTAAATATAATTTTATTTTATTTTTTTAACGAGTGAAACTGTAACGAACAATCTAAAATAAATAAAAATACTATCTTAAAAGAATGGAATTTACAAGTCACTTTTATTTTTATACCGTAAACTATCAAAATTTTTTTAAAAATTTTAATAGTTTCACGTCATCATCTTCTTGGATTTTTGGGTGACAAATATTAGACCATCTTTAGTAAAAAATTTATACCAATTTTTATTTATGATTCATCTATTATAAAAAGTAACTCTATATTCATAAACAGTAAATAAAAATTTAAAGTATCTCTCTCCTCCATTAGGAAGAATAACTTTAGTCCCTATTGTGACATCATTTAATTAATTAATTAATTAAAGTAATTAAAATTAACATAATTGCTATTTTTTTACAATAATATTTTTTAAATTTATAAATTCAAAAACAATTCATTGTTAAAAAATATTAATATTAAAAAATAATATATAAAAATAATACACAATATATAATTCGAGATTACATTAATTTGTAAAAATATTTTAATATAGAAAAACATAGTTAAGTTATATAGTTAACGATAAGTATTGTGAAATTGCCATATGTGTTCAATCAGGTCCTCTTTCAACTGTCTATGTTGCTGTCTATTTCGAAATTGGGCATTTCTTTGGAGAAATTGATGGTATAGTGCAAAATCTTCCTCTCTCAGCTGAGGTTGTGATAAGCCGTTTTTGACAACTTCATATTCTAAGCCTTGAGAAAAATTTCCTGCATAAGTGTCTCTTTCATCCTCAACAATCATATTATGCAATATAATACAAGCTCGTATTATGTTTGCAAGTTTCTTCTTTTCTCAAAAGCACGCTGGACTACGTATAATTGCGAAGCGTGCTTGCAACACTCCGAATGCTCACTCTACATCTTTTCTGTGCGCTTCTTGGTATTGTGCAAATAACTTGCGTTTCTCCCCTTGTGATTTTGAGATTGATTTGACAAATATGACCCGTTCAGGATAAATACCATCTGCTAAATAGTATCCCATAGTATAGTTATTACTATTAATAGTATAGTTTACCTCCGAAGCACGGTCATTTAGAACATCATCGAACATTAGTGAACAATCTAACACGTTGACATCATTATTTGAACCAGAAACTTCAAAAAACGCATGTCATATCCAAAGGTCTAGAGATACTACAACCTCAAGTACTATGGTTGTAACTCCACGATAACCACTCATGTACATACCTTTTCACGTCTTTTGACAATTTTTTCATTGCCAATGCATGCAGTCAATGCTACCCAACATGTGCAAGGAAAGTCACGACCTTCCACCATTTGTGGCAGGCGTCGTACATCATTTGAATTTGATTTTTGCAAGTATTCATCCTCGAACACCGAAATGACACCTTCAACAAATTTTTTCAAGCATTCAATTGTAGTGGTGTCGCCTATGCGCACATAATCATCAACGGCATCAGCAGCTACGCCATATGCTAACATCCGTATCGCAACAGTGCATTTTTGGAGTGGTGACAAGCCACTTCTCCCAGTTGTATTGACCTTTTGTTGAAAATACAGATAGGCATTTGAGAGAGTATCTACTATCCGAAGGAATACATGTCTTCTCATTCAAAATTTCCACTGAAAAATGTCAGCATTATACATCGGCTCATCTGCAAAGTAATCTTGTAAAAGCGATCATGTCCTACTTTTCAATCTCTGTTGATCCATCTACGAGGAGTTGGGATAGAGATTCTATAATATCTTCATCTTCTGAATCATCGAATGAACATTCATCGATCCAACTATCTATGAGTGTGTTATCCCGCCGTCTTTTTTTACCATACAAAGCCTCATTAAACATATTATCAAAATTTCTAGCCATAGCTTGAGGTTCTTTTTAGTATTCTTTTGAGGCGAGAAGCCAGATTTGGAATGGAGTTGCTGAATTGTTGATAGTTGATATTTATAAGTGTTTGCGCAACCAGTAGATACTTCTCAACGGCTAGTTTTGCAACGGCTACTTAACGGCTAGTTTTTTCTTATCTAAGTTTAAAACGGCTAGTTTTGCAACGACTACTTAACGACTAGTTTTTTCTTGTCTAAGTCTAAAACGGCTAGTTTTGCAATGGTCACTTTCATAAACAATAACAGCACAATAATATTGACTAATTTAAAAAGTTACATCAGAAATGAATAAAATAGAGCACACCACATACCAGTAATACGCAATAAAAATAAAAACATACTACTTAAGTCTACGAATACAAGGAACCATTAAGTAAACCACTTATTGATTACTTTCTCGCATATAATCTCATGAAGAGCTCGTCGTTTTTCACTCATTGTAGACGTGTCAGCATTAAGTATTTGCGTATCCATTTCTCTTTTTCTTTTCTTAGCCATCCTTTCCATATTCCTTTTCTTTGCATTTATCTCCATTTCTTTAATATACTTCTGAGTTTGTAATTTTTTTTCTTTCATCGTCGCTTGAACCTGTAACTCCTTTTCTTTGATTGCCACCATCTTTTCTCTATGTTCCCTCTCCTCATCTCTTTCTTTTTTCCTATCCATTAGTTCATTTTCTCTAACATTTTTAATGTCTTCCATAAGAGATAGTTTCTTAGCAATCGATGATTTCTTTTCGCTAAGATCTTCAGATATTTGTGCTTTTTTCTTACCCTTTCTCTTGCTCTTCTTTGATCCTTGTGGGTGAATGGGAGAGTCCACACCGATTTTGTCACACAACGGTATTTCTGGATTTGATGATGATGAGTATGCTCTAGTTGCACTAATTTTGGTTCTCTTTGAGCTTCTGCTCTGTGTAGGTAGTTGGTTTCTCTATTTTTGCTCCAAACAAAACATATTCCAATGCCTCTCAAAAGTAAATTTTTGACCATAATATGTGGAATAAAGTTTATAAGCCAACTCCTTTATATCATCAGCATTTGAACCACTCCTTATGTTTCGACTAGCATGATCGTAGTAACCAGCAAATTGTGCAACTACCTTGTTGATCTTATACCATCGTTTCTTATATGCAACTGTCCCCCTCCCCTTTATGTCAGAGCCGAATTCCGCACAATAACTGTGAATTTGACTCCAAAATATTTCACCCTTTTAGTCGGTACCAACTATAGAGTCGGTTAAAATATTCAACCATGTACTCATCAACATCTCATCCTCTCCACATTGCTAGTGTTAAATACTATCTTGTTAATGATTTTCAATGTCATATTCATTGAGGTCGATAGCATCTAATCCACAAGAGTTGGCAAAATTTGAATATTGTAAATTTGGACTACATTGTATCGGAGTCTGAGGAGATGGGTTAGAAGAGCCACCAACACCAGATGAGCTATGTCTCGATGCACTAAATTGAGTTGAAAACAGCAAAAATGTTGGAGCAACATTTCCGATAGAAGAATTAAATATAGATGAAAATAATAATTATAATAATTAATTATATACGTAAAGTATAATATATATAAAATTAACATATATTATGTAACGATAATCTCATACATGTATATCAAGTATTTTTAATTTTATCAACAAAATATTATTTAATTTTATTAATTTAATTAACACATGTTTATATCTCATTAGTTATAATTAAAAAAAAAAGTCAAGTCTCTCTGAGTAGGACTTCTTCCACTTCGAACCACGTAAAGGAACTCTCTTTCTTTTTACTCCAACGCTGAAGTATTACCTTTTTCTGATAAAATAGTAAATGAGGTTTCAATATATTTAACCGTTGGAGTTGCTCTTAAGTGACATCCTCTCCTATTTGTAGTTGACTTCCTATTTCTATTACTTCTTTATTTTTCCGATTGATCATTCCTTCTTCTACTTCTTATTATACCTCCCCAATTATTACATTTTTTAGTTATTCATTGCATTTTCATGTCATGATCTATTCTCTCACATCTCAATTGAAGTTCAATAAAAAATTAAATTAAAAGCGAATATTTAAAATATTAACCTCGCTAGATAACTAACAGAGACCTAACCAATAATAAGTTAATAAGCATTTTTGAATTGCACTTCATACTTTAATTAGTGATTATTTAAATTTAATTATTTAAAAAATTATAAAATTAATAATTATTAATTCCAAATGTTTAATAGATCTACTACACATCCAAGTCATATTAACATCCAAGTCTAACCAAGCAGGTCCAACACCAACAAAAATCACTCTCATTGATCATTAAAAGAGCGTGTATACATACCCGAAACCCCAAAAAAATATTACCTGTTTCTTCGCGCTCTAATATGAAAAACCATTTCACTGCCGTTGCTGTTGTTACTTCGACTTCTTCTTTTAAATTCGCGCACGCACGCTCTTCTTTTCCTTTTTCGTTAACTTTCTCTTTCTTTATCGTCATCACCAACAACAACAACATTTTACTAACATCTTTATTGGTTTTGATGCTCTCTGGTGCCATCATTAAATAATTTCGATTCATTTTTTAGTTTATTTGAGGTTTATTTGGATCCAGAAATGAATTCGATGTGTTTTTGTTGATGATTGTGTCTTTTGACTGCTTGTTCAAATATGAACTAATTTCGATTTATTTGTGAATTAATTGAGATTCACTTGATGCTGCTGATAAGTATTGACCAAATATATTATTCTTTAAGTAATTAGGGTTTATTTCTTAGTTTAATTGATGTTCATTTGGATTCAAAAATGAATTCGATACATTTTTGTTGATGATTGAGTCTTGTTGACTGTCTGTTCAAATCTGAACTAATTTTGGTTCATTTGTATGTTAATTAAAGTTCACTTGATACTGTTGATAAGTATTGGCCAAATTTTTTATTCCTTAAGTAATTTTGGTTCATTTCTTAGTTTAATTGAAGTTTATTTGGATCCAGAAATGAATTCAATGCGTTTTTATTGATGATTGATTCTTTTTGACTACTTGTTCAAATTTGAACTGATTTCGGTTCATTTATATGTTAATTGAGGTTCACTTTATGCTACTAATAAGTATCGACAAAATTTTTTAGCAAAAAAATAAAATAAAATTATTCATTATCACTTTATTCAATTGCATTAGATTTCATTCCATTCAATTTGTCTTGAAAGTCATCCCAACTTTTGGGACAAACTGTTCATCGATAACACACCTGAACTACAAATGAAGCGAAATATTATTATAACAACACCATTGTGTAATAACAAATGAACCGAAAATTATGCATTCTATAAACTCAGAAACTTCTGCATTCTATCCAAATTCAAATTCATAAATAGTACTAATTTTAGCAAAGAAAGATAAAATTATTCATTATCACTTTATTCAATTGCATTCCATTCCATTCCATTCCATTCAAAATTGTTGAAGAATGAACCGAAATATTATCATAACAATACCATTGTGTAATAACAAATGAAACGAAAATTGTACATTCTATAAATTCAGAAACTGCTACATTCTATCTAAATTCAAATTCCTAATCAACACTGATTTTAGCAAAGAAGGATGAAATTCTTCATTATCACTTTTTTCAATTGCATTCCATTCCATTTAATTCAAAATTGTTGAAGAATGAACCGAAATATTATCAAAACAACACCATTGTGTAATAACAAATGAACTGAAAATTGTGTTCATAAACAATGCTGATTTTAATAAAGAAGAATGAAACTATTCATTATCACTTTATTCAATTGCATTAGATTTTATTCCATTCAATTCAATTCAAAATTGTTCAAGAATGAAACTAGATAAAATTAATAACGATCCAAATCTTGTCCACTTGATTCGATTCAGAAGAATAATCCAAATTACTCTCATTCAACTAATTTGAACTTGAATCATTCATTATTTTGGAACATGCAAAACCTAAACGATTTTAATTACACTGTTCAATTTCAAAAACACAAATGCAGATCAAAATCTGAAGAGAAAGAGAATAAAATAAGAGGAGAATACAACGAAATCAAAAAAGAAAATAAAAATCTAAAGAGAAAGAGACAATAATAAGAGAAAAACATAGAGAAATCCGAGACAAATGGAAGGTTTACGTTGAAGAGGAATAAAGGAGAGGTTTACATCAAAAGTCTGTTATAAAGTGGCGCGGCACGTGACTCTAAATCACTTGGTTGGACATGGTTAGTGAAATCACTTGGATGCAGAGCATTATCAATTGTTTAAAGTTAGCTGGTTAGGAGTTGTTTACCTATACTTTTTCTTAAAATATATTTAATATTACTATTTTAGCTTCAACTAAAAAAATCTATTTCTTCCTTATTTTTCTTCTGCTTCTCTCTCCTTGGTTTCTTTTTTTTTTGGGTCTACAAACACACACTAACCTAGCTACCACTTGAAGGTTCTAGAAGGTTTAGAGAAAGGGTGCTGAATTTATGACTTTCTTTAACTTTGATTAATTAAGCCTTAAAACCAAAAATTAAACTTGGCTTCTGTTCGGTCTTCGTAGCGGATTATGCAGGAGACAATTTCATTTTGTCTCATAAAAACTAGAAAATAGAACTAAAGTGAGAGGAACAAAGTGACACAGTCATATATCCTGGTTCAGTTGTCTTGTGCAATGCAACCTACATCTAGTCTCCACCACAATATTGGTGGAATTTCCACCATCAATCCAAGTATTATATACACCAATTCTCTAGGACTCAACGTAATTCTATCTGCGCACACAAGCTTCAACATTAACTTGACTTGGTTATACTAATACCTAGATTTACCACACTAAGTGCTTACCCAACTTACCAAGGGATACCTCTCAAGTACATGATACAAGATAGAAAATACAACCAATAAAAATCTAAAATCACTCTTAGCTTTTCTCTCAAGTGTTTCTCTTAGCCGTTTTCACTCTGTGGCTTTTTCTCAATGCTTCTCTTTCTTGCCTTTTACCTCAGACAGAATACAAAGAAATTATATACATTGAAATAAAAATACAAACAATAAAACATGAAGGAGATGATGAATAACAACTTTTGAGTCTATGCACTGAACCCAGCATCTGAACTCATAACCTTGTTCTTCATCATAGCGGAGTGCTCCCTTAGCTTTAGTGTAGGTGCAATATTTCCAAGACTTCAAACATAGTAGTGAGGATTCTCTCTTTTCTCTTTCTCTCGGGTTCTCTTTCCTTGAGTTCTAATAAGATTCAACTTTCCTTTTGTACCTTAGTCAAAGCCACAGTTAGGGTTCCTCCAGAGTCAACTTCTTGAATCTTGGGCTTTCAGAATTCATCCCTTCTCTTTCTTCAATCAACCCCCAAAGTAGAGATTTCAAATCTGGTTCTTGTTTGATCGAGGACAACGTGGCAGTAAAAATCAGCTTGCTTAGTGATAATCCCAAATTCAAACCTTTGAAAATGTACTTTGGCTTCAAGTAACAACTTTAGCTGTTGTTTTATAGCAGAGATAATCAACCACCATTTTCTTCAATTTTCTTTAAATGGCGTTGCAGAGAGTAGGAGAAGAAGTGAAGAAATCAACTTGCATATAAAAGGAAATTATTTACCTTTAACCTTTGACTTAATGTAAAATGCTTTTGATTTGTTTGATTAGACTCTTGCTTTTTAGATAAAGTTTCTCTTTCTTTCTTTTCTGTTGTATGTGAACACAAAGATGAAGCTTTCTCTCTCTTTTTCTTGTGTTTGTCCGAAGTGAACATCTGAAACTTTGCTTAGGTTTGCTTCTCTATTACTTGGTTAGGATTGGGCTTGGGTGGATCAATTTCCTTTATCACCTAGGATTGCATTGTTTCATTGGTTTTGGGCTGCTACACAAGTATTTGGGCCTGCATCACTTAAATGAAACAATCAAACCCAATTGGGTGTTTAACCCAATAAATGAATGTTGGTCATCATCATTAAATTAATTGTATTCTTAACTCAACAATCTCTCCCTTAATGACAAACATAATTTTAAAAAAAGCTATAATCAAAGGAATTAATTTAAATGAGATTAAGACACTTCCCTTTGATGATATCAATTTGTTTTGATGTGCTCCCC
This sequence comes from Arachis duranensis, assembly GCF_000817695.3. NCBI lineage: Eukaryota > Viridiplantae > Streptophyta > Magnoliopsida > Fabales > Fabaceae > Arachis > Arachis duranensis. The sequence continues at coordinate 34,517,719 of NC_029775.3, forward strand.
CTTTCTTTCATAAGGTTTGCTCCCCCTGAAGGTGTACTTTTCATTTGTTTCCTGTTCATGTATATACATATAAAGAACATGCTCATGCAAAACACATGTTTATACAAATAGTAGTGATGTAGTTATTTTAGCATATTTATCAAAAAATTATCATGCATTTTCTTGACACAAACTTAGTTAAGTCATCACCCAATCAATAAAACCAAACTCCTGATCATGGTCAAAAGTATCATCAACTTTTGTTCAAAAAAATCATGCAAAAGTTATCACAAAATAGAGCAACTATCAAGAGTTTTAAAATAGAGCATAAACAAATTAATCATTCTAAGATAGAACATAAAATTAAAATGGAGCATGATATATGAATTTACCATTTCAAGACATAGCATGCTCAAGGAATTTTCAAATCATCCAAATCAAATGCATCAAAACAAAAGCTAAACATTAGAGCTAAAAACTATCTCTACTACTTTCCCTTTAGTCATCAAGTGAGAAGTTATAAGCAACTCAACCCTGCAGAAAAATGTTAGCCAAAAGCACTATATTAACCGAAGTAAAGTAAGTGCAAAGTAAGTAGTTGTTTAGGTTTTACAGTCATCCAAAATAAAACAAAGTCTAAAACAAACTACAATATTCTAAGAGATAAATAACCAAATAACAGAGATCAGCATCAAAAGACATCCTCAAGCATCTGAACCATCTTCCTCAGAATCAAATGGTTCCTCTGGGGCAGTGGCCATGGTTTCATTCTCATGAATGTTGTCAACATACTTCATAAGGACAACCACTCTATCTCTTGACTTTCTGAGGGCATTCTCATATTTGATTACAAGCTTTCTCTCTTGTTTTCTTGTGGAGATCAAATGGTTGGATAAGTTCACAAACTCTTGTAGAACATCTTTTACAACTCCAAAAAGGAGTGATTTGTGACCAGTTGAGGCCAAAATCCTCGAAGTGGAGGGAGGATGAGTGTCATCGAGTTCATCATCATCATTATCATCAAGGACTACCTTTTTAGTAGGTCCCTTTTTGTGTTGTTTCACTGAACCACCTCCTTTTAGATATGAGTGTCTATTTTCATAAGACTCATTTGACAAGTCAACACCAAATTGTTCAAAAATACAAGTTAAGAACATTCCATAAGGAAGAGCCACAATTTTGTCACTCCTTATGCAATCAAATATATGCCTCACCATTAGATATGCAAAAAAATTTTTAGATTTAGTGATGGTAGCATATAAAACTAGTGTATCACAGAAAGACACCCTCTGATATGAGCCACTTTGAGGAAGAATAATGTGGTTCACTATATGCTGCAGCTGAGCATGAAGAGGATCGAGGGCTTTGTGAGTGGGTGTAAGGCAATCAATCAGAGAGATATTCTCACACGCATGAGCCAGAGCATCTTTGTATGAAACACCCAACCCCTCATCCCACTTACTAGAGGTATAAGCACATGCACCAACATTAGTATATTCAAGAGAGTCACTTATAGATTCACTGTTCAAAATAATTTCATGATATTTGACATATGAGTGAATGCTTCCCTTATGGTAGGCCAGATTTGCATAAAATTCTCGAACTAAAACTGGTAAACAGGCTTTTTAATTTTAAAAAATTGATTCCAGTCCAAAAACTCAAGATTTTCAACCAATGTAAAATCTTTCTTTTTTAGATTTGGTAAGTCAACCAAAAAAGTGGGACAAATCGGATGATAAATAACAACACCCTCATAAAAATTATGGTTCATGGCAAAACAAAAATGGTGAGGGTTGTAGTTGGAGTGAAAGGTCATAAACCGAGATTTGTGTTTAAAAAGATTAATGGAAGGTTCCTTAAGCAATTTGAGAGAGATACAAGGATTACCTCTTTGAAGATGTTAAGGGACTGACCTAGGCTTAGGTCTCGAAGGTTCAGGAGCGGGTTCCTCTGCAACAGGACGTTTCCCTTTTGATGTTCTTGGCCGAGAAGGACCACCGGGTGGAGCCATTGGCCTGAATGATGAAGGATACCTCGGAGTCATTTTGGTTCGAGCCATTGGATCAGTGCATGGAGGAGACAGCAAAGGAGTAGTGGAAGGAGTAAAGGTAGGATCCTTGGAATGTGAGGAGGTTCTAAGTTTTTTAGGGTTTTGGTGCACGAAATTGTGATCATCAATGGCGCCATCAACATGGTACGCTCAATTACAATCTCAACTCTTTATCACAACTTCGCACAACTAACCAGCAAGTGCACTGGGTCGTCCAAGTAATACCTTACGTGAGTAAGGGTCGATCCCACGGAGATTGTTGGTATGAAGCAAGCTATAGTCATCTTGTAAATCTCAGTCAGGCGGATTCAAATGGTTATGGAGGATTGATAATTAAAATATGAATAAAACATAAAATAAAGATAGAGATACTTATGTAATTCATTGG
>NC_029775.3:34520385-34522369 GCF_000817695.3 Arachis duranensis
AATAGAATCCAATGATTCTTTTGCGTCTGTCACTAACGCCCCACAATCGTGAGTTTGAAGCTCGTCACAGTCATTCAATCCCTGAATCCTACTCAGAATACCACAGACAAGGTTTAGACCTTTCGGATTCTCAAGAATGGTCGCCAATGGATTCTAGCTTATACCACGAAGATTCTGATTAAGGAATCCAAGAGATATCCACTCAATCTAAGGTAGAACGGAGGTAGTTGTCAGGCACACGTTCATAGGTGAGAATGATGATGAGTGTCACCGATCATCACATTCATCAAGTTGAGGAACAAGTGATATCTTAGAACAAGAATAAGCTGAATTGAATAGAAGAACAATAGTAATTGCATTAATACTCGAGGTACAGCAGAGCTCCACACCTTAATCTATGGTGTGTAGAAACTCTACAGTTGAAAATACATAAGAACAAGGTCTAGGCATGGCCGAATGGCCAGCCTCCCAAAGAGGGTTCAATCATAAAAACATGATCAAAAGATGATCCGAAGATTGAAAGATTCTCCAAATACAATAGCAAAAGGTCCTATTTATAGAGAACTAGTAGCCTAGGGTTTATAGAAATGAGTAAATGACGTAAAAATCCACTTCCGGGCCCACTTGGTGTGTGCTTGGGCTGAGCATTGAAGCTTTCATGTGTAGAGACTTTTCTTGGAGTTAAACGTCAGCTTTTGTGCCAGTTTGGGCGTTTAACTCCCACTTTTGTGCCACTTCCGGCGTTTAACGCCGAAAATTCTGAAGCTGAATTGGAACACCTGTTTGGGCCATTAAATCTCGGGCAAAGTATGGACTATCATATATTGCTGGAAAGCCCTGAATGTCTACTTTCCAACGCAATTAAGAGCGCGCCAATTGGGTTTCTGTAGCTTCAGAAAATCCACTTCAAGTGCAGGGAGGTCAGAATCCAACAACATCTGCAGCCCTTTTCAGCCTCCGAATCAGATTTTTGCTCAGGTTCCTCAATTTCGGCCAGAAAATACCTGAAATCATAGAAAAACACACAAACTCATAGTAAAGTCTAGAAAAGTGAATTTTAGATAAAAACTAATAAAAATATAATAAAACTAACTAAAACATACTAAAAGCATACTAAAAATAATGCCAAAAAGCGTATAAATTATCCGCTCATCACAACACCAAACTTAAATTGTTGCTTGCCCCCGAGCAACTGAAAATCAAATAGGTTAAAAAGAAGAGAATATACAATGAATTCCAAAAACATCTATGAAGATCAGTATTAATTAGATGAGCGGGGCTTTTAGCTTTTTGCCTCTGAACAGTTTTGGCATCTCACTTTATCCTTTGAAGTTCAGAATGATTGACTTCTATAGGAACTCAGAATCTGGATAGTGTTATTAATTCTCCTAGTTAAGTATGATGATTCTTGAACACAGCTACTTTATGAGTCTTGGCTGTGGCCCAAAGCACTATGTCTTCCAGTATTACCACCGGATACATACATGCCACAAACACATAACTGGGTGAACCTTTTCAGATTGTGACTCAGCTTTGCTAGAGTCCCCAATTAGAGGTGTCCAGGGTTCTTAAGCACACTCTTCTTTTTGCTTTGGACCTCGACTTTAATCACTCAGTCTCAAGTTTTCACTTGACACCTTCACGCCACAAGCACATGGTTAGGGACAGCTTGGTTTAGCCGCTTAGGCCAGGATGTTATTCCTGTAGGCCCTCCTATCTACTGATGCTCAAAGCCTTGGATCCTTTTTATTATCCTTGCCTTTTGGTTTAAAGGGCTATTGGCTTTTTCTGCTTGCTCTTTTTTTTTTGAATTCACTGCTTTTTCTTGCTTCAAGAATCATTTTTATGATTTTTTCAGATCCTCAGTAACATGTCTCCTTTTTCATCATTCTTTCAGAGCCAACAATTTTAACATTCATGAACAACAAATTCAAAAGACATATGCACTGTTCAAGCATATGTTCAGAAAACAAAAGTATTGCCA
>NC_029775.3:34522922-34529984 GCF_000817695.3 Arachis duranensis
GTTGGATAAACTCCAACCATCCCCTAGCCACGGGCTTGAGGTCATGCCTTCTCAGTTGAACCGGCTTCCCTTTTGAATCTCTCTTCCATTGAGTGCCCTCTTCACAAATGCCTATGAGGACTTGGTCCAACTTTTGATCAAAGTTGACCTTTCTAGTATAGGGGTGTTCATCTCCTTGCATCATGGGCAAGTTGAATGCCAACCTTACATTTTCCGGACTAAAATCTAAGCATTTTTCCCGAACCATTGTAAGCCAATTCTTTGGGTCCGGGTTCACACTTTGATCATGGTTCTTGGTGATCCATGCATTAGCATAGAACTCTTGAACCATTAAGATTCCGACTTGTTGAATGGGATTGGTAAGAACTTCCCAACCTCTTCTTCGGATCTCATGTCGGATCTTCGGATATTCACTCTTTCTGAGTTTGAAAAGGACCTCGAGGATCACCTTCTTCATGGCCACAACTTCATAGAAATGGTCTTGATACATCCTTGAGATGAATCTCTCTATCTCCCATGACTCGGAGGTGGAAGCTTTTGCCTTCCCTTTTCTCTTTCTAGAGGTTTTTCCGGCCTTAGGTGCCATAAATGGTTATGGAAAAACAAAAAGCAATGCTTTTTCCATACCAAACGTAGAAGGTTTGCTCGTCCTCGAGCAAAAGAGGAAAGAAAAGAGTAGAAGAAGAAGAAATAGAGGAGATGGAGGGGGCTTTTGTGGTTCGGTTGAGGGGGAAAAGTAGTGTTTAGGTTGGGTGAAAATGAAGGAGTGAAGTAGAGTTTATATAGGGGTGGAGAGAGGGGTAGGGTTCGGCCATTATAAGTGGGTTTGGGAGGGAAAGTGGTTTGAATTAGGATGGTGGGGTAGGTGAGGTTTTATGAAGGATGGATGTGAGTGGTGAAAAGAATGGTGGGATTTGATAGGTGAGGGGTTTTTTTGGGGAAGAGGTATTGAGGTGATTGGTGAATGGGTGAAGAAGAGAGAGAGTGGTGGGGTAGATGGGGATCCTGTGGGGTCCACAAATCCTAAGGTGTCAAGGATAGCTCAACCCTGCACCAAGTGGCGTGTAAAACGCCCTCTCTACCAATCCTGGCGTTAAACGCCGGGCTGCTGCCCTTTTCTGGCGTTAAACGCCAGTCTGGTGCCCCTTTCTGGCGTTAAAGCAAAGAAGTTAAATCCTCGATACATTGGTCCATTTCAAATCCTGGAGAGGGTTGGACCGGTGGCGTATCGGATGGCTCTACCACCTCATCTTTCGAACTTGCACGACGTGTTTCACGTGTCGCAGCTTCGGAAGTACACCCCTGATGCTAGCCATGTGTTAGAACCTGAGTCGGTTCAGTTAAGGGAAGATTTGACGCTTCCAGTGGCTCCAGTCAGAATTGATGATACTAGTATCAAACGGTTGCGTGGAAAAGAGGTTTCATTAGTCAAAGTGGCATGGAGTCGAGGCGGTGTTGAGGAACACACTTGGGAACTCAAATCGGAGATGCGAACGGATTATCCACATTTATTCTCAGGTAATTGCATTTGAATTTTGTGGGCAAAATTCCCAATTAGGTGGGTAGAATGTAAAACCCGGTTAATTAACGGCTAATTAACCCATAAATGAGAATTTATTCTAGAAAGCCTAAAATGTGATTTTATGGCTAAATGTGATAGAGGAGATTGAGACGAGAATTTCGGTACCAATTTTATAGAAATCGGACCAAGATTGGACCGAACGGGCCAAATCGGGCCAACCAGACCCAAAGTGGGCCCTTGGCCCAACATAACTAAATCAAAACCCTAGTTTTCAGCACTCTCTCTCCTCACAACACACTCAAACACGCTGAAATGGTGGAGAGGAAGGGAAGAACACTCTCTCAACTTCTTTCTCTCACTTGATCTTCAAACCACCATAACTTTTGATCTAGAGCTCCGATTGCCGCTCCGTTTGCGGCCACACGTTCACCACGGAGAGCTCTACAAAACCCATACAATCAATCTTGAGGTAAGCCACGTGTTTCTGTTCGAAATCCAAGCCCTTATTTTCGAGTTTCATGGGTGAAATGTTGAGATTTTGGGTTCTTTGATGTTATAGGACCCAACTCTCTTGAAGGAGAAGGTTAATCTTGTCTCCTTGGACCTTGGGTGTAGTAAGATTCTCAACCCTAGTGTATTTTGTTGTTTTATGATGTTTGAGTTTTGAGATGTTGTGTATGGGTATGATGATTGTGGCTTAGGTTGTGTATATGTGAATATTGGAGCTTGATTGGTGATTTTGAAAAGCTTGGAAAAGGTTTGGTGGTGAAAAATCTGTTCTTGGAGGTGTTGAGGCCTTGAGAGCTTGTGGATAAGTGGTTTGGAAGTGCTCCGGGTGAGCTTGGGGAAAATCGGCTAAGGTATGGTTTTGGTTTCCCGTATCTAATATGTAATGTGGTAGGAAATACTTAGGCTAGAGGCCCTAAGATAGGCATTGAAATGTTGATGTCGTTGAAAGATTGAGATATATGATGTGGTCATATATGTGATGATGATTAATGATGCCTTGATGGTATGATGTATGATAAATATGCATGTTGTGATATATGCTTGATGATTGGTTATGGTTGAATTGTGGGTTGAACCATGTTGATGGTGAGTATGATATTGATTATGTACAATGATGATTTATTGGATTTGGTGTTGTTGAGAATTGGCATGAGGAAGAGTATATGATATGTCAATATGTTTGAGTTTGAGCCACTTGGGTGAAGTGGGTTAAAATGATTAGATAGTGATTTTGTAATTTGTGGTAAAGTGTCAATGTGGGAATTGAGGAGGCTTGATATTGAAATTGATATATTTTGATTGATTTCAAAGAAAAGGGATGAAGATGGCATGTTTTGATTGATTTTGAAAAGAGTTGGAAATGGCTTGTTTGCAAATGACACTTTGTGGTTTTTATGAAAAACGTGGTTTTTGGGCATACTTTGACGGGACATAACTTGAACTACGAATCTCTGTTTTGTGCCAAATCTATTTAGAAATGAAATTGGATTCGGGAAGTCCATGCCGTTCGAAGAACGGGTAAAAAATGATTTAAAATGAGAAATTTATGTCCGTTGGAAGATTGGGGTTTAAATTGGTGAATTCTGCAGCTTTTAACTTAGAAAATTTTTAACAGAATAACCCTTTGCGCGTAGGCGCACTTGGCGCGTACGCGCCGATCTTCCAGAAAACGCCATCCACGCATGCGCGTGATGTGCGCGGGCGCGCCGATTGTGCTGCACCCAATGCCCAGCCATTTTCCAGAGAGTTATGCCAGAACTGTGCCAGTGTTGTGCCTGGGGCACGAGAACACCCACGCGTACGCGTGGTTGACGCGTACGCATCGATTGGCAAATTTTTAATCCACGCGTTAGCATGCATGACGCTTGCGCGCCGATGAGTTTTGAGGCCACCCACGCGTGCGCGTGGAGTGCGCGTACGCGTGGACCTGTTTCCATCCCAAAGTTAATTTTTGAGTTTTAAAAGCCAAATTTCATACTTCTAAGCCTCCGATCTCACCACTTATATCTTAAATCATTATGATATGCCTAGCTATGAGAGAAGGAGCTAGTGGAGGTGGTAACTTGCGAGTTAAGCAAGGGAAAATGAATAATCAATGAGGATCATTGATGATTATGTGAGATGTGGAGGATGGTGGTGAAAGTGCTTGTTATGCCATTGGCCGAAGGGCCGTAATTGTTTATGAATTGGCTGGTTATGGATTTAACCATGAGCCGGAATGGCTGTGTATGATATGAATATTGGCTGGTTCTGGACTGAACCGTGAGCCGGATGGCTGATATGGATGTTGATCCATGGATGAGAATTCATGCATGTTTATGCTGAATTATTGATAATTGTGATTTGCACTTCCACTATCGGGGTCATATATATGATGTTGATTATTGATGCCTTGGTGGTATGATGTATGAGAAATATGCATGTTGTGATATATGCTTGATGATTGGTTATGGTTGAATTGTGGGTTGAACCATGTTGCCTATTTGACTGCATATTACTTGCTAATTGTCTAAATGCCTTACTTGTTCCTAATTGTATATTTCTTGCTTGATATCACTGTGTTTGCTACATTATACTCCTACTGGTGGTTGGGAGGTGAGAAAGAATTGGAAAGAGAAGTATTAGTTAGACTGAAGTATCTTTAGTCAGATGCCCTTTTATGGTTTAGCTTGTTTATAAGCTTTGATACTATCTGGAGGAAGTTCTAGGATTGCCTTCGGCTTTCCTCCATTATTATGTATTATATATGTGGAAGCTGTTACCATGCTGGGGACCTCTGGTTCTCACCCATGCGGATTTTGTGGTTTTCAGATACAGGACGTGAGGTTTCCCGCTGAGGCATGTTGGAGACTTCTATAATTGCGAAGATCCTTTGTTCTCCGGGCTATGTTTTGGTTTATATGTTTTGCTTAGATATTTTTATCTCCATTAAATAATACAAACTGTGATGACTCCTCTTATGGGAGATTTTGGAGAATAGGTTTTATGTATTTGTGTCCCTTTGGGTTTCCTTTGGGGTTTTCCTTATTTTTATTATATGTATATATTGCTATGCTCGGACCGGTTATCTTCGCAGCCGGATTTTGAGTCTTGATATTCCTGTTTTTGATACTCCTTTGTATATATATAATCTCGCGTTGGTTTATCCTTGCTCGTTACGTTATCGATCGGAGTGTTGCGTTTTTGAGTTGCGGTTTTTGTTTACCCCCTTTTTCTACAAAGGCTCCTAGTTATAATCAATCATTCATACTACTATACGTACTAGATTTTTATTGTAGAGGTCGTAATACCTTGCCATCTCCGAATTATGACTTAAGCATAAGACTCTATATGGTATGGTGTTACATTATGGTATCAGAGCAGTTCGTTCCTGTAGAGCCTGAGGGATGGACTGACTATGCTTCTGTGAATTCTCTGTGTGTGTGTTATGTGCTATTAGTATATCTGCATGATATAATTGGCATAAACGTTCATGAGCATGCATTTGGGACTTTGAAGCACTGGACTTCCGATATTGAGACTGATCAACTTAATATCGATTGTTGGGTGTGTATAGGGACCAGATGGCGCCTCGTGGACGCGGTAGAGATAGTGCGAGAGGTCGTACGAATGCTCGTGCATCGGAGAATAACCCTAATGACCCGGTGAACTTTATGACTGCGTTGGAGAACATGGCTGCTGCTATGCAAGCCACTGCTGAGGCTCTTGGTCAACAGATGAACAACCATGGTAATGATGGAGGTGGAGTTCAGGGCTCGATGACACTGGCAAACTTTTTGAAGGTTAATCCGCCTAAGTTCAAAGGAACTGCTAGTCCGACTGAGACTGATACATGGTTTCAGGCTATAGAGCGAGCACTGCAAGCACAAGTGGTACTTGAAGGGCAGCGTGTCGAGTTTGCTACTTATATGCTTACAGGTTAAGCGTCGCATTGGTGGCAAGGTATCTGACGTCTTCTGCAGCAGGGTGATGACTATATCACTTGGAATGTCTTCCAAGAGGAGTTCTATAAGAAGTACTTTCCGACTTCTGCTAGGATGGCCAAGGAGCTTGAATTGTTACAGCTGAAGCAGGGTACCATGTCCGTATCTGAGTATACTGACAAGTTTGAGGAGCTGTTCAGGTTCTCTCGTATGTGCCAAGGGACTCCGGTGGAATATGAAGAATGGAAGTGTGTTAAATATGAAGGAGGACTCCGGAGTGATATTTTCAGTTCAGTGGGACCAATGGAGATTAGGACTTTCTCCGAATTAGTGAACAAGTGTAGGGTTGCTAAAGAGTGTGTGAAAAGGGCAACTGCTGAGAAAGGGAGTCACAAAGGATCATTCCTACAGAACCGAGGGAAGAGCTTTGCACCTAGAGGTTCGTCTTTCAAGAGGGGAAGCTCTTTCAAGAGGCACAACAACAACAACTCCGAAGGGAAGAAGTTTGGGAAGCAGCCTCAGAATGATCAAGCTTGTACTAGATGTGGGAGTCACCATCCGGGAGCACCATGCAAGGCCGGATGGGGTTTGTGCTACACTTCTGGAAAGGCAGGGCATAAAGCCGCAAATTGTCCTGAGAAGCAGAAACAAGGTGCTGGAAAGGCACAACAGACTGGTCGGGTGTTCACCACTTCAGCTGTAGGAGCTAAGGGATCTGAGACACTTATTCGAGGTAACTCTAAAATGAACCATGTTTTGCTTGATTGTTCTACAAAGTCGGTGTACTTTATGCCGGAAGATGCTGAAGGGCCGGTCGTGGTGAATAATTATTATTTGAATTCGATGATGGTGAACTGTTCCGGAACCGAATGTCAGGGTATCATGTTGTTAACCGCGGGCGTTTCGGGTGATGATTAAAGGTTGGAACAGATTCCGGTTGTGTGTGAGTTTCCGGAAGTGTTTCCCGATGATTTTGATGAGTTTCCACCTAACCGAGAGGTTGAGTTTGCTATTGAATTGGTGCCCGGGGCGGGACCAATCTCAAGTGCTCCTTATAGGATGTCACCGTTAGAGATGAACGAGCTAAAGTCTCAGTTAGAGAATTTGTTGGGAAAGAATTTTATACGACCAAGTGTCTCTCCGTGGGGTGCTCCAGTGTTACTGGTGAAGAAGAAGGATGGGAGTATGCGGCTCTGTGTGGATTACAGGCAGTTGAACAAGGTTACAATAAAGAATAAGTACCATGGATTACAGGCAGCTGAACAAGATCACAATAAAGAAAAAGTACCCATTGCTGAGAATCGATGATCTCATGGATCAGTTACAAGGAGCGGGGGTTTTCTCCAAGATTGATTTGCGATCCGGTTATCACCAGATAAGGGTGAGGGGTGAGGATATCCCTAAGACCGCTTTTAGGACTCGTTATGGTCATTACGAGTACACTGTAATGTCTTTCGGGTTGACAAACGCTCCAGCAGTGTTCATGGATTACATGAATAGAGTTTTCCGTCCGTTTCTGGATAAATTTGTTGTTGTCTTCATTAATGACATACTGATTTATTCCAAGACTGAAGAAGAGCATGCGGAACACTTGAGGACCGTGATGCA
>NC_029775.3:34530258-34530778 GCF_000817695.3 Arachis duranensis
CAATGACAAAGTTAACCCGCAAAGACACTCCGTTTGTTTGGACTCCTGAGTGCGAGGAGAGCTTTCAAACATTGAAGAAAAAGTTGACCACCGCACCTGTGTTAGTGTTACCTGAGCCGAATGAGCCATTTGAGGTGTATTGTGATGCCTCATTGAAGGGTTTAGGGTGCGTGCTGATGCAACATCATAATGTGGTGGCGTATGCCTCACGACAGTTGAGACCTCATGAAGTTAGTTACCCTACGCATGATTAGGAACTCGCTGCGGTTGTGTTTGCCTTGAAGGTGTGGAGGCATTATCTCTATGGGGTTAAATTCCAAGTCTTCTCCGATCACAAGAGTTTGAAATATCTCTTTGATCAGAAAGAGCTTAATATGAGGCAGAGAAGGTGGATGGAATTGTTGAAGGACTACGACTTTGAGTTGCATTACCATCCGGGAAAGGCGAACGTAGTGGCGGATGCGTTAAGTCGGAAGTCGTTATATGTGGCTTGGATGATGCTTCAAGAGGAGAAGTTGCT
>NC_029775.3:34532562-34533032 GCF_000817695.3 Arachis duranensis
TTTGATGTTATAGGACCCAACTCTCTTGAAGGAGAAGGTTAATCTTGTCTCCTTGGACCTTGGGTGTAGTAAGATTCTCAACCCTAGTGTATTTTGTTGTTTTATGATGTTTGGGTTTTGAGATGTTGTGTATGGGTATGATGATTGTGGCTTAGGTTGTGTATATGTGAATATTGGAGCTTGATTGGTGATTTTGAAAAGCTTAGAGAGGGTTTGGTGGTGAAAAATCTGTTCTTGGAGGTGTTGAGGCCTTGAGAGCTTGTGGATAAGTGATTTGGAAGTGCTCCGGTGGAGATTGGGAAAATCGCTAAGGTATGGTTTCGGTTTCCCGTATCTAATATGTAATGTGGTAGGAAATACTTAGGCTAGAGGCCCTAAGATAGGTATTGAATTGTTGTTGTTGTTGAATTGTTGATATATATGATGTGGTCATATATGTGATGATGATTAATGATGCCTTGATGGTATGA
>NC_029775.3:34533241-34536776 GCF_000817695.3 Arachis duranensis
GTTTGAGTTTGAGCCACTTGGGTGAAGTGGGTTAAAATGATTAGATAGTGATTTTGTAATTTGTGGTAAAGTGTCAATGTGTGAATTGAGGAGGCTTGATATTGAAATTGATATATTTTGATTGATTTCAAAGAAAAGGGATGAAGATGGCATGTTTTGATTGATTTTGAAAAGAGTTGGAAATGGCTTGTTTGCAAATGGCACTTTGTGGTTTTTATGAAAAACGTGGTTTTTGGGCATACTTTGACGGGACATAACTTGAACTACGGATCTCTGTTTTGTGCCAAATCTGTTTAGAAATGAAATTGGATCCGGGAAGTCCATGCCGTTCGAAGAACGGGTAAAAAATGATTTAAAATGAGAAAGTTATGTCCGTTGGAAGATTGGGGTTTAAATTGGTGAATTCTGCAGCTTTTAACTTAGAAAATTTTTAACAGAATAACCCTTTGCGCGTAGGCGCACTTGGCGCGTACGCGCCGATCTTCCAGAAAACGCCATCCACGCGTGCGCGTGATGTGCGCGGGCGCGCCGATTGTGCTGCACCCAATGCCCAGCCATTTTCCAGAAAGTTATGCCAGAACTGTGCCAGTTTTGTGCCTGGGGCACGAGAGTACCCACGCGTACGCGTGGTTGACGCGTACGAGTGTTGTGCCCACGCGTATGCGTGGTTGACGCGTACGCGTCGATTGGCAAATTTTTAATCCACGCGTTAGCGTGCATGACGCTTGCGCGCCGATGAATTTTGAGGCCACCCACGCGTGCGCGTGGAGTGCACGTACGCGTGGACCTGTTTCCATCCCAAAGTTGATTTTTGAGTTTTAAAAGCCAAATTTCATACTTCTAAGCCTCCGATCTCACCACTTATATCTTAAATCATTATGATATGCCTAGCTTTGAGAGAAGGAGCTAGTGGAGGTGGTAACTTGCGAGTTAAGCAAGGGAAAATGAATAATCAATGAGGATCATTGATGATTATGTGAGATGTGGAGGATGGTGGTGGAAGTGCTTGTTATGCCATTGGCCGAAGGGCCGTAATTGTTTATGAATTGGCTGGTTATGGATTTAACCATGAGCCGAAATGGCTGTGTATGATATGAATATTGGCTGGTTCTGGACTGAACCGTGAGCCGGATGGCTGATATGGATGTTGATCCATAGATGAGAATTCATGCATGTTTATGCCGAATTATTGATAATTGTGATTTGCACTTCCACTATCTGAGATACGAGTTTCCCTGGGTAGTAGCAGTGGCTAGCCACCACGTGCTCCAGGTTGAGACTTGATACTCTGTTGACCCTATGTCATAAGTGTGGCCGGGCACTGTGAAAGACCCGGATGAGCTCGCCCCCGTAAATATTCACCAGTGAGGGTGATGGATATAGATCATGATTATGATCAAGTTTATAACGAGTATAACTCGAGTTGGGGATGCGTGACAGAGGGACAGTCCAATGGTTAGCGACCAGGACTTGTCGGGTTGGCTTTATAACCGACAAGATGATATCATCAGCCACTAGGGACAGGCATTCATCATATGCATACTATATGAATTGTTTGAGATTGCCTATTTGACTGCATATTACTTGCTAATTGTCTAAATGCCTTACTTGTTCCTAATTGTATATTTCTTGCTTGATATCACTGTGTTTGCTACATTATACTCCTACTGGTGGTTGGGAGGTGAGAAGGAATTGGAAAGGGAAGTATTAGTTAGACTGAAGTATCTTTAGTCATATGCCCTTTTATGGTTTAGCTTGTTTATAAGCTTTGATACTATCTGGAAGAAGTTCTAGGATTGCCTTCGGCTTTCCTCCATTATTATGTATTATATATGTGGAAGCTTTTACCATGATGGGGACCTCTGGTTCTCACCCATGCGGATTTTGTGGTTTTCAGATGCAGGACGTGAGGTGTCCCGCTGATGCATGCTGGAGACTTCTAGATTTGCGAAGATCCTTTGTTCTCGGGGCTATGTTTTGGTTTATATGTTTTGCTTAGATACTTTTATCTCCATTAAATAATTCAAACTGTGATGACTCCTCTTATGGGAGATTTTGGAGAATAGGTTTTATGTATTTGTGTCCCTTTGGGTTTCCTTTGGGGTTTTCCTTATTTTTATTATATGTATATATTGCTATGCTCGGACCGGTTATCTTCGCAGCCGGATTTTGAGTCTTGATATTCCTATTTTTAACACTCCTTTGTATATATATAATCTCGCGTTGGTTTATCCTTGCTCGTTACGTTATCGATCGGAGTGTTGCGTTTTTGAGTTGCGGTTTTTGTTTACCCCCTTTTTCTACAAAGGCTCCTAGTTATAATCAATCATTCATACTACTATACGTACTAGATTTTTATTTTAGAGGTCGTAATACCTTGCCATCTCCGAATTATGACTTAAGCATAAGACTCTGTATGGTAGGGTGTTACAATCACAGCCTTTGCTGTGGCTAGGAAGGGTCTGCCAAGGATGATGGATTCATCCATGCACTTCCCATTCTCTAGGATTATGAAATCAGCAAGGATGTAATGGTCTTCAATCTTTACCAGAACATCCTCTACAAGTCCATAAGCTTGTTTTCTTGAATTGTCTGCCATCTCTAGTGAGATTCTTGCAGCTTGTACCTTAAAGATCCCTAGCTTCTCCATTACAGAGAAAGGCATGAGGTTTATGCTTGACCCTAGGTCACACAGAGCCTTCTCGAAGGTCATGGTGCCTAATGTACAAGGTATTGAGAACTTCCCAGGGTCCTGTCTCTTTTGAGGTAATCTTTGTCTAGTCAAGTCATCCAGTTCTTTGGTGAGCAAAGGGGGTTCTTTCTCCCATGTCTCATTACCAAATAACTTGTCATTTAGCTTCATGATTGCTCCAAGGTACTTAGCAACTTGCTCTTCAGTGACATCTTCGTCCTCTTCAGAGGAAGAATACTCATCAGAGCTCATGAATGGCAGAAGTAAATCTAATAGAATCTCTATGGTCTCAATGTGAGCCTCAGATTCCCATGGTTTCTCATTAGGGAACTCATTGGAGGCTAGTGGATGTCCATTGAGGTCTTCCTCAGTGGCGATTGACGATTGGATTTTTGACGGTTTAGAATTTCTCAGATAAAATCTCGTCGAAGTATAGTTTCTAAACCAAACAATAATCCTTTCATACAAAAAGTTGTTTGTCACTAGTACAAACCCCGAGAATTTATAAACCGAAGTATTGGACCTCGGGTCGTTCTCCCTAGGATTTACAATAAAGTGTTTTGTTATTGGTTGTGAGTTATATTTGGGGTTTTAGATAAGAAACATGAATAGTAAATGGTAAGAAAACTTTATTAACAAAATGGTCTCGGCAAGATTTGGTTGTCAAGGGTCTTCATCATTATCACTAGCCACAAGTATGGTAGTTGCAAGGATTAATCCCACTTAGTCATCCTTAAATCAATTAACAAAGGAAAGTCAAGTGAGTTATATCAATCCTAGTCCATAAGTCCTAGCTTTCCACTAATTGGATTAATGAAGGCTAGAGTTAATGGCTATCAACTA
>NC_029775.3:34537644-34539825 GCF_000817695.3 Arachis duranensis
AATCCCCTAAAATCAATACAAGATAAACCCTACAATTGGGGTTTGTCAACCTCCCCACACTTAAACCAAGCATGTCCTCATGCTTAAGCCAAGAGAAAGCAAATGGCATCAACATTTATTCAATGTAAATAAACTATATGCAACCTAAACTATATGCAGCTAAATGCGAAATGGTTTTACTTACTTGGTTAGAAATAAATCATTCTCCAAGACATACATGCACAAGTAGGGCTTAAGATCATATAACGATTCATGAATCCTACCAATTGAAGTATAAATATGAAGTTCACATAGACTTGCAAGAAGAACGCTCATGAAAGCCGGGAATCAAGGAATTGAGCATCGAACCCTCACCGGGAGTGTTTGCACTCTAGTCGCTCGGTGTTTGGGGTTGATTCTCTCAATTCTCCCCTAATCATGCTTTCCAAAATTTGTTTTTCATCTAACAATCAACAATTAATTCATGCATGCATACAATTATCATGAGGTCTTTTCTTTAGGTTGTAATGGGGCTAGGGTTAAGGTAGGATGCATATTTGGTCATGTGAGCTTGAAGTTTGAATCTTTGATAAGCTTAAACTTCCCACCTAACCTATGACATCCTATACAATTTCAAAGCTAACCTAACTACCCATTTCTCACTTTTTCACATGCTCATGCAATTTCTTTTCATTTCACAACACTTATGCATTGATCTTTATTGAGCTTCACTTTGTTTTGGGGCATTTTGTCCCCTTTTTATTTCTTTCTTTTTCTTCTTTTTTCTTTCTTTTTCTATTTTTTTCTTTTCCTTTTCCATATTATTTTTCTTTTCTTTTTCTTTTGTTTTTCTCATTTTTTTTTCTTTCTATATACAAAAACCTCAATGCATAAGGTTTTACATTTGATTAATACATGAGTATGTACCCAATTCCCAATATTTCCAATAATAATACAAAATACACCCTTTTATTCACCCAATGTCCCAAGATTCCCACACTTGAATGATACTCACACACACTAGCCTAAGCTAATCAAAGATCCAAATAAGGACATTTATTGTCGCTTTAAGGCTTGTAATGTGCTAAAATTAAGAACAAGTGAGTTAATCGTAGGCTCAAATTGGCTAACAAAGGAAGATAAAAGGTAAGGCTATTTGGATAAGTGAGCTAATGAAATGATGGCCTCAATCATATAAATGCATGAATACAAGGAATAATGGACATAAAGAATCAAACAAATCAAAGATTACAATCATAGAAAGAGAACAATTACACACAAGAAGGAGGAATAAGTGGTTATAAGATGTAACCACACCAATAGGCTCAAAACTCACTTGCTTGTGTTCTTAGCTCAAAAACCATGTTCCAAAATAAATTCTTTCAAGCAAGTTCCACAAATTTTCTTTTTCAAATTGGTAGGTTGCCCTAAAATGGTTTCTTGGGAAAGAAATCATCACTCTAACCAAGTAGTCCTAATAAGAAAGAAGTGGTAAAAATATGTACAAATTCTAACTTAACATGCAACCTATCATGCAATGCAATAGCTAGCTAACATTGGTGTTGAAAAAAGAAATTTTTACCCATGGAGATCGGTCGAACGACTTCCCCACACTTGAAGATTGCACCGTCCTCGGTGCATGCAAAGAAGAGCAAGGTGGACGGGTTGCTACAATTGATGAGTTTCTTCGAAGGGTTGTGCGGATGAACTTGTTTGTTGCCCCATTTAGAAGCTTTCTCATTCCTTTCCTGCTTGGTGGCCAACCTAGAAGGAGAGAAAAACAAAGAAAATTAAGCCTATAACAAAGACATCAAAGCAATTAGAACATAGGCAGGGGCTAATGCCAAATAAGAGTATGATTCCCTACTACATGGTAGCTACAACATGTGAGTAAGAAAACAATTTAAGCAAAGGGCATATCACTAATACTTGATGCAAGAGTGAAGTTAAAGCATGGAGAGTATATGGAGCATCAAGATCAAATAAGGATTGACACAAACAAGATTAGTGATACACATGAAAGCATTTGATTCTATCCTAATTCAATGATGAAGCGGTACAAGAAAAAAAAGCAAAGGGTAATGAATTAGGAAAGACTAAAGCACTAATCTTGTGTGTTGACAAATATTACAATTAATGTAACAAGTTAAATTCTCAACAATTGAGTGAGAGAGTTCAACACTATTATTAAAATGAGAAATT
>NC_029775.3:34546541-34547906 GCF_000817695.3 Arachis duranensis
TCGCTGGCCACGTTTTGCTTTAAGTGAACCAGGTGGCAGCAACGGCGCGTGCGCGTACTTTGCGCGTGCGCGCCACCATACGTGTAGCAACTATGGTAAATCTTATATCGTTGCGAAGCCCCGGATGTTAGCTTTCCAACCCAACTGGAACCGCATCATTTGGACCTCTGTAGCTCAAGTTATGGTCGTTTAAGTGCGAAGAGGTCGGCTTGACAGCTTTCCGGTTCTTTCATTTCTTCATGAGTTCTCCAACTTTACATGCTTTTTCTTCATTCCCTTGATCCAATCTTTGCCTCCTAAATCTGAAATCACTTAACAACCATATCAAGGCATCTAATGGAATCAAGGTAAATTATATTTATCTATTTTAAGACCTAAAAAGCATGTTTTCACTCTTAAGCACAATTAAAGGAGAATATACAAAACCATGCTATTTCATTGAATAAATGTGGGTGAAAGGTGATAAAATCCCCTAAACTCAATACAAGATAAACCCTACAAATGGGGTTTGTCAGCGATCACTGCCTCTTCCTCCTCTCCAATTTCGGCCATGTTGATGGCCTCACACTCTTTTTTTGGATTCTCTTCTGTATTGCTTAGAAGAGTACTAGGAGGGAGTTCAGTAACTTTCTTACTCAGCTGACCCACTTGTGCCTCCAAGTTTCTAATGGAGGACCTTGTTTCAGTCATGAAACTTTGAGTGGTTTTGATTAGATCAGAGACCATGGTTGCTAAGTCAGAGGTGTTCTGCTTAGAACTCTCTGCCTGTTGCTGAGAAGATGATGGAAAAGGCTTGCAATTGCTAAACCTGTTTCTTCCACCATTATTATTGTTGAAACCTTGTTGAGGTCTCTGTTGATCCTTCCATGAATTGTTGAAACCTTGTTGAGGTCTCCGTTGATCCTTCCATGAGAGATTTGGATGATTTCTCCATGAAGGATTATAGGTGTTTTCATAGGGTTCTCCCATGTAATTCACCTCTTCCATTAATGGGTTCTCAGGATCATAAGCTTCTTCTTCAGATGAAGCGTCCTTAGTACTGCCTGGTGCAGCTTGCATTCCAGACAGACTTTGAGAAATCATATTGACTTGCTGAGTCAATATTTTGTCCTAAGCTAATATGGCATTCAGAGTATCAATCTCAAGAACTCCTTTCTTCTGATTCGTCCCATTATTCACAGGATTCCTTTCAGAAGTGTACATGAATTGGTTATTTGCAACCATTTCAATGAGTTCTTGAGCTTCTGCAGGCGTCTTCTTCAGATGAAGAGATCCTCCAGCAGAGCTGTCCAATGACATCTTGGATAGTTCAGACAGACCATCACAGAAGATACCTATGATGCTCCATTCAGAAAGCATGTCAGA
>NC_029775.3:34548007-34571016 GCF_000817695.3 Arachis duranensis
CCTTCCTTCTGTCTGAAGGTTTGGACTTCCACTCTAAGCTTACTCAATTTTTGAGGTGGAAAGAACTTTGCCAAGAAGGCATTGGCTAGCTTTTCCCAAGAGTTCAGGCTTTCTTTAGGTTGTGAGTCCAACCATATCCTAGCTCTGTCTCTTACAGCAAAAGGGAATAGCATAAGTCTGTAGACCTCAAGGTCAACCCCATTGGTCTTGACAGTGTCACAGATTTACAAGAATTCAGCTAAAAACTGATGAGGATCTTCCAATGGAAGTCCATGGAACTTGCAATTTTGTTGCATTAGAGAAACTAATTGAGGCTTAAGCTCAAAGTTGTTTGCTCCAATGGCAGGGATAGAGATGCCTCTCTCATAGAAGTCGGGAGTAGGTGCAGTAAAATCACCCAGCACCTTCCTTGCATTGCTGGCATTGTTGTTGTTTTCGGATGCCATGTCTTCTTCTTGATTGAAGATTTCTGTTAAATCCTCTATAGAGAGTAGTGCTTTAGCTTCTCTTAGCTTTCGCTTCAAGGTCCTTTCAGGTTCAGGGTCAGCCTCAACAAGAATGCTTTTGTCTTTGCTCCTGCTCATATGAAAGAGAAGAGAACAAGAAAATATGGAATCCTCTATGTCACAGTATAGAGATTCCTTGAGACGTCAGAGGAAAAGAAGAATAGAAGGAGATGGTAGAAGAAGAGGAATTCGAACTTATCAAGAGAGATAGAGTTCGAATTGTTGATAGTGGAGGACTGTTAGTCCTTAAATAAAAGGATGTGAGAAGAGGGGAAGAATTTTCGAAAATGAATTAAAAGATTTTGAAGAAATTTTGAAAAATTGAAGAATGATTTTTGAAAATTAAAGTTGGGAAAGAAATAAAGTGATTTTTGAAAAAGATTTTGAAATTAGAAATCAAAAAGATTGAAAATTATTTGGAAAAAGATGTGATTAAGAAGATATGATTGAAGAGTTATGGTTTTAAAAAGATATGATTGAGAAACAATTTAAAAAGATTTGATTTTTAAAATTAATGACTTAGCTAACAAGAAATTTAAAGGATATGATTCAAACATTAAACCTTTCTTAATAGAAAAGGCAACATACTTGAAATGTTGAATCAAATTATTAATTGTAGGCAAGTATTTTTGAGGATGGAAAGAAATTGATTTTGAAAATATATGATTGAAAAGATATGGTTTGAAAAAGATTTGATTTTGTAAAATTATGAAAACTTGAAAAAAATTGAATTAAAAACAAAATCTTTCCTCTTGTATCATCCTGGCGTTAAACGCCCAGAATGGTATCCATTCTGGTGTTTAACGCCCAAAATGCTACCCTTTTGGGCGTTAAACGCCCAGCCAGGTACCCTGGCTGGCGTTTAAACGCCAGTTTTCCTTCTTCACTGGGCGTTTTGAACGCCCAAATTTTTCTGTGTAATTCCTCTGCTGCATGTTCTGAATCTTCAATTCTCTGTATTATTGACTTGAAAGGACACAAATT
Source organism: Arachis duranensis (assembly GCF_000817695.3). Lineage (NCBI taxonomy): Eukaryota > Viridiplantae > Streptophyta > Magnoliopsida > Fabales > Fabaceae > Arachis > Arachis duranensis. Next base: position 34,549,498 of record NC_029775.3, read on the forward strand.
AAAAAAAAAATTTGAATTTTTAATCATGAGGAATAGTCAAAATTCCACTAAGATCAAATAAACAATGCATGCAAGACACCAAACTTAGAAGTTTGTATACTACTGACACTAACAAATTGAGAATGCATATGAGAAATAACAAAACACACAAAACAAGAGAATTTAAAGATCAGAGCAAGTAAATCATCAAGAACTACTTGAAGATCAATGAAGAACATAATGCATGTAATTTTCGAAAATTAGAAGAATAAAGACATGTAATTGACACCAAACTTAAAATTAGACACTAGACTCAAACAAGAAACATAAAAATATTTTTGATTTTAAGATTTAAAAAATATTTTTTGTGCTTTTTCGAAAATTGAGTGGAAAAGAAAAACAAGGGTTCAAAATTCTTAATGAGAATTCTAGGAATCATTGCGATGCTAGTCTAAGACTCTGGTCCAGGAATTAGACATGGCTTCACAGCCAGCCAAGCTTTCAGTGAAAGCTCTGGTCCAAAACACTAGACATGGCCAATGGCTAGCCAAGCTTTAGCAGATCATTGCTCACAACAGCAAAATTGATAGAAATCAACAAGCTCTTGTGATGATAAGTTGAAACCTTGGTCCAAAAGATTAGACATGACTTCACAGCCAGCCATACTTCAACAAATCATCATGAAACTCTAGAATCAATTCTTAAAAACTCTAAAGAACAAAATAGAAATATTTTTTTGTATTTTTGAAAAATTTTCGAAAAGTAAAAAGCTTAAACATAAAATAAAATTACCTAATCTAAGCAACAAGATGAACCGTCAGTTGTCCAAACTCAAACAATCCCCGTGGGTCGTCCAAGTAATACCTTACGTGAGTAAGGGTCGATCCCACTGAGATTGCCGACTTGAAGCAAACTATGGTCATCTTGTAAATCTCAGTCAGGCGGATTCAAATGGTTATGGAGGATTGATAATTAAAAGATGAATAAAACATAACATAAAGATAGAGATACTTATGTAATTCATTGATGAGAATTTCAGGTAAGCGTATGGAGATGCTTTGTCCCTTCCGTCTCTCTGCTTTCCTACTGTCTTCATCCAATCCTTCTTACTCCTTTCCATGGCAAGCCGTATGTTGGGCATCACCATTGTCAATGGCTATAGTCCCGTCCTCTCAGTGAAAGACTGATATTGAGAGACAGAGACTTAGAGACAGAGACTGAAATAAATTTCAGTATTCTGTTTGGTGCAAAGTGGGAGACAGAAATTGAAACAAGAATGAAGCTCTAATTTAATTTGTACAAAGGATAAAATTTGAATTAATTAATTGAAATAAGGGTATTTTTAGTATAAAATGTTATTAAAGTTTCAGTATCCGTCTCTAAAAATTTCAGTCCCCTGTGTCCCTACTTTTTGGAGGTACTGAAATACTGAAATTTTGGGGACAAAGACAGAAATTTTAGTACCAGTCTTGACCCAACAAACATGATACTGAGTCTCAGTCTCTCAGTCTCTGTCCCAGTACCTCAAAACAAACGCTAACTAATAGCCTAAACCACCCGCTAGCACGATATTGTCCGCTTTGGCACACAAGGCCTCACGGTTTTGCCTTTGACGATAGGGATGATAGCCGAAGCCTTCCACACTTACTCGTCAAAATGCGTCATGCAAGAAAGAGGTATCCACACCCTCATAAGGCATGCTTCGTTTCCCTCCCCAACCGATGTGGGACTTTACAATCCACCCCTTTAAGGGAGCCCAGCGCCCTCGCTGGCACATCGATCAGGGCTCCGGCTCTGATACCATCTGTAATAGCCCAGACCACCCGCTAACACGATATTGTCCGCTTTGGCATACAAGGCCTCACGGTTTTACCTTTGACGATAGGGATGATAGCCGAAGCCCCCCCCACACTCACTCATCAAAATGCGCCATGCTAGGGAGAAGTATCCACACACTTATAAGGCATGCTTCGTTTTCCTCTCCAACCGATGTGGGACCTTACAATCCACCCCTCTAAGGGAGCCCAGCACCCTCGTTGGCACATCGATCAGGGCTCCGGCTCTGATACCATATGTAACAGCCCAAACCACCCGCTAGCACGATATTGTCCGCTTTGGCACACAAGGCCTCACGGTTTTGCCTTTGACGATAGGGATGATAGCCGAAGCCTCCCCCACACTCACTCGTCAAAATGCGTCATGCTAGGGAGAGGTATCCACACCCTTATAAGGCATGCTTCATTCCCCTCCCCAACTGATGTGGGACCTTACAATCCACCCCCCTAAGGGAGCCCAGCGCCTTCGTTGGCACATTGATCTGGGCTCCGGCTCTGATATCATCTGTAACAGCCTAGACCATTCGCTATCACGATATTGTCCGCTTTGGCACACAAGGCCTCACGGTTTTACCTTTGACGATAGGGATGATAGCCAAAGCCCCCTACACTCACTCGTCAAAATGCGTCATGCTAGGGAGAGGCATCCACACCCTTATAAGGCATGCTTCGTTCCCCTCCCTAACCGATGTGAGACCTTACATAAAATGTAGCAAGCGGTATTAACAGCTTCAGCCCAAAGGAATTTTGGAACATCACTTTCACACATCATAATTATTGCCATTTCTTATATGCTTCTATTTCTTCTTTCCACAACACATTTTGTTGTGGTATTTTTGGGCAAGAAAAATTTTGTGATATTCCAAATTCCTCACAAAATGATTCAAAAGATTAATTTTCAAATTCTTTACCATGATCACTTCTAATAGAAACAATCTTTAAATCTTTTTCATTTTGAATCCTCTTGCTAAAAACTTTAAAAGCCACAAAGGCATCATTTTCATGAGCAAAGAACAAAACCCAGCCAAATCTTGTGTAATCATCCATAATCACTAAACCATATTGCTTACTGCACAAGCTTCGAGTTCTTGTTAGACCAAAGAGGTCAATATGTAATATTTCAAGTGGTCTTTTAGTAGAGATGTCTTCCTTTGTTTTAAATGAACTTTTCGTTTGTTTTTCCATTTGACATGCATCACAAGTGATATCTCTGTTAAACTTTATCAAAGGAAGACCTCTTACTAAATCCTTTTTAACAAGCTTGTTGATTTGAAACATACTTGTATGGCCCAATCTTTTCTGTCATAGCCAGTTTCCAGATTCTTTAGAATGGAAACAAGGTACATTTTAATTATTTAGTTCATCAAGAGTGAGGCCATATACATTATCACAATGATTTGCAACAGACAATACCTCATTAGAGTTTTTACTCACTACTCAGCATTCCAATCTTTTGAATATCACCAAGTAACCCAAACCACATAGTTGACTAATACTCAAAAGATTGTACCTCACCAAAAAGACATCATCAATGAAGGTAGAGTGATTTTTACCTACTTTTCCAACAGCTATGATTTGACATTTTCCATCATCTCCAAAGGTCACAAATCCTCTATCATACTTGTTGAGTTTGATAAAGAATGTGGACATTTCCGTCATGTGCCTAGAGCATCCGCTATCCAAGTACCACATGTCTTTCTTCTTCTTGGATGCTGGGCAAATCTGTGAATACTCTTAAGTGATTTTAGGTATCCAAATCAATTTAGATCCTTTGAAGTTAACCCATCTTAGTTGTCCAAGAGCGTTAAAATTACAAACAACATTGTAAGTTTTGTTTTCTACTCTTCTTTTGTCAATAAAGCATTGGGAGTAAGAGTGACCAGAGTTTTTACAATTAAAACAATGATTTCTGTACGCATGTTACTAAAGTTGATTGAAGCTTTGATGTTGGTAATGATTAGGAGGTTGAAACTTTCTGGTTTTTGAAAAAGGTGTGTTTCTTTTGATAAATTCAAATTTTTTGTTCACACCCATTTTTTCAAAAGATCTCAAACTAGAATTATTGAAAGCACATGGGCTTCTTGAATAAGAGGCTCTTTTGTAAAAGTGGGGCTGTTTGAAAGCAACCTCATTATTTAAAAAGCGCCCTTGACCAGAATTGTTTGGAACCGGTTTGGTTTTAGAGGATGATGCAGTTTCACCAAAATATGGCTGTTCAAAAGAGGCATCATTATTGGAAAAAATATCCAAGACCAGATTTATCAAAAAAGATTTTTGTGTTTGAAGAAGAGGCCAGAATTTAGCAATTGGTTTTTCAAAAAATACATCCTCTTTTGTCACATAGCCCAAACCTCATTTTTCAAACAATGGTTTTTGACTTGCAAGTAATTTGTCCAAATTACTTGAACTATGAGCAAACTTTGCTAAGTCACTGTTCAACTTTTTAATCATTTCATTTTTAGCAACAAGTTCTTGTGAAGGATCAATAATGTGCCTTCCTTTAAGTTTTTCAATTTCAGATTTCAAAAATCAATTTTCTTCAATGATATCGATAGCACATTCGGTATCCTTCATTTTTCTTTCAAGAAATCATTTTCAGCTTTCAATCTTTCATTTTCAGTTTTATATTTATTGTATTTATTCAACGGTTTCTCAGAGAGGTGGGTAAGATCATCAACAATAACATGTAAATCATCCATGGATAAGTCATAGTAATTTACCTTATCTGGTTGATCTTCACCGGCCATGAAGCAGACTTAAGCTTCGTATTCGGAGTCCTCTTCCTCATCCGAATTGTTCTCAAGATCCTCCTAAGAGGCCATAAGCACTCTTTTCTTTTCTTTCTTCCTTTTCTCTCCCTTCTTGAGCTTTGGGCAGTTGTACTTAAAGTGTCCAGCTTCCTTGCAGTTGTGGCATATCACTTTGCTCAAATCCTTCTTGTATTCTTTTGAGCTTGAGCCCTTATACCTGCCTTTGTTCTTCATTAGCCTCCTTAGCCTCCTAGCAAAAAACACAAGTTTGTCATATGAAAAACTATCGCTAGACTTACTTTCATTTGGTTCTACTTTTGATTTTAGGGCTATTCCCTTTTTTTTAGCCTTGGCTTATGTGTGTAGTTTCATAAGCAAGAAATTTCCCTCTTAGCTCATCATAGGTTATAGGACTCAGGTTGTTACTCTCAACTAGGATAGTAGCTTTTCTTTCCCACTCTTCTGTGAAACTTCTAAGGACTTTTCTCACTAGAGTTTATTTATTGTACTGTGTGTTAAGCCCATAGCATCAAGGCTGTTGATTATGATTGAAAATCTCTCAAACATCTCATCAATGATTTCTCCATTCTTCATGGTAAACATCTCATACTTTTTTTCATAGCATATTGGTACACAAAATCGTGATTCACACTTTTCACAACTCCGTGCAGCTGACCAGCAAGTGCACTGGATCGTCCAAGTAATACCTTACGTGAGTAAGGGTCGATCCCACGGAGATTTCGCCTTGAAGCAAGCTATGGTCATCTTGTAAATCTCAGTCAGGCAGATTCAAATGGTTATGAAGCTTTGATAATTAAAAGATAACTAAACATAAAATAAAGATAGAGATACTTATGTAATTCATTGGTGAAAATTTCAGATAAGCGTATGGAGATGTGTTATTCCTTCTGAATCTCTGCTTTCCTACTGTCTTCATTCAATCATTCATACTCCCTTCCATGGCAAGCTGTATGTTGGGAATCACTGTTGTCAATGGCTACCTCCCGTTCTCTCAGTGAAAATGATCCTCTACGGTTTCTGTACGGTTAATCAACTGTCAAATTTCTCGTCTCGGATGAAAAATACCAGGCACAGCTACCGCATGGCTAATCAGCTGTCGGTTCTCGATCGTGTCGGAATAAGATCCAATGATCCTTTTGCGCACTGTCACTGCACCCCACAGTCACGAGTTTGAAGCTCGTCATAGTCATCTCTTCCCAGATCCTACTTGGAATACCACAGACAAGGTTTAGACTTTCCGGATCTCAAGAATGTTGCCAATTGTTTCTAGCCTATACCACGAAGGTTCCAATCTCAGATTCAGATGCCCCATTTTCAGAGGAGAAACAATGTGAATCATTGATTAGAGTCCCAAGAGATATGCATTCAAGCTTGTTTTCATGTAGAACGGAAGTGTTTGTCAGGCACGTGTTCATAAGTGAGAATGGTGATGAGTGTCACTTGATCATCACATTCATCATGTTCTTGTGTGCGAATTAATATATTGGAATAAGAATAAGCTTGAATTGAATAGAAGAACAATAGTACTTTGCATTAATACTCGAGGAACAGCAGAGCTCCACACCTTAATCTATGAGGTGCAGAAACTCCACAGTTAAAAATACATAAGTGATGAAGGTCCAGGCATGGCCGAATGGCCAGCCCCCATAAAAGTATAAGATAGCATAAAACTGATCAAAGATCCCTAATACAATAGTAAAAGGTCCTATTTATACTAGACTAGTTACTAGGGTTTACAGAAATAAGTAAATGATGCAGAAATCCACTTCCGGTCCCACTTGGTGTGTGCTTGGGCTGAGCATTGAAGCTTTCATGTGTAGAGACGTTTTGGAGTTAAACACCAACTTTTATGCCAGTTTGGGCGTTTAACTCCAGCTTTTATCCTGTTTCTGGCGTTTAACGCCAGAATATGGCAGGAAGTTGGCATTTGAACGCCAGTTTACGTCGTCAAAACTCGGACAAAGTATAAACTATTATATATTGCTGGAAAGCCCAGAATGTCTACTTTCCAACGCAATTGAGAGCGCGCCATTTGGGCTTCTGTAGCTCCAAAAATCCATTTCGAGTGAAGGGAGGACAGAATCCAACAGCATCTGCAGTCCTTTTTCAGCCTCTGAATCAGATTTTTGCTCAGGTCTCTCAATTTCAGCCAGAAAATACCTAAAATCACAGAAAAACACACAAACTTATATTAAAGTCCAGAAATATGAATTTTGCTTAAAAACTAATAAAAACATACTAAAAAGTAGCTAGATCCTACTAAAAACTACCTAAAAACAATGCCAAAAGTGTATAAATTATCCGCTCATCACATATCAATCCTTGTTTCTTTAACTTGTTTGGTGCCTTCGTGTCTAACATGAAGTTTCTCCCCAATTTCTTTGGCAGTCATGCATCTAGACACCTTTCAGTACTCCTCGAAGCTTATAGCATAATGCAGCAGGTTAATAGCTTTAGCATTCAGTTCCACCTTCGTTTATCATCATCGTTCCATTCGGCTTCCTCCTTTGGAGTCACCACTCCATCAGCACTAGTCTTTGTTGGGATTTTGGGACTATTTACCACTATCTTCCATATGTTGTAGTCTATTGATTGAATGAAGATCCTCATTCTCTTTTTTCAGTAGGCATAGTTCTTTCCATTGAAGAAGGGAGACCTGTTGTTTAATTAACCCTCTGTTAGCGTGTAGGCCACAGTAGTTGTGCCCAAGTTGTTCGCCATTGGACCTTTGCTCTAAGCTGTTAAGCTTGATTCTTGAGATCTTGGCTCTTATACCAATTGAAGGTTTCAGAAGGCTTAAAGAAATGGGGTTGAATCTATGACCTTCTTGAACTTTGATTAATTAAGCTTTAAAACCAGACATTAAACTTGGCTTCTGTTTAGTCTGCACAATGAATTATACAGGAGATAATTTTGTTTTATCTCATAAAAATCATAAAATAGAAACTAAAGTAGAGAGGAAGAAAGTGACACAGCCATATATCCTGGTTTAGTTGTCTTGTGCAATGCAACCTACATCCAGTCTCTACCACAACGCTGGTGGAATTTCCACTATCAATCCAAGTATTACATACACTAATTCCCTAGGACTCAACATAATCCTATCTGGGCACACAAATTTTAATATAAACTTGACTTGGTTATACTAATATCTAGATTTACCACACTAAGTGCTTATCCAACTTAGCAAGGAATACCTCTTAGGTACATGACACAAGACAAAAAATACAACCAATAGAAATCTGAAATCACTCTTGACTTTTCTCTCAAGTATTTCTCTCATCCTTATTCACTCTATGGCTTTTTTTTAATGCTTCTTTTTCTTGCCTTTTATCTCAGATAGAATACAAAGAAAGATATATATTGAAACAAAAATACAAATAGTAAAACATGAAGGAGATGATGAATAACAACTTTGACTCTATGCACTGAACCCAGCATCTGAACTCATAACCTTGTTTTTTATCTTGGTAGAGTGCTCATTTTAGTGTAGGTGCAATCATTCCAAGACTTCAAACTCAGTAGTGAGGATTCTCTCTTTTCTTTTTCTCTCGGGTTCTCTCTCATTGAATTCTAATGAGATTCAACTTTCCTTTTGTACCTTAGTCAGATCCACGGTTAAGGTTCCTCTAGAGTCAACTTCTTGAATCATGGACTTTCAGAAATCATCCCTTCTCTTTCTTCAATCAACCCACAAAATAGAAATTTCAAATCTGGTTCTTGTTTGACCGAGGACAACGTGGCAGTAGAAATGAGCATGCTCAGTGATTACCCCAAATCCAAACCCTTGAAAATGTATTTTGGCCCTAAGTAACAACTTTAACTGTTGATTTATAGCAGAGATAATCAACCACCATTTTCTTCAATTTTCTCTAAATGGCATTGCAGAGAGTAGGAGAAGAAGTGAAAAAATTAACTTGTATGGAAAAGAAAAGTATTTACCTTTAACCTCTGACTTAGTGTAACATGCTTTTGATTTGTTTGGTTAGACTCTTGCTTTCTAGATGAAGTTTCTCTTTCTTTCTTCTCTGGTAATGTGAGCTCGAAGATGAAGCTTTCTCCCTCTCTTTCTCTTGTATTTGTCTAAAGTAAGCATCTGAAGCTTTGCTTAGATTTGCTTCTCCATTGCTTAGTTAGGATTGGGCTTGGGTAGTGGATCAATTTCCTTCATCACTTAGGATTACTTTGTTTCATTGGTTTTGGGCTGCTACACAATTATTTGGGCCTGCATCACTTAAATGAAATAATCAAATCCAATTGGGTGTTTAACCCAATAAATCAACGTTTGTCATCATCATTAAATTAATTGTATTCTTAACTCAACACCACTGCTTCTCTCTCTTTGGTTTTGAATGAAAAATGATAGAGTATAATTAGGATCAATTAAGATCAGTTAGTATTATTTATATTTATATAGCATATCTGTGTATTTATTGTAGGATTTTTGTGCTTTTATTACTTTGATTCTTCTAGCACCTATATATACTCTTGTACATTGCACCTTTTATTTTTACCCTAAATAATACACAAAACACTTTCTTCAGATTACTCTCTTGTTTCTAACATGGTATCAGGAGTTTAGGTTCCTTTTTTTCCATAAAAATTCGTATATAGCCCCTTTGTTTCTCTCTTCCGGCAATGTTCTTTGCCCTAATTTTTTTATCCTTTCCCGATGTTTTCGTTTGTCACTACTATTACTAGCATGTTTATTTCATCGTCACAATTCCATTGCCTCCAGACTCACTGCCAGCAGTCGCCGGACGCGCCCTCACGCGTTGCCTGAAAATCGGTGTTCGCTTCAGGTTCTCCTCTCACCAGACACCTCCGGCACCGTTGGATCCATGCCCAGAATCAGCGGCACCACAAAGCGCCACGTGTCAATCCAGAAACGTTGACGGGCCTGCTTCAGCCCGCGTCAAAACCGACCCGGCCCACATACCACCTCCCTCTTTGTGTCAGCATTGACACATTTTCCTTCTCCTATCACGCGTTGCCACGTGGCCTCCCCTCCTGACGTGACATCTGACGTGGCAGCTGACGTGGTAGACAGTGGGTCCCTCCCTAAGATTTTTTGGTGATCTCTTTCTGATTCTGCCCTCCATTTTCTCGTCTTTTGCCCTGAATATACAGTTTTCTCTCCTATTTTTGATCTTTACATCTACTATTATGAAAAAATCAGATATTTTTGCTGCCACAGACAAAAAGGGTAAATTCTGTCGAAACTATAACCGTTATGGGCACCTCTTCTCATACTATCCTTCTATTAAATGTCATAAATACTAACAGAAAGTTCATATTAGCTACAACTGTTCGCAACTGTTCTGCCATTATTGCAAGCTCTCGGGATATTTGATTACAACCTGTCCTACTCGCCCACCACATCCTGATCAACTCAAGTATCATTCTCGTTCCAACCTCTCCAAGAATGTGTCTGCTTCTGCTGTTACTGCTACTACTAAATCTACCAACTCTGCTCTTTCTCCTCCAAGTAATTTTAAATTGTATTTATTTCTGGTTGCTTTCATCGCATGTCTCTTTGCGTCATCTTTTCTCATCTTTGTCTACCACTAAAAATGCACCTTCTATCAATATTGCTGATGGTTTCCTCTTGCACATGACACATAAGGGTTCTATTTCCAAGTCAACTCTTAATTTTTGTGGTACTTATTATATTCCAAAATTGAACTTTAATCTTATTTCTGTTGGCAACTTGTGGATCTCAATTTTGATGTCAATTTTTCTATTTCTGGTTGTCGTGTATAGGATCGTCGGACAAGACAGATTGTCGAGACTGGCCATAAGGTAGGAAGGTTGTTTGAACTCGAGGATCTTCATATTCCTCCTAGTCAAATTTTTGTGCTGCTTCTTCCCTATTTAACCTTCAATTGTGGCATCAACGTCTTGCCCACAACTCCTTAGAAAAATTGCATTCTCTTGTATCTCAGGATATTTTGGGTCAGGTTAATAATGAGTCTTTTGATTGCATTTCTTGTGAAACTGCCAAACAACCTACTCTATCTTTTCACAATAATTCATCCCTATTTGCTCTCCTTTTGATCTTATCAACTCTAATGTTTGGGACCCCACTCCTACCGCTTCTATGTGAGGGGCTCGATACTTTGTCATTTTCATTGATGATTACTCACGTTTTACTTGAATTTATTTTATGACTAATTGCCATGAGCTACCTCAGATTTATATTAACTTTGCCACTATGATTAAAACTCATTTTTCCAAGGTCATTAAAGTTTTTTGACGCAATAATGCTATGGAATACCGTGGCTTTAAGCTTTTAACCTTTCTTGCAGAACAGGGTACTTTGTGTGAGTTTTCTTGCCCTGGTACATCTCAATAAAATGGACGAGTTGAACGTAAACACCATCACATTCTTGACTCTGTTTATGCAATGCTTATTTATTCTTCGTGTCCTGAGCGTACTTAGGGTGAAGCTATTCTTACTGCTGCTTATGTTATCCACAGACTTCCTTCTTCTATCTTTGGTAACATTACTCCCTTTGAGCATGTTTATCATACCTCTTTAGATTACAGTTCTCTTCGAGTTTTTAGTTGTGTCTATTTTGTTCTTCTTTAGCCTCATGAACATAGTAAACTTAAACTTTGGACTCGCATGTGTTGTTTTCTTGGTTTTGGCACTGAACATAAGGGTTATCATTGTTGGGATCCTTTCTCTAAACGTATTTATATATCTCGTCATATTGTATTCTGGGAGCATCACATGTTTTCTAGGTTCTCCTCGTTTGAGTTCATTCCTCCTACTCGGTCACCATTTTTCACAAAGCCCATTGTTGATCTTTTTTCTAGTGATTCTACAAGTTCAATCTCGAGTCAACCTCTACAGCCTCCTACTCTTCTACCTTCTCCATCTCCCAATGATTTCAGACCAAACGATGATCTTGCTCCTGCTGTCATGCCTCCTCCTTCCACTCGTTCTTTTAGGGTAAGAAATCCACCTCCTCATCCTCTTGATTATCATTATTTTTTTTACTATTCTTCATCAATATGAACCTAAGTCATTCAGAGAAGCCTCCACAAATCCAAGTTGGCAGCAAGCAATGTAGGAAGAAATTCAGGCACTTGAAAAAGCACACACTTGGAACTTAGTTGATCTTCCTTCTGATCAGAAACTTGTGGATAGTAGATGGGTATACAAGATCAAGACTTGTTCTGATGGTTCTATTGACCGTTATAAGGCACGATTAGTTGCTCAAGGTTGTACGCAAGAGTATGGTATTGATTATAAAGAAACTTTTGCTCCTATTGCTCCTCTCACATCTGTTCAAGCTCTTCTTGCCATTGCTGCGGTCAAAAAATGGTCTCTCAGTCAGATGGATGTGAAGAGTGCTTTTCTTAATGGAGATTTGAAAAAGAAGGTCTATATGAAACCACCTCCGGGTTATCCTTGTCTTTCTAGTAAAGTCTGTCTCCTTCGCAAGGCACTTTTTGGTCTTAAGCATGCTCCTCGTGAATTTTTTGACAAGTTCAGTACCACTATATGCAATCTTGGTTTCACTTGCAGCCCTCATGAGAATACTCTCTTTATTCGTAAAAGTGAACATGGAGTTGTTCTTCTACTTTTGTATGTTGATGACATGATCATTACTGGCTATGATATTGATGGTATCTCGAATCTCAAGGCCTCCCTTCACCATAATTTTGAGATGAAAGATCTTGGTTCTCTCAGTTACTTTCTTGGTCTAGAGGTCTTATCCACAGATGATATCTATCTCTCTCAAGCTAAGTATGTTTCAGATCTTCTTGCTCGCACCAGAATTACAGATAGTCAAATTGAGTCTACTCTCCTTAAGCCTAATGTTCAATTTACCCCTATGGATGACACTGTTTTGGATAATCCTACTCTTTATCGACAGTTAGTTGGAGGTCTCGTTTACTTGACTATCACATGCCCAGACATCACCTATCTAGTTCATGTTCTTAGCTAGTTCTTGTTAGCTTCTCGTACTACTCACTATGCGGCTGTTCTTCGCATTCTTCGCTACATCAAAGGCACTCTGTTTCATGGAGTCATTTTTCTGCCATTCATCTTTATCCCTTCAGGCGTACTCAGATGCTGATTGGGCTGGTGATCCCAGTGATCGTCATTCTACTACTCGTTATTGTTTGTTTCTGACACCACTGCAGTCTGCAGAGGTTGTCTCAATTAGTTGGCTTCTCAAAGACTTGGGTGCTCCTCAGTCGTCCCCGACTGATGTTTTCTGCGACAGCCGCAGTGCTATTCAGATTGCTCATAATGATGTTTTTCATGAATGCACCAAACACATTGAGATTAATTATCATTTTGTTCGTCAACATCTCCTTATTGATGTTGTTTATCTCATAGCGGTTGGAACTCTGGATCAGACTGCAAATATCTTCATGAAGGCTCATCATTCTACTCGTTTTCAGCTCTAGTATTCAAACTCAAGATGGTATCTTTAACTCCCACTTGAGTTTGTGGGAAAATATTAAAGTATAAATATGACCAATTAATATCGGTTAGTATCATTTATATTTATTTAGCATATTTGTGTATTTATTGTAAAATTTTTATGCTTTTATTACTTTTATTCTTCTAAAACTTATATATACTCTTATATATTGTACCTTTTATTAAAAACCCTCCCCTTCTTAACAAGCTCCTTGTCCCCCAGATTTTTTTTAGGTGACTGCCCCCTAGTTTAATTTGTTGAACTTTTTTACTAATAAACAAGACGCTGTCAACTTTGTGGTTTAGTTTTTTTTTTTTTTTTCCCCTTATTGCTTCTCTTATTCTTTGTTGAAGCGTGAGTAGTTAGTGGCGATCAAGAATGAGAATTTGAAAAAGGGTTTTTGCTCGTAATGATGATGGTGGGAGAGGTGATTTGCTAGGTTCTTCTTGTTGAGTGGAGATGAAAGAAGAATTTGATAATGTTAGGGCTGTAATTACCTTTTGGTAATTTAGATTTTTTAGTATATCAATTTTTATATATCAAGTTATGAGAATGAAATGAGAAATTAAAATTATTTTAGTCTAATTTTTATATAGCTTTAATATAAAAATTAAAAATTGAATTCTCATTAGAACTAAAATCTATGCAATCTTTTAATACCAAACCATGAAATAAAATTCCATTCTCTAGATAATTTTACTCCAGGAGTTTCCAAACATATAGAAAACATATGCATCCCTCTTTTTGTTTCATATCAACAAAGTAGGCCATTTAATTATATTTCTTTGAACATAAAAACTAAAATATTGCTAAAAAAAGAAAATAACAATGATTAAAGCCTAGACTAGCTAGATCTATGTTGCTATTCCTCGCTGCCTCTACTGCTGATTTCCATTTTCAAATTTCAAGTCTTCCGCATTAGAAGCCATTAAGAATACTTAAACAAGCAAAATAATCAATGATATTTTTGTGGTGTTTTTAGCAAATTTAGTTCAACTCATTAATTCATTTGAAAAGAAAATTCTTACAACCTTCAAGAGTTTACTACTAAGGATGAGAATTCAGCAATTAGTTAGAGAAAATTTTGTTTTTCTAACATCTTCGACAACCATTGGTTCAAATTCAATACTTCCAACCCAATATTCTTAGACCATAATTTATTTTTATTTGAAAATAAAAAGACCAAAACTTGTTGAGAAAGTGAGACCATTACATCTACATGCTGGGTTTAGATTTAACCATGATTAGATTTATTTTGAGGTTAAATTATTTTATCAATCTCTAAATTAGATCTCTACATTATTTTAAACTTTGTAATTAAGTCTTTACTGCATAAAAAATATTAGAATTAATAAAATATTATTTCTTAAATTGAAGATACCTACCCTTAAGAACTAAATCTCTAAATCTCGACATCTTCTCATTTTTGGAATATTCTATTAGAACATTTTTGACACAAAAAGGACCTAATTACAAAATTCAAATGGTGTAAAAACCCAATTCAAAACTTTTAAACTATAAAAGCTTAATCACAAATTTGGTAAAACTATAAAAATTAGCCAAGTAATTTAACCTTATTTTCGGAACTTGATTTCCTCTTAGAGCATCTAAAAATTTCACTAATTGAGCTTAAATTGATTTCTATGAAGCTCAAATTCAAAATCCCAACACAAGGAATCAAATCAACTTTCTTTACACCATTTAAGAGCACTAATTAACATTTGCCATGAATAACACCCAACAAATGAACAAAGTTGTGCTAAGTGCTAAGGAAGTGAAGGATAAACACACAGATGGTGATTAGAGACTGAAGCTTCTTGACAAGTATATATTTTACATTTCTTTTTACTTACAGTAGTTGTCCTCCTTCAGGAGTACTTATGTTTACAAAGTCTACAAAGTGGTATAAAATCAAAGATTCATTTTAACACAGTGCAATCTAAGGCCATGTTTGGTTTAACAAACCAATCATGCCCTTAATGTCCTCTATAAAATATTATATAGCTCACAAGTGACTAATATTCTCACTTTACCGAAACAAGTAAAACAAGTGAAAACAAAAAGAAAAAAAATATGAATTTTATGCAGAAGTGAACTGTGTTTAGTCCTTTGATTTTGAAGAGAACAGCTATGCCATGAGACCGTTGCTTCGTCGAGTTCATATTTTCGGTTTCAATTCTAACAGTTACTTTAATTCATCAATGCAAAGAGAAGAATTTGAATACTTTCTTCTCTTTGTTTCAGGCTCTCCTAAATGCAAGGAAACAAAACTATCCTCGTCGGGGCCATTCCTAAGTTCGGAAAGAGACTTAAATTCAAAGGCTCCTTTTCGGTAGCTTGAGTGCTCTGGGGACTTACCTGCAAAACTTGGAATGAACTGGTGTTCTACGTTTGGAGCCGTTTCAACCTCATCCATGTTATCAAATTCACAAATCTTTAAAGATGGGTTGACTCTTTCGGAGGGTTCATCTTCAACAGGAACTTTGTTCAAGCAAAATGGCTCAACGCTCCCTTCAGGCTTTTCTTTCGTTGGTATGGTGGGAGAGGATTCGCCTACCGTAGAACCAATTCCAGCATTGGAATCATTCCTTCGCTCATGCAACACAGCTACGAAACGGCCAAGGAAAGGGGGAAAATATTGTCAGCTCCCTGCTTTAAAACTTCTAAATGGTTTATTAGAAAACTGGCATATTACAGACATGTACATTCCTGTTTATGCAAATAAAATAAGGTTTTAAATATCTGAATATCCGGAAAGCCTAAGAGGCATATATAGCACAATAAGGATTATTTTGCTTTAATGTATTTTTGAATAGGTTGCAATATGCAATTTCTTCCATTGGGTTAAAAATAAGTTAACTATATTTATCAACTGCTGAAGAGATTTCACTGATCTAAAGTTAATCAGATATGTATTCGACTAAAGAGATAGTACTGCAATAAATAAATAAAAATGAAATCACGTTTAATGGGTATACAGTTAAAGAGATAATTTTAAGCGCCTAAGCCTCCTTGATCATTATGTAAATCATGAATAATCAAATTTGAGATCACTATTATACGTTATTGGCATCTTTATGATGACGCTAACGTTACCACCCCTACTTAAAACATGAGACTTTAACCAATCCAGACAAACTTATGGTCAGAGATTTGCACATTCGGCATGGGTGTGAAAACTGAAATTCCTCCATCTTGGCATCTAATTATCAACATAGCCATCTGACTCCTATCATATTAAAGGGGATTGAATTATAATAGAATGTTTCAGAAACAAACCTTGAAGTGCCTCATTTGTTGTTATGAGGTCAAGTTCGAGTAGATCAAGAAGTCGGCCAAGGTCAACTCCACTTGTCCAATTTTCTGGGGGTTCACCAACTTTTAGTTTCAAACGACCCCGATTAGCTGTCCCGCCCCAGATAATGCCAACAGGCCGTGGCTTCTCTCCATTCTGACCGGTCAAGAGAATGAGGCTTCCACTATCACCTTCGAGATCAAATGTCTGTTGGTTCTCACCAACAACTAGAAAATCTGTGAGAAAACAAATCCCTTTCTCATCATTGTACTCTAGTGCGTAGGCCATAATAGTCCCTGTAGTCAAACCAGAACTTCTTCCAACTTTAATCACTTGCCTCCCTATGAGACTGTTTATTGGCGATTGCAAGTCTATCACATTCACATCGCCAATCTCTCCCACACCTTTTACAGATGTAGTTACATTGTTCATATTGAAATCTTCAGCAAACGGTATAAAGGCCCCGTCAGCTCGCACAAAAGTTTCTGTAGGATAGCAAAATTGTTACATGCATGTATGGCCAGGATGGATCTAGAACAAATGCAAAATCCCAATGCAGAATCATGACGAGCAGATAAGACATTAGATTACTATGAGTTTGATAATCAAATCTGTTTTTCTACCATCTTATTGTAAGAACTTCTAGGCAACAACATCACACGTATTATCCTGACATTAAGGCCATGAAATTAGACACCAAATATTAAGATCAACAAGTAGCACTTAACTGAGAACTTTTGCTTCTTGACCGCACTATAAGTAATAAATTCAGAATAATCAGCAATTTAAAATTTCATTACCTGGGTTTGTTCCTGCAAAAATGCCATACCAAAGATCATCCGTAATAAATGATGTTGCTCTCTCAACAGCACCAAGATATACACCAGGTCCAAGGCTTGGCGGTAACGGATGAAACATTTTTTGGTTTGGATAGTCCAAATCAACAGCGACATGTCGATTCGTAAGAAAACCAACTTCTTGATTTCCAGTTCGACTTTTTACAATAGCCCCCAAGGTTCCATAGGTCTCTTGGCTTGCAACCTTGAGTACAATAATTAAAAAATTGAAAACCAGAAAAGGGGAAAACGTACCAAAACTTCAGATAGATGCCAGCATTGGACCAAGGTTCAAGATAAAAAGGATCAAATCAATATATGGAAGAGTAAAACCAGTATGTAAGAATTCTTAATGTAAAACAATACAACCGGGTTTATATCCTATCAACTCCTTTAACTAGTAAAAGAAAGAAGCATCTGATAATCCAAATCACAGAGTCATGAAGTAAGACAACACTTAACCTGAATTGGTAAGCTCAGAAAAAAATAAAGAAAAAGAAGGCAAATTACTATTTTAATCCAACTTAAAATTGCTAGTTTGGTAATCCCTTTACTTAAAAGCCGAATTTACAGTGTACCAAACTCTTCCACTTGCCATACTACAAGCTTTATCTTTCATCACAAAGAACAATTATTAAATATCTTTTATCATCCATCAACAGCACTTGCTTCATATCTTCCACAATAGACCCATAAGATTTTAATAGGACTAAATGAAACAGTGAATAATTCTAAATATAAAAAGAAGTTACTGCATAATGAAAGTAAAAAAAAAAAAATGATTATGGCAAGATAACAAAGGAATCATTGTTTTCGTTTGAATTTCATTTAGTACACAAAAGAAATCGATTCTTCAAGGCAAAAGCACCTGAGAACCAGAGCCAATACAGGAATCGCTTCCCCTTAAGCCATCAGCGAGCTCTGTATATAATTGCTCTTTAGGAGTTGGTGCAGGTGCTCCATAGTAGGAAAACTCCACAACATCCACATCACACCAAACACCACCTGGCCCCTGTTTGGAAAAGTAAGAAATGATTTCAACTTCATTAAACAGCAATGTCAAATTTTCAAACTAAAAAAGGAGGGAGGGGGGGTGGGGGACTGTAAAAGCCCTTAGTGCTAAAGAATAGTGTAATAGTTATTGTTTCACCTGAGATGGTATTTTTTCAAAAACCAAACAAGAGAAAGATAAATAAAAAGGGAACAGAGCTTTGATGATTCATTAGCTTATCACTACAAGGCACTAGTTAGTTTCACCAATTCATAACACTTGCCTAATCAAAATATCCATAAAACTTTGATGTTAATGCAACTAAGTTTACACTAGCATAGATTAGTTTAAGTTGGAGAGGAAATTGCACAACCAAAAGGTAAGTGGAAACATGGAGAAGCTTACTTTTTAGTGCTGGAATAGGTTAATCGTTTTATCATACAGACCATTGTAGAACAAAGATGAGTTCGTTCACTGCCTTATTAGTATGTGGAGAACCATCTTGCTATTAGACAATTAGCCTCATCAGAACATGTTCGGATGTCCCCAAATGTTTCTATGTCTTTATTTCTTCTTCTTTTTTTTTTTTTGTTGCAATTAAAGAAGAACAAAGAAAATGTTTAGCAAGTCAGTATTCTTAAGATTTCCATTGTCTATTATGCTAATTGCTAAAGGCTTTCTATTTTCCAAATTATAAATCCAAATCAAGTCCCACCTAGTGGATAAGGCTTTGTTGTTGTTTATTGCTGTCTAAATCCAAATCAAGTGGAAGTCTATTCCCTCTTTGTAAACATACTAACTAACAACTGGAACGAACGGAAACCACAAAAAGAGCGTAACCAATAATTCAATAGAGAAGAGTAAGGAGATCTATTAAAGCCATGTCGAAACCTGCAACATATCCAGAAGAACCAAAATTCCCCACCTCAAGGGCAGCAGGTAGGCATTGAACAGGGTTGAGCCATTGACTGTGAACTTTACGGGCAACAAAGACAAGAATAGCTGGAGTATTAGTCAAAACACCTCCTCTAATCCGAAATCCAATGGCAGTGCCAAGACTAAACCGCCGTAAGATCTTGCTATGAAATGCCCTAATAGTCATCAGCTCAAGCAAGGTAGTAGCCTGTTGTCCTGTTGGCAATCGCCCCAAAGTTTCAGGTAGCACTCCCTTTTGAAGATTTCCAAAATAGTTGGCCCCGTCTTCTGCCGCATCGTTCCAGCGAGTCAACGTAGGCCAAGAAAAATACGCGGCGGTGCTTTCTGAATGCTGAGCACCGGCAGCAAAAGGTTGCATGGGCGAGGGACTGGAAGAAGGATTAGGATGACCATAGTAGTTCCTTTCCAGGTCCAAGGCTGACTCCTCCGATTGTGTTGATCCGGAGTGATGAATTCTTAACTCCAAGCGAGGCCGACTCATCTGTCAGCTCTCCTACATAACACTTAACACTGCTTAACAACATAAATAATTGATGATCCAAATCAAGAAAAGCATTCCTGTTATGACCAAATTTCCAAGACTTTTCAGACGACAAAATGCTTCAACATAGGTAGAGAAAGTTCCTTGCTTATCCATAACACAAAGTTCCTTGAAAAGGACTGCTCAAAGTCAAATTTATCTTCATAAACCAAACAGCACAACTCAAAGGACATCATTTAGCAAAATCAACAAAGGGGAAAAGAAAAATATTATCTGTTCAATATATTGAAATCATTTAGCAAGTTATTCAATCCTAACTCCACAAAATTATTACATAGGGGCATAAAATATAACTTATCACATACAACAGTTGTATTTCAGCCTTGTATACACAGAATATCAACATCACTTGAAGCACCAAATTGAGAAATTTGGACAACTACATCAAATTTTCCTATCATATACAAAAGTGAACCCCGTAAGAAATAAAATAGTAAGATATTTACAAATCATCATGTAGTGTACACAGGCAAATCAATAATCTTCATTTTCATTAACACTTTAAAAATCTGAATCATATCAAAGGAGAGAGAGAGAGAGAGAGAGAACCAAGCAAAACCCAGAGAATCATATCAACAATAGGTACCAATAATGAAACAATGGCACCCAAAAAACACACACACTGACACACACACAGAGAGTTTCTTAGCTTAGGCACAATCATCGAAGAAACAAAAACACAACCAAATTTGGAAGAAGGGTAGCTGAAAAGATGAAATTTTGAAAGGTGGGTCATCAGAAAACTCACCGATCAGCAATGTTGTTGGAGTAAAAAAGAACGAACATATGAAAATGATGAGGAACTTTGATGAAAATGATTGTGGTTATTGTAGAGCACTTACTACGCGTTGTCCCCAATGAAGCCTGTGAAATTTCCTTCGGAGAAGAGCGCGGAGGTTTGACCTCGATGGAAGAGGGTTTCTCCTCCGAGTCAGGCCCTAATAATGGAAGTTAGGTCAAGCTGGTGTATCGAGAGAGAGAGAGAGAGAGAGAGAGAGAGAGAGAGAGAGAATAGTGATGATGATGATGATGAAATTGAAAGAATAATAAACTACAATTGTGGAATTTGAAGCATTAATATATGTGTATATATCTAGTAAGCTACTACTATATACTATGTTATGCTAACATAACAATACAAAAATAACTATGTATTTATATTAATTCTTTTTAGCCCTTTTTTCTGCTTTAATTTTTTTAAATTACCTTTTTTTATTATATCTGATGTCACAACTCACAATTATGAGTGGGGAAATTGGGATGGAGGAGATATGGGCACCTGGGCAATACTAAAAATATTTTATAATTTTCTTGGATTCATATGATACATCTTTTTTATTTTTTATTTTATAAATTAATTATTTTTTTATGTGGGTGGGGTTTTGGGGGCCATCCCTGTTTGCTCCCCAAAAGTTGCACACCCTTTCAATCTTAATAATTCATTTTATTATTAAGATTTCAGGCTAGCCCCCAAAGAAAAAAAAACCCTAATGTTTTTGTGTCTTTACATATTTGTCAGCTTTAAATCTTAGAATGGATCCCATAGCAATAAAATGTAGATAAATAAGCTAAAATTGTGATTGGTACAATAGTGTGAATGAATTTGAATTTGCCCCAACGTTTTTTATTAGGAGCATGGAGGCGTTTTGGTGTAAGAAATAATGGGAGTGGTGGATGGTTGTGAATAAAGGTTGTTGACTTGTTGGGTATGTTCTATTGGTGTTGGTAAATTAAAGCTTGAATGAGAAGGTGGGGAAAGCTTCAACGAAAGAAATAAAATCTCATAGTTAAGAAATTATCGGCAATGTCAGATAAATAAAAGCTTAAAATTATTTAATTTAATTTAATTTAATATTAATAATTATATATATATATATATGTATTTAGT
>NC_029775.3:34571576-34590610 GCF_000817695.3 Arachis duranensis
AATGATCTTTGTTGCAAGGCTAATAATTAATATTAATAATATGTCGAATATTAGATTTGGTGTTGTCAGAAACATCATCCATCTACCATTGTCAAAAGGGGAAACATTAGGCACCAAATTAAGGAAGAAAACAAAACTAAGCATCTGAGCATGTTAGTGCAAGTGGATGTGTCATTTGGATTTTATCTTTTTATCCTTCACACATAATAGTGTGGGTTTTTGCTCTCTATCAATCCAGTTTTACCATTTCTTTTTTAAATTAAATTATTCTAGTTAATATAATAGTATTAGGTTAATGGATTATTTAATAAGAGTCAAATTGATCGAATAGCATGATTAAGAAAAAAAAATGTCGATTAAAGTAAAAAAAAAAATTATAATTGTATCATTTTCTATTACACCTTGATAGAAGGAACTGGAGCTCATGATGGTTACTGGCATCACAGATAGTTAGGAATCAGTATTGTAGCATGTTACTTAGTTTTGGAGTTTGTTATGAGAGTGTTAGCACTAGTTAGTTAGATTGCGGTTGTGAGAATAATAAAAGATTTTTTTTTAAATAAAAAGTTTAACACAACAAGGTGGAGTATTAATATCTCAACAGAAAAGTACTAAAAAAATAAAATAAACTAATTCATAATTATCTTTGACAAAAGTCATCAACAACCTAAAAGATTAAATACCACTCTACTTTTTGTAGCTTTTAATCGATTTGCTGACTACTCCTGCAACACCTGATTCTTGATTCGTGAAAATTTTGTTATTCCTTTTCTACCAAGTGCTCCAAATGATAACAATAAAACTTAAACTCACCAATATTTTTTTAATTTAACTGCACAATTGACTCCTGAACTACGTAAACTTACGGTCATTCAGCTTTATATCCATAAGTTCGATAATGCTGTTAACACACTAGTACCTTTTCTTTCTTCCAACTGCACAACATCATTGAAAACACTCATGTAGCAAAAAAGACCTAACATATTTCCGATAAAAAATTCAACTCTTCTCACACAGCAAGTGAGAATAAAACATAAGGAATAGAAATATAAAAATTAATATTTTTGTATTTTATTTTATTAATAAATTAAAATAACTTATAAAAATTTAATTTTTTTATATTTTTATTCTAAAAATTTAAGATAAAAAAATATAATAATAAAATTTTAATAATAAAAAATTAATAAAATAATAAAAAAATAAAAAAATAAATTACATATTTTGTTACTATTTTTGTATCATAAATATAGAATATATTAATTCAATATTTTTAGGTACAACCAAACACGATTTTGTAATTTAAGCTTTGTAGATATTTATGATAACAAGACACTCACCGTATATACCTGCATGTAGTTAGTTAGCAAAGTGTGATTCATCATTGTAGAAAAATGAGTAGAAGAGATCAACTTCTCTCTTTCTCTCTTTGTTCGTAGCTCTCTGGTTCTCTTCTATGCATGAATTCTCCCTTTACGAGCACCAGAATGTAACCTTTTATCACACCTCAAGTGAATGCTTTTTTTATATATATTAAAATACATAACTTTTTGCATTTCTTTTTTAACTTTTATATTAAATATTAAAAAATAATATATATGAAAAATGTAATGCTCATCACAAACTAAGTTACATACATTGTTGTTGGGAATAAGGAATATGACCACAATTCAATCAATCATGTATTAAATAATTTGTTATTGTTATTATATTAAAATGTTAATATAATAAGGTCCTTGATTAAATTTAGAGATTTATCATTGTGATAGTGATCACAATATTGAGAGATGAATCTATTATAATTTAATCTAAATTGTTCTTGGTCATAAGATTATTAAAAAGGACATTAATAATCCGGAAAGATCAATATATATATATATAATAGTCTTCATTGGATGAAGATTAATAGTGCATATAGAGATATGACCATTGAACTGACTCATTTTGAGAATTCTTAATGATTATAATTACCGTATATTTGTCAATAGAATATTCTCAAGATGAACATAGTAATAGAGTTTCCTTTGACCTGCGACTGTCATAGTAATTAACAACGTATTTATTATACTTTGATTCCGGACACCTAATACCCTAGAGTGCTAGTTGAATGGATATTGGGTATGATTTAAATACTTGTAGAATTAATGATTAGTCAATAAGGAATCCGTCAACTCTCGGTAAAGAGTTTGAGCTCTATGATTATAATGACTGAGATGAATAAAACCTTGGCCAAGGGAATTGAATGAATGAAGAAATGAGTTTCTTAAGTCATTCATAGTTCATTATAATAATGGTAACAAGTTAGAGTTTGATAATTAAACCATACTTTAAAGGTTAATCAAGAGCTAGAAAGATGGAAGGAATTATACTTTGTTCTTCTGAGGTTCTTAGTAAAAATATATTACTTCATGCTATCGGGTTGTTGAGGAGTGTTGCTAGACGCCAACCTTGATTAGTAAATTTAGTATGACTAATTTATTATCCGCTTAGTATTGAATCTATGGGTCACACATTAACGAGTGTTCTAATCTTTGCTGTAGAATTATTTAATTATTATTTTGATTTGATCAAATAAATAATTATATTAATTCAAATGAAATATTATTATATTCTTTGCTAGCACCAAGAATATAATAATAATATGATAATTGAGAATATTAAATGAGATTTGAGAATAATTAGTTATTCTATTTTTGAATTTGGATGAGATCCTAACTGATTTTGCTTCAAATTGAGTTATGATTTGATTCATAAATTTGTAGGATTCGGGTTTAGAATTTTAAGATATGATTTAAATTTGAATTGAGAATCAAATTTAAAATCAGTAACAAATCTCATACTATATATATGTATGCCAAGAGTAGAGGAATATAACAGAGAGAATAACATGAGTTTTATTATTTTACCTCTACACACATAAACGTATGTGAGTCTAATTCTTGGAGAAGAATTTTATGGCATGCAAAGAGTTGCAAGAGGTCTCTCAATTTAGATCAGATATCCATTAGTCAAAGAGTTGACAGCAAAGGTTGGTCTCGATGTGGATACGCATAGCGCCTTCGTACCATCGAATGAAAAAGTAATTTTTACTAGCGTACACATGTATTTAGATCTGATCCACTATGTATTATTTCTAGAATAAAATTTAAACACAAAATAAATCTTTAAAATTATCTTCCTTTCTTCTACTGCGTATTATGAAGACATAGTAATTCTTCAATATTTAGAATTCGATGTTTACAACATAGAAGTGTTCGGACCTAGTTTGGTTAAGAGTGAATGATATTTTATGTACTTATTTTGTTTCATATATAATAACTAAGACATGTGTTTTCATTGGATTAATTATATATAGTAAAATTCCGTATTAGTTAAAAATGAACTAAGTAATAAATATAACTTTTAGGAGAATTCATAACTAATGTCTCAATATTTTTTTTATTAAAATGTATTGTCCAATTCATGATTATCATTATTATTATTTGAAATTTAATCCTCTGGTTTATTTCGAGTCGATTTAGAGATAAAGCTTTCATCGTTGAATCAAATGTGAAATATATTTTATGTAAATTACACCATAGAAGAGTATATGTCAAAATAAAAATACATAATGCATCCTTTTGGTCAATTTTATGTTATATAAGGATGATTTTGTTAAACATGGTTTTGAAGTGGGGTAGGGTTCTCTTAATGGGAGAATGCATTATTATGAACATTGAACAGGTAGCAAACTCCCAATACATAAATAAATCATCAATAATATAATAACGAGGGCCCCTTTGCGTGAAACAATGAGAAAAGACAGGTGAAGAAATGCAATGCACATCCAATATGTAAATAATAATAATAATAAGTGCTAAATCTGAATAGGAGAAAATATGAAAAATTTCATCCATTTATTACACGGGAAGTGATTGCCACTGCTGATGGGTGATTTGGATGCAGAGGTTATGTTAGGTATACATACATGAAACTAGAAGAACTAAGAAGTGGTTGTTAAAATGTCATTCATAGTCAGAAAGGGTTTTCATGATTTTTATATCGTAAATATTTCTATATCTTGTGTTTTTCTAATTTTAAAATGATTTTTAAATATTTAGACATCTCAATTTAATTTCTAAAACATATATATATAAACATGAATCACAATAATCTTTTTAACAATTTTACGAACGAATACAAGTTTGAAGTTAATTGTTGTTTTGACAAACTTATATTTTGTTAGGAATAGATTTCATCGGCATGGATAATTCACACCTTAAATACAAGAGATGACACATCAGAAGAACCAACATGATTCACATTTATATTTGTTTTAGAGACTAAATTGAGATTTCTAATATTTTAGGATTAAATTAAAATAAAAAAACATAGGGGAATAAGAAAAAGAGGGTGGGGTCTGGGGAAGAAATACAATAAGGAAAAAAAAGGGTGGAAACAAACATGAAAGAGGACACCAAGTGGTAATAAAATTGAAAAAAGATGATGGTAAGAAGAGGGAAAAAAAGGTGGTGGATAAAAAAGGAGCAGAAAGAATAACAAAGGTGAGGAAGGAAGAGGGAGAAAACAGGGTTGGGACTTGGGGAGGGCGCCCAAGAGCCCTTCAAAACTAGAGATAGCTTGGTTAAGGCTTAGGATTTGAGAGAGAAATAATTTGATTCCATCAATGAATTCTATAAAATTTAAGTTTTTACTATATGTGTTATGTATTTATAAAAAAATTAAAAACTTTTCCTATAATAACTTTAATATATATCCTTATATTTAGATATGTTTTTGGGTGAATAACTTAGATATAAGTCAATCTCTAAGAGTTGGTGTCAAGTTGTTGCTCTTAACGCCGAGTTATAAGTTTTGGAGGCCCAAACTTTTCGTCCAGAAAAATATCACGTCACGAAAAATATGAGCAAAAGGGGAGTGTACTTTGCAAAAGACATTCCGATTCTTAAGTTAGTATTGTGAGAGTTCAAGTGAATCTGAAAGGTGAGATATCATACTTTTATAGGTGGAAGACATAGGTCGACTATATTTCTAGCCGTTTGTTGATATTAAAGAATCATTATGATTAGATCTCGGGATTACGGTATAGTCGATCGTTTTATCCCGGGTTCATGCCGTTACGCTGAATTATAGCTCGTTAAGCTGAGTTGTAACGGGTGATGCCGAGTTATGGCGCTTGGATTGTAACAACCATATCATAGTCCCCAAATTTCTCCTGAGAATATTTTTAATGAAGCATGTTGAACTTTTTTTATGAGCTGTAATTCGGCAAGTATAGTAGTTATGGAGTTCTGAGTTCAACATAGTTTATTAAAAATAATTATATGAAAAAATGGCAGTGTTAAATGAAGAGAGAAGAAGTTAGTGATTGCAATAAAGAGAAGTTTGCTTTCCCAATGCCATCTGGACTGTTGAGAAGATTGATGGGACGGTTTTGATGGAACCCAATGCTCAAGGTGGCATTTAGGTAACTTCTTGAAAATTTAATGATTTTTTCCAAATCATGATTTCTCTTTGGGTTAAGTGTTTGCATTGCAGAGTTGGCTAGAAATGAGTAAAAGAGGTATGCCTTTGTTTTTCATTTTCTCTGTTCTTGCTTCTACATCTTTGCTGGTTTTGTTTTTGAAAATGGGTTTTGAGAAGGAGAGAGAAAGAGAAAAGAAAAGGTGGATTGGTCATATAACTGGGTTAGTGATGATGTGAAAACTCGAGCTTTGTTGTTTACTGATCCTAGGACTGTGAAATAAATATATTTGAAGAAGGTAGTGAGAGTAGGATCTGGGGTGCGTGTAGAGCTGCTACCTTGTTCTAGTGAGGATCATGTATTCCATAGAAGAGAATTTCCTGAGTTCTTTTACATGCATAGTTGTGTCTTGGAGGAGTTGAGAGTGAAGCTTCCTTTTTCTGATTTCCAATGTCAATGCTGAATCAGTTGAACTGTGCTCTCTCTCAGTTTCATCCTAATGGGTGGGCCTTTCTTCAAAGTTTTGAGGTTCTAATAGAGACCTTCATTGGAGTTGTTCTTTTCGATGTTCCAGGCCAGAAGTGTTTAGAAGGGGGGTTGGGTCAATCTTAACAACTCTCCTGGGTTTGCTGTTTTCAAGTTGTATAAGTCTTCATTTAAGAATTTCAAAAAAATGTATTTGAAGGTTAAAAGTGTTGAAGATGATTTTTCCTTCTATTTGGAACAGCATTTAGGGGAGAGGTTTCCTTTGTGGTGGTGCTCGGAACCTCAAAATATCCTCGGATTCGAAACGATAAGCCCGAAGGTTGAGTGTGTGATTGAGTATTTGATTGAAGTCTTCAATCGAAAAGAATTGATATCTGTTTTTGATTTGTTGCAATGGGATGATAATAGACAGGATGTGATAGATTACTTAGGTATATATTATTGTGTTTGGAAAAATAGCCTTGTAGGCCCGTTGTATGTTGATCTGTTTTGGTAATGGATAGTTGTTTGTGTTTTTTCATGTGAAAAATATCCTGGAATGTCCACGGCTACGTTGAGAGCGCGAGTGAAGAGAAAAAATTTGGATAAAGAAAGATTCTCTTCCAAACCTGAGAATGGGACTGCTGCGAGGGAGGTTAATCAACCTCGCCTAAGACAGAAGAAGGTGATTTTAAAGAAAAAAAATCGGACATGGTTGATTTATCTGAGGACTCAGACGAGGGTGGGAATGAAGTGTCTGTTGAGGAAATTCATAAGTTTATGGATAATCATAAGAAACTTCATCTCACCACTGATCATAGTGGCGGGTTGTCTGTGTGGGGGAGGGACTTCTCATTCATGGTCGTTGCCAATGATGTGTGTCAATCATCGTCTGATGTGTCTTTGGCGAATGAAGTTGGAGACGTCACCATTGGTCAATATATGCAGGTATTGATTATGTTTATTTTTAGATTTGTTTTGGTGTTTGGTATTCTATTTTGGGTTTTGATTGTTTGCTATTTTAGGTTCTTGGGTTGCGATTGGCTAGTTTGGGTCGCAGCCAAGAGCTTAAGCATAAAAAACTTCTCGGACAGAAAGAAGATCCGAGTTTATTGAAGGAGGAGTTGGCTCTTAAGAAGAGCACTATTGCAGAGCTGGAAGCTAAGTTGACTGAGAGTGACAAGGAGCTGAAGTTAATAAAGGAAAATTATGCGAAGGAAGTTGAGGATTTGAGGAAGAAAGAGGCCAATCTTTCAAATATGGAAACTCGGGTGGTTGAGGTTACCGCTAAGTAAAAGATATGGAAAAGAATAAACAGGCAGAAATACTGGATTCATTTGTTGAGGGTTTCAAGAGGGCATCCCTCCAGGCAAAGTTTTTGGCACCTGATATCCACTTTTCTGTGATGGATTCGGGAAAAATTATTCGTGAGGAGCGATGGTGGAAGATGATGGAGCGGCCGAGGATGAAGATGAAAATGTGCAGTGAATTGTGTACTTGAACTTTTTATTTTGTTTACAGTAGTTGTTGATAGATTTGATTGCTTGTCGGAGAGCTTTTGACTGTTTTATATGCTTGCGTTTGTTTTGCCGATTAGAAAAGGCAGTTTATCTGATAATAGTTTGATAATTTTGCAACATGTGTATATAAAGGTGCAGGTAGGCAAGCCTCGTTAAAACCTCTCCAAGCAAAACTCTTTTGAAAAAAAATTTTGTGAGTAGGAAAAAGAGTACAAGCCTGGCCTTGACTTTTAACTGTAATATTATTTTAAAGAAGAAACATTCCAAGTATTGGATAAATTTGTACCATCTAGAGATTGTAGCCGATAAGCTCCATTTCCGAGCACTTCAATAACTCGGAAAGGGCCTTCCTAGTTCATGGCCAGCTTTCCATGTAAAGGTGGTTTTCTTGCTTGTTCTATTTTGTGAAAAACCAAGTCATTTGTTTGAAATGATCAGGAGAGGACCTTTGTGTTGTGGTGTCGAGCTATGATTTGTTGTGCTGCTCGGTGTCAAAGGGTGGCGACATCTCTGATTTCTTCAAGTGTATCGAGATCTATTTGCCGAGCTTCATTATGGTCATCTATTTGAGTTCTTATTGATGACTGAGATACTTCTAAGGGTATCATAGCCTCTGATCCGTATACCAATCGAAAAGGTCTTTCTTTTGTTGTTGAGTGGATTGTGGTGTTGTAACCCCAGATTACTTCTAGTATTAATTCAGTCCAAAGGCCTTTTGCATCATCTAATTTCTTCCGTTGAGCATGTAAGATGACCTTATTGGTGGCTTCTGCTAGGCCGTTTGTTTGCGGGTGTTCTACCGATGAGAAGTGATTTTTGATTTTGAAATTTTGCAAAAAAGAAGCAAACTTGTGATCGGCAAACTGGCGACCATTATCAGTGATAATGTGCCGAGGTATGCCGAATCTGCAGATAGTATGCTTCCAAACAAAGGAAATCATTTGTTCCGATGTTATTTTGCTTAGGGGTTTTGCCTCTATCTATTTTGAAAAGTAATCGATAGCGACAATTAGAAATTTTACCCGCCCCTTTCCTAGGGAGAAAGGGCCGAAGATATCGAGTCCCCATTGGTTGAAAGGCCAACTTATATCGAAGCTGGAGTTCCTCGGCTGAAAGGTGTGTGATTGGGCTATGCCTTTGGCAATTGTCACAATGTTTGACTTTGTTGTTACAATCTTGTTGCATAGTTATCCAAAAGAAGCCGACGCGTGGTTTTTTGGATGACAAGCTTCGTGCTCCAACATGAGTACCACATATATCCTCGTGTGCTTCTATAAGCGCAAGTTCGGCCTCCGACCTAGAAAGACACTTAAGAAGTGGGCAGGACAAGCCTCACCTGTATAAGGAATTGTTATATATGGTAAAGAAAGATGCATGTTAGCAGAATCGTCGAGCATTCATAATTTTGTCTGGAATTATTCCAGTCTTGAGATATTCTATGTAGGATGTACGCCAATCTTCTTTCTGTGTAGCACTTAGAATTTCGGTTAGTTTTATGCTCGGTTCATGTAGCATAGATTGAGATAAAGTAGAAGTTGGTGTTTGTGTACTAGCAAGTTTTGATAAAATATCAGCTCGATTATTGTGCTCAGGAGGTATGTGAAGGATCTCAATTGGTGAGAAGTGAGAAATAATTTTTTTTCACGATATTCAAATATTTTGCCAATAGAGGATCCTTCACTTGAAAGAAATCATTTACCTGTTGAACGACTAGTAAAGAGTCATAGTATACCTTTAAGTCCGAAATTTTCAAGTTGGCTGCGAGCCTTAGGCCTGCAATTAGAGTTTCATACTCGGTTTGATTGCTACTTGCTTTGACCTTAGAGATTGTTCTAGGACTATTCCGTTTTCATCTTCAAGTACTCTGGCCCCATAGCCTTGGGATTGGATGCTCCATCCACATATAAGGTCCACTGTGTTGGATTGTTCGCCGAGCTTGGCATGATGAATTTGGCTATAAAATCAACAATATACTGAAACTTTATAGGACCTCGGTTTTGGTATCTGATGTCAAATTCAGAGAGTTCTATAGACCATTTTACCAGTCGGCCAGCCAGCTCTAGTTTTTGTAACACTTGCCTTAATGGCTGATTAGTTCAGATGTGGATTACGTAGCTTTGAAAATAAGGTCGGAGACACCGAGTTGAGAAAACTAAAGCCAAGGCTAATTTCTCGATCTTTGAATAGTGAAGCTCAATATTCTGTAAGAATTTACTGATGAAGTAAATCGGTTGTTGCTGTTTGTTCCTTTCTGTGACAAGAACAGAACTTATTGCCCAGTCAGTGACAGATAAATATAAATAAAGCTCTTCTTTCCGAAGAATTTTTTGTAAAATTAGTGGTTTTGAGAGAATATTTTTTATGTTAGTAAAAACCTCTTCACATTCATTAGTCCAATTAAAAATTTAAAATAAAAAATTTATGAACAATAATAAGATTGATATTTTTTTTAATTTACTAAAAGAGAGCTAATACCTAAAAAAACTAAAAATAAATAAGATAAAAGTAAGATAACTCATCTAGCATTCTTATGTAAAATTTTAACTAATTCTAAAATAGATCAGAATTATCTAAAAAAATTAAACTATTCTCTAATTGTATATGATTGTCTATTTATGGTCTTTTCTATATATTTATACAAAAATATTCTCTAACTTTTTTTTAGTTCTTAAATCTCATGAAGTTATAGGTTTAAATTACATTTTTATCATGTTAAGAAAATTAACCTATTATAATGCATTGTTTTGAAAAAAATTCTTCATTTCTATGAGAATAAATAAATATAATAAAAAAATGTAAAAAAAGTGTTAATAATAGTGTTGTCGATCATTAAAATTTTTTTAAAAAGAATTAAGTGAAATAACATAAAATAAGAAGATATTATATTTAATTTAAAATCTTAAAATAATAAATTAATTTAATGGATATTTCTTCAACACTTAGAACTTTAACAAATCAAAATGAGGAACGGATGGGGAATACCCCTTCCATAGAATTCCATGGCCACCCTTTTCATTTTGTGCTTTTTACCGTCATGTTCAAGAAATCTTAACAACAACCATTTGTCTCTATCTCAAATTTCCCTCTCACCCTGTCCCATCACCTATTATCCCTTACATTATCTTCAATATTATTAGTCACATCATGTTTTTTATTTTTCAATCATCAAATCATGATTTCTTTCAACTCACATTATTTAAAATTATTAACTCATGGACTTTCAAGGTAGGGGCTTATATTAGTACATTTTATTAGTTATACCCGCCTTACACTCGTCTATGGTGCGCTTGCATTATCAATTTATCATCAAAATTTCTTCCATCAAATTCAGCTAAAAAATTAAAGACGTTTATGAAGGCTTTTAATTAAAGAAAAAAAAAAAGGCTAATATGATATAAGTCACTGTATTAGAATAATAGACATTGAATTTTTAAATCTTTTATTATAAAAGTTTTTGGTAATATACAATAAAGGATATTTTTTAAAATTTAAATTGTTAAAAAATTTATTTGAAACTAAAATATTCGATTTAAAAATTTTTGAATATTAATTTAAGTGTTTATTAAAAAAGAATTCAATTTATATACTAAAGCTACAATCAACATAGACTTTTACCTATCGGTGATTATATCGGTTTGTTTAGAATTCAATACAATAATGTAACAACCGATCTTAGTTCAATCTATACTCTCTCCCATAGACAGACTTTTCCAAAGCTTAATTGCCAGTGCATAATCAAATTGTTATATTCAAGTTCATAAAAAATAAAAATAAAAAACTCAAAATACTAACCTATTAGATACAGAATCTCCATGATTAGTATCACACTAAACATATTTATTTGCTCAATTTGGCATTATTTGTTTATTCCATTTGGCACTATGCATATTATACCAAATGTATATAAAGATATTCTAGGATATGCCTTTTGAGTCGTTGCATTTAATTTTGCCAAATGTCTAATATAACTGCAAGCTTATACTCTATCTTTCTCTCTCTCTCTCTCTCTCTCTCTCTCTATTTTTGTATTAGCTTATACGTCTTTAAGCAATTGTCCTTATGCATAAGATTATTGGAAACGATAGAAATGAAAAGAAAAAAGAAAAAAGAAAAAAGAAATTAGAAATTGAAGAAAGCAAGAATTAGAGTGGCATAGTCCACAAAAAAGGGCTCCACTACGATTGGGTCTTCAACGCATGCTATTAATATGGTCAGCGCACTCTCTTCCGCCGGCCCAAGTTTCCACTCAAATATCATCAAAAGTGTAATCTCTGCGTGTGTGTGACCTGATGTTAAATAAGAATGAAGAGTATTTTTATTATATATATTGTTTGAGATTTTTTCACTATTTATACATGTATAATATTTATTTTTTAAATTTTATTTAAATTTAGCTTAACTTGAAAGTTTCTTTCTTTTAGGACGGAATTGATCATTTTTCACATCTAAAGACCTTTTGATCATTGGGGTACTTAATAGATGTGACTTATTCATGTAAAATCTCTTAAAGATCTTTTCTGTGTATGTTGTTTGATGAATAAAGATTTCATTCTTTGTATGCTAAATCTGCAGGCCGAAACAAAATTTAGTCTTTCTAAGATCTTTAATCTCAAACTCTTCTTTTAGAGTTTTTATAATTGTTGGAATCTCTTCAAGAGTTTCAGTGATATTTAAATCATCAACGTACACAACAATTATAATAAATCTAGGTATAGATTTCTTTATGAAAACACATGGACATTAATGCACTCCGAATCGTGGGTTAGAATTTCTCAATGAAATTTCGTTGCGAGTATAGCTCCCAGCCGACAATTGCAGAGAGAATCAAAGTTTAGAAGAAGAATGTCACTATTCAATTCAATAAAAACTAAGAGTTTTACTTCCTAGGTCATTTTTCCTTGGACTAGCAATTAGGTCGCAAGTTGATTATGAATACGAAGTTTTCACACATAGAATAGAAATTGAAGAATTTAGAAATTAAATGAACTAAAGTAATAAAATAACAAGAACTAAAATTGGCAAATGAATAGGATAATGAACTAAACAAGTATAAACAAGAATAATTACTAAGCTATCACTAGATCAAAAGACAATTAATACAAATTAAAGAGGATAGAAGCAATAAACTAATGAGAATGTAATTCAATGCATGAAAGGACTTTGACTTGGAGTTGAGAGTTAAGGAATCCTATCCCTGTCATAACCACAACAATGGTAATTATAATGAGTTAATCCCATTTAGTTAAACCCTAAACAATGGATAAAGTCAAGTAGGCATAATTGGCCTTAATCCACAAATTCTAGCTAACTTACTAATTAAGTTTAGTAAAAAGCTAGCGTTAGTAGAAATAAGAGCAACTAACAACCCAAAATTACTACTTAATGTTGGACATTAATGACTCTAGGATCCTATATATTCAAGCCCCAAGTCAAGGAGTGAAAATCTACTCCATATTTAAAATGTACATTTCAACAAACACTTGGTGGGCATAATAATAAAACATAATAAATTGAAAAAGATACTTAAAACTATGAACAATTAATATAAACAATCAATAATAGCAACTCAATCAAACATATATAAACCTCAAAACATCAAATTCATCAACAAGAACTCAAGAATTCACAAGTAATTAAACTAACAAAGTAACTTCAATTATAAGAAAGTATGAGTAAATATAGTGTAATTGAAGAGAAAATTAAAAACAACTTACAATGGAAACAAGTTGGAATCTAAGATTGAAAATGTAAATAGCAATTTCTACTAAAACCCTAATAAAAATCCTAATGAGAATTGAGAGTATTTCTTAAGAAAAACTAAATGAAAACCTAACTAAAACTTTCTAAAATGATGTATGTATGTGTATGAATATTGTTCCCTTTTGATAGAGCCTCAAAATTTTAGATTTGGGTCAAAGAGGCTCCCAAAATTGAGGCACGTGACATTTTAAGTGAGGTACGCGTTCGTACTTGTACGTATGCACAAACATGTGTGCGTACGCACACTGGCTGAAACTCCCCAGGAAGGTGTGCGTACGCACACTGACCGAAACTTCTCTTGTGCGTACGCAGAGAAAGGTATGCGTACGCACACACCAGTGTGTTCTTCTCCTTTGTTTCTTCATAAAATTTCTCACTTTGCATGCTTTTCTTCCACTTCTTTAAAGCCATCCTTGACTATTGGTCTTAAAATCACTCAACAAAATATATCATGGCATTGAATCGAATAAAAGTGGAATTAAATTGACTATTTAGAGTATAAAATGGCATGTTTTCAACACTTAGGTGCAATTAGATAGAATTCACAAAAGCATGTTATTCAAGTGAATAAATGCAAGTTTATGTGATGAAATCTACTCAATTCAAGCAAAAAATTATCATCAAATGTAGATTCATCAATTCTCTCACACTTAAACAATAACATGTCCTCATTTTAATCACAAAGGAGAAGGATCAAAGGAAAATAACTTATTAATTGAAACTATTTATATGCATGCAACTATTCTAATTGATGCTATCTACTTCTATCTATTTTACAGGTTTTTATTAACTTGGTCAAAACAGACAAACAAATTTCCAATCAAGCATATAGATATGTAGGGCTAAAACAAAGTAGTAGTTCAATGCAATCACAATCTCATGAATTGATTTGAGTTTTCAAAAGAATATAGCAACTTACAAGATGATACATAATTAGAGATGGAGACATAAAATTGAGCAATCAAACCCCTTACCGAATGTGTATACGCTCTAATTGCTCAGGTGTATAGGATTGATTCACTCAATTCTCATATAATCATGCTTTCTAAGATTTACTCTTGATCTAACAATCAACAAATATTTAATGCATGTGTACAAGTATCATGAGGACTTCTTAAGGTTGTAACGAGGTTAGGGTTAAGGTAGGATATATATGGTCAAGTGGATTAAGGATTTGAATCTTTGATTAGTTTAAGCATCCACCTAACCTATAACAACCTAATCACTATAATGCAATCTAACTACCCATTATTCTCCTTTTCCACACATTCATGCATTCTTTCCCATTTACATGACATATGTATTCATTATTCACATTTTTTTCTTTTCTTTGAGGTAATCTTTATCCCTTTTTTGTTGTTTTTCTCATTTTATTTTTTTCCTATTTTTTTTGGAATAATATGTGTATATATACAAAAGATAAATGCATATGGTTTAAACAATTGATATATGAATGTGCATTCATTTTTCAAAATTTCCAACGAATACCTAAAATAAACTTTTATTTTCTACCGATTCTCAAAACTCCCCCACACTTAAATGATACACACCTCTCAACCTAAGCTAATCAAAGATGCAAATCAAGGATATTCATGGTTTTCTACTTAGGATTGTAATGTGCTAATATTAATAACAATGGGGATCGATAAGGCTCAAAAGTAGTTCACAAAGGTAGATGCAAAGGTGAGGCTATATGGGTTAGTGAGCTTTAATTGCAATAATGGCCTCAATCATTCTAAATGCATTCAAACATCAAATATTGGACATAAAGAATTAAGCAAATTAAAGATCACAATCATAGGAGGAGCATAGCACACAAGAATAAAGATTATAGTTAAAATATGCAACCACACATTAAGAGCTTAACAACTCGCAAGGTTGTGTTTTAGCTCTCTTTTATGTTCCACAAAATAATTCAAACAAGTTCAAAAAGAAATTTCAACTTAAATCAATGGGATGCCCTAAAAAATATTTTTTTTGAAAATTTTTGTTATTTTCACCAAGTTTATTACCTATGTATGTATGATGTGTTGGATGAAATTCAAAAATTCTAGTTCCTTTTTCTAATTTCTATTATCCAAAGAATAACCATGAACACTTTAGGAAGAGATGAACTAGGTGTCAACTACTATTCACAACATTCAATCACAACTAAGATCTCTAGAATATATATAGATCAAAATAAAAATGCAATAGCTAGAAATAAAACTAGGAATAAGCTAATATATACACACACAAAACCAAAAACAGAAGAAAGTGTAAGTGCAATAGTTAAGAGTTACTAACAGATATCCAGCAAAAACATAATAACAAAAATAAAAATAGAGTGCAAGTGTTCAGAAAAGAAATTTTACGGCCTAAAAGTCGAGGATCCTCCCCCACACTTAAGTTCTGCACGGTCCTACGTGCATGCAGGATAATCCGGATGGAGAGAGGCTTGTACTGCTGGTAAACTACCATATCCAATGTCGGCTCAATATCCCCATCTTCTGCCTCATCCTCCTCCACCGGCTCAGGTGAGTCCGCAGAGACCAATCCAGGATCTCCTCCTTCTAGCTTCGCTGCTATCCACTGGAATCCCAGCGCATTTCGGTGCAACACACTACCACACAGAACTTTACGCTTAAGCCGTAAACCAGAGATGGTGTGGTATTACGACCTTTAAAATAAAATATATACATATAATAGAAGAAAGAATATAATAAACTAGGAGCCTTAAAAAAATCAGGTGAAACAAAAATCGCGAAAATAAAAGTGCTACGCTCAGG
The DNA here is from genome assembly GCF_000817695.3 of Arachis duranensis. Lineage (NCBI taxonomy): Eukaryota > Viridiplantae > Streptophyta > Magnoliopsida > Fabales > Fabaceae > Arachis > Arachis duranensis. Next base: position 34,587,551 of record NC_029775.3, read on the forward strand.
AAACGAGATTACTTGCGTGTGAAGAAATCTAAAGATCATAGGTATAAAAAAATAGGAAATGGGAATAGAGGGTCAAAGGTACAGAATAACAAACTCCTAACTCAGCCTGCAAAGCTAAGGCTGGCCGGAGAATACTTACATACATATATACATATCCCAAAAACCCAAAATACATAGACAAAACTCTAGATCTCCTTAAACCTCTAAAAAGAACAAAATAAATAAAATATTCGGAGAGAAAGTTAAGCATATATATACATAAACTATACAACAAAAGAAACCCAGAAACCACTTCACTTCAGAAGTCCAGACGCCTAGCGTGGTGCCTTTCGACCTACATCTGAAAAATAACAACACATTATGGGGTGAGAACCAAAGGTTCTCAGCATGGTAAAGGTATCACACATATAAGATATAAGGCCCTGGAAATGCCAGAGGCGATCATAGAATGTCGACACTCAGGTTATAAAGCTAAACAACAACCATAGAGAGGGGTGATCTTCTAAGTGTTATTCAACCTAACTTAAAACTTAATCTAAACACTAAACTGTTTCACCTTTCGTCCGTTCCCCCATCTCCGATAATTCGCATAAACAAACAAACAGACAAGGCAAGCATAGGTAGAAAACAAGTAGTTCAAGTAAAAATTACAACAGTTAATAGAATATAATCAATTGGGCATTCCCAAGTAATGCATAGCAAACAAGACACATATATGCATATGATGAATGTCTATCCTACTCACCGTGAGCTCATGTATCGGTTACTTTGCCAAAACTCGACATATCTGGTAGCTAAACCAGACATTGGTCTCTAGGTTGCACATCTCTAGGAGAATCATAAACGAAGGAGAGTGCCTTTTCATCTTCTCCTGGAGGTTTTACGAAGGAGAGTGCCTTTCTACATCAAAGGAGTGTGTCTTTCCACCTTGCAACCAGAGAAGAATGTGGGGAAAATAATACGAAGGAGAGTACCTTTCCACCTTCCCCACATCTATATCACGACAAGAGAGGGAACTTTCGTCCTCAACTTGTCATCCGAACACATTTTCAAGTTAATAAGAAAGCGGGATCGCACCCAGACCTTGCCATCTCGACCATTTCGGCCACACACACATCTCGACTATTCCGGCCACACACGGTCATCCCAAATCTCATCATTTTCAACCTTTACTTCATCTCCAAGTTTCCTTAATTTCATAACTCCACCTCTTTACTAAGCTTTCTTGCCAAGTTTAAAACTAACAATGTGAAAATAGAGGTTTAGGAGGTTAAATTGGCTTTGAAAAAACAAAATAATGATTTGCTGAAAATAGAGGTATGTGTACGGATTGACCTTTTTTTGGCCAAGACGCGTACGCATTCACCTGTCCGCGTACGCATGTATGCTGGATAGAATTGAATGCATGCGTATGGCTCCTGTATGCGTACGCGAAAAACCTTTTTTTCAGGTGCTATGCGTACGCATGCACCTATATACGTATGCATAGGTACCAAACCGAATGTAATCAATGCGTATAAGGGTGTATACGTACTCATGCAAGTCTGAAATTTGCAGAATTTCAATTTAAAACCTCAAACTTCCGACATGCATAACTTTTTCGTTTTAAAACATTTTCATCCGTTCTTCAAACGGCATAAACTTTACGGACCCAATTTTCATGCAAAACAATTTTGAAATCATTTGGGGGGTCCAGAAGCTAAGTTATGGCTCGCCAAAATTTGGCCAAAAACTAATTTTTCCCAAAACCTCAAAACCTCAATTTTCATTAAACCAAACACAAGTCTTACTTTCATTACCTACATTCAACATAGCCACAAACCATTTGTTTTACCAAAGTCATCCATAACCTGCTTCAATCAATTATACATCAATATGTACATAATCTCATACCTAAATTTCATAACTTTAGTCACAAAATTCACAACACACCACCACAACTCATATTCATTTCTTTTCCCAATTTACAAGCATCAATAGTTCATCGCTCACTACTCCAACTCCAATATCAACCATTAAATCAAAACTCAGCATTTATCATGAAACACTAATTAATTTACATGCTCATACATTCATTCCTATCTTATAGTCAACTAGGTTAAGTCTTCATAGAACATTATATATTACATACATGAAAACTAAATCATACATTGGCCGATTTCTACGTATTTATCGAGACACCACCAAGGCTCCAAACACAACCCTCAAAGTTCAAAATCTTGAAAGCAAGGTCTCCCAAACTCTACAAAGATCCCAATGTCCACAATTCAAGCTCCAATTTCATGTACACAAACCTAATTCATATATATAACACATACATACCCAATTTTAATACCTAACATACTAAATCAAGGAATTGACTAGGGTTAGTGATCCTTATCGTACCCACAGACAAAATATTCCATGCTCCATAAGCTCTGCAAGCTAAATCAAATCTTGAATACCAAATTCAACAAAATTCAACATAGATGCTCATAATTTCAAGAATAAAAAAGGGTAGAAAAACTAGGGTGATAGAGTGGCTTACCTATGAAATTGTTCTGGTAGAATCGTAGAGCTTGACGTGGTGGTCGCTTATGAGCGGATAATTTATACGCTTTTTGGCATTGTTTTTAGGTAGTTTTTAGTAAGTTTGAGCTACTTTTAGGGATGTTTTCATTAGTTTTTATGTTAAATTCACATTTCTGGACTTTACTATGAGTTTGTATGTTTTTCTGTGATTTCAGGTAAATTCTGGCTGAAATTGAGGGACTTGAGCAAAACTCTGAAGAAGGCTAACAAAAGGACTGCTGATGTTGTTGGAATCTGACCTCCCTGCACTCGAAATGGATTTTCTGGAGCTACAGAACTCCAAATGGCGCGCTCTCAACGGCGTTGGAAAGTAGACATCCAGAGCTTTCCAGCAATATATAATAGTCCATACTTTATTCGGAGATTGACGACGTAACTTGGCGTTGAACGCCAAGTACACGCTGCTGTCTGGAGTTAAACGCCAGAAAAACGTCATGATCCGGAGTTGAACGCCCAAAACACGTCATAACTCGGAGTTCAACTCCAAGA
>NC_029775.3:34593741-34594434 GCF_000817695.3 Arachis duranensis
CATTCTGCAGGTGGATCTATTCACCTGAAGAGGCTCAAGAACTCATTGACATGGTTGTAAACAACCAGTTCATGTATACCTCTGAGAGGAATTCCGTGAATAGTGGGATACCTCAGAAGAAAGGAGTTCTTGAAATTGATGCTCTGAATGCCATATTGGCTCAGAACAAAGTGTTGACTCAACAGGTCAACATGATCTCTCAAAATCTGAATGGATTGCAACATGCATCCAACAGTACTTGAGAGGTAGCTTCTGAAGAAGCTTATGATCCTGAGAACCCTGCCATGGCAGAGGTTAATTATATGGGTGAACCTTATGGAAACACCTATAATCCATCATGGAGAAATCATCCAAATTTCTCCTGGAAGGATCAACAAAAGCCTCAACAAGGCTTTAACAATGGTGGACGCAATAGGCTGAGCAATAGTAAGCCATATCCATCATCTTTTCAGCAACAGACAGAGAATTCAGAACAAAACACTTCTAATTTAGCCAATATTGTCTCTGATCTGTCAAAGGCCACTTTCAGTTTCATGAATGAAATAAGATCCTCCATTAGAAATTTGGAGGAACAAGTGGGCCAGCTGAGTAAGAAAGTCATTGAAACTCCTCCCAGTATTCTCCCAAGCAATATAGAAGAGAATCCAAAAGGAGAGTGCAAGGCCATTGATTTGATCAACATGGCCGAATGCA
>NC_029775.3:34596627-34597148 GCF_000817695.3 Arachis duranensis
AGAAAAAGCCAATAGCCCTTAAAACCAAAAGGCAAGGGTAAAAAGGATCCAAGGCTTTGAGCATCAATGGATAGGAGGGCCCAAGGAAATTAAATCCAGGCCTAAGCGGCTAAATCAAGCTGTCCCTAACCATGTGCTTGTGTCATGAAGGTCCAAGTGAAAAGCTTGAGATTGAGTGGTTAAAGTCGTGATCCAAAGCAAAAAGAGTGTGCTTAAGAGCTCTGGACACCACTAACTGGGGACTCTAGCAAAGCTGAGTCACAATCTGAAAAGGTTCACCCAGTTATGTGTATGTGGCATTTATGTATCCGGTGGTAATACTGGAAAACAAAGTGCTTAGGGCCACGACCAAGACTCATAAGTAGCTGTGTTCAAGAATCAACATGCTTAACAAGGAAAGTCAATAACACTATATGAACTCTGAATTCCCAGAGACGCCAATCACTCTGAACTTCAAAGGAAAAAGTGAGATGCCAAAACTGTTCAGAAGCAAAAAGCTACAAGTCCCGCTCATCTAATTA
>NC_029775.3:34597223-34598226 GCF_000817695.3 Arachis duranensis
GATATTCTGAAATTTATAGTATATTCTCTTCTTTTTATCCTAATTAATTTTCAGTTGCTTGGGGACAAGCAACAATTTAAGTTTGGTGTTGTGATGAGCGGATAATTTATACGCTTTTTGGCATTGTTTTTAGGTAGTTTGTAGTAAGTTTGAGCTACTTTTAGGGATGTTTTCATTAGTTTTTATGTTAAATTCACATTTCTGGACTTTACTATGAGTTTGTATGTTTTTCTGTGATTTCAGGTAAATTCTGGCTGAAATTGAGGGACTTGAGCAAAACTCTGAAGAAGGCTGACAAAAGGACTGCTGATGCTGTTGGAATCTGACATCCCTGCACTCGAAATGGATTTTCTGGAGCTACAGAACTCCAAATGGTGCGCTCTCAACGGCGTTGGAAAGTAGACATCCAGAGCTTTCCAGCAATATATAATAGTCCATACTTTATTCAGGGCTTTCCAGCAATATATAATAATCCATACTTTATTCGAAGAATGACGACGTAACTTGGCGTTGAACGCCAAGTTCATGCTGCTGTCTGGAGTTAAACGCCAGAAAAACGTCATGATCCGGAGTTGAACGCCCAAAACACGTCATAACTCGGAGTTCAACTCCAAGAGAAGCCTCAGCTCGTGGATTAATCAAGCTCAGCACAAGCATACACCAAGTGGGCCCCGGAAGTGGATTTATGCATCAAATACTTACTCATGTAAACCCTAGGAGTTAGTCTAGTATATATAGGACATTTATCTATTGTATTAGACATCTTTGGTCTCAGTTTTGTTTTATTCTTCATCCTAGGAGATCATTGATCACGTTAGGAGGGCTGGCCATTCGGCCATGCCTGAACCTTTTACTTATGTATTTTCAACGGTGGAGTTTCTGCACACCATAGATTAAGTGTATCTTCAACGGTGGAGTTTCTGCACACCATAGATTAAGGGTGTGGAGCTCTACTGTACCTCAAGTATTAATGCAATTCCATTGTCTTTTATTCAATTCTCTT
>NC_029775.3:34598370-34601760 GCF_000817695.3 Arachis duranensis
CAGACGATTAGCCGTGCGACTGACAACCGGATAGGATCATTTTCCCGAGAGGATTGAAAGTTGCCATTGACAACGGTGATGCCCTACATACAGCTTGCCATGGAAAGGAGTAAGAAGGATTGAGTCGAAGCAGTGGGAGAGCAGGCATCCTTGAGCCATATAGTATCTCCATTCGCTTATCTGAAATTCCCACCAATGAATCTGCATGAGTATTCTATCCCTTTTATTATTTATTTTCTTATTTCTATTTTCGAAAATCCATAAACCAATTTAATCTGCCTAACTGAGATTTACAAGGTGACCATAGCTTGCTTCATACCAACAATCTCTGTGGGATCGACCCTTACTCACGTAAGGTTTATTACTTGGACGACCCAGTACACTTGCTGGTTAGTTGAACGGAGTTGTGAATTCAACCAGTGCCATAATAATGATTTCATACAAAATAGTTAGAACATTGATCACAATTTCGTCCACCAGTCGCGTGGCCGCAAACGGTGCGGCGATCAGAGCTCGGATGGAAGAGATATGGTGGTTTATATATAGTGTTAGGGTTTGAGAAACTCTTCCTTTCTTCCTTGGCTGTTTCAGCATTGTGCTGAATGAAGAAGGAGAAGAGTGTTTTCTTCTCTTAGTGAATGGGATGACTTGTTGGGATTTGGCCCATTTTTGGGCCCGGTTCAACCAGTTCGGTCCGTTCAGGCCAATCTTGGGCCAAATTCTTTGAAATTAGTGTCAAAATTCTCGTTTTAATTAGCTCTATCTTATTTACTATAAAATTTACGTTTCTAATTTCCTTTATTAAAATTAATCTATTGGTTAGTTATTTGTTAATTTTATGGGATTTACTTCTTACCCACCTAATTAAAAATTTTGCCCTCAAAATTCAGATTCAGTTACCTGAAAAGAGGTGTGGGTAGTGGTCTCATTTCGGATTCAATACTTCTCAGTCTTAATCACTTGGTTTCAACTGCTCACCATTCCTAATTTTGTTGAGATAACTTCCAAGAAAGCACAACTTCCCTTTATCAACTATCTAGACCTTCTCATTTCTTATTCGTATAACTTATCTGTTGACTTTACACAGTTCTATTCTCAACTCAAATTCGATTAATCTTTTCTTCGTTGTGGTATACTACACATTCCATCTTTTGTATCTAATAGTTTTGCTCTTAATGAGTTACCTCCCTGATGACTAATTTTAGGAACTATACAATATGTTTACCGCGCGCGAGACAACTTCTGAAAAACACCAAGCTGAGAGACGTTCACATCACACGAATGGAGTTCATAAGTAATGAAAAAGGACATCTGGTATGAGAACCATAATATGTCTCAAGATGATAAACAAGATGCACGAGAAGAAAAATCAAGATGCATAGTAAGAGAGGAATTTGATTTTGAAATCGTGAGAGAGAGAATCAAGGAATTTCGAGTCAAGTAAGTCTCAACTAAATTTCGAAGAATAAAATTGTGAAGATGAGCAACTCCACTCACAACAAATTTCTCAAGTTCAGAATTGACATAAGTATGTCCAGACAAGGTTCATGCAAGTGAGAAGTAAACATTCGGAAAGATGGCCAATTCATTACAAGTATTGCAAAAATTATCGGGTACTCATGGGTTATTTATATTTGTCTTATATGGCTAAATGACAAGAGCTGATAAGGTTAGGAATTAGCGAGTAGGCTCGTGATAAGATCGGTTCTAGTTTGTTTGATGGCATTGTAAGGAGTGAATTCGTGATTGATTGCGGTGAAAGTTGATTGCGTGTGAGTTGAGAACAAGTACACGTTTTCAAGTTAAAATGTGATGCTGAGGCATAGAGGAGTTGAATAATTTTTTTAAAAAAATATCAACTCTAAGTGTTAAAAGGGCTTCCAAACGTAACAAAACATGAACTAAGAAGTAGGATCGGGAGGGATACCGAATAGCCAACTATGGTGTTGAAATAAGCTCGAGCAATGATTATGGAAGTGTTTGGACTACTAACTTGTGATGTAACCATGGTACACAGACGATTTGATAAATGTGATATTGTAATTGGCTTTTATATTGAACTGTAGTAAGTTGATTATCGAAAGTCTTTCATCTAATAAATTGTTGAAGGTTCAAGAAGGAATTTAAAATTGGAGTTCTGGTGGACGAAATTGTGATCACATACTCTTTGTATTTGTATGAAATTTAATAATTGGCTCTATTTGAAGTCACAACTCTGTTCAACTAACCAGCAAGTGCACTGGGTCGTCCAAGTAATACCTTACGTGAGTAAGGGTCGATCCCACGGAGATTGTTGGTATGAAGCAAGCTATGGTCATCTTGTAAATCCCAGTTAAGTGGACTCATAAAGTCAAATGTGATTAGATGGGATAAATAAAGATAAATAAAATAAAAAGGGATAGAAATACTTATGTAAATTAATAGTGGGAATTTCAGATAAGTGTATGGAGATGCTGTGCTCCTCTCGAATCTCTACTTTCTTATTGCATTCATCCAATCCTTCTTACTCCTTTCCATGGCAAACTGTATGTAGGGCATCACCGTTGTCAATGGCTACATCCCATCCTCTCAGTGAAACGTTCATAGGTGAGAATGATGATGAGTGTCACGGATCATCACATTCATCAAGTTGAAGTGCAACGTATATCTTGGAATAAGAATAAAAGAGAATTGAATAGAAAGTAATAGTAATTGTATTGAAACTTGAGGTACAGCAGAGCTCCACGCCCTTAATCTATGGTGTGCAGAAACTCCACCGTTGAAAATACATAAGTGAAAGGTTCAGGCATGGCCGAATGGCCAGCCCCCTGAAACGTGCTCAATGGCCTCCTAAGATGAAGAATAATACAAAACTGAGACCAAAGATGAAATGTGGTCAAAGAGACATCTAATACAATAGTTAAATGTTCTATTTATAATGAACTAGCTACTAGGGTTTACATGAGTAAGTAATTGATGCATAAATCCACTTCCGGGGCCCACTTGGTGTATGTTTTGGCTAAGCTTGGTCTATCCACGAGCTGAGGCTTTTATTGGAGTTGAACTCCAAGTTATAACGTGTTTTGGGCGTTCAACTCTGGATCATGACGTGTTTCTGGCGTTTAACTCCAGACAGCAGCATGTACTTGGCGTTCAACGCCAAGTTATGTCGTCCGTTTCCAAATAAAGTATGGACTATTATATATTGCTGGAAAGCTCTGGATGTCTACTTTCCAACGCCGTTAAGAGCGCGCCATTTGGAGTTCTGTAGCTCCAGAAAATCCATTTCGAGTGTAGGGAGGTCAGATTCCAACAGCATCAGCAGTCCTTTTGTCAGCCTTTTTCAGAGTTTTGCTCAAGTCCCTCAATTTCAGCCAGAATTTACCTGAAATCACAGAAAAACACACAAAC
>NC_029775.3:34601934-34602437 GCF_000817695.3 Arachis duranensis
TAAATTATCCGCTCATCACAACACCAAACTTAAATTGTTGCTTGTCCCCAAGCAACTGAAAATCAATTAGGATAAAAAGAAGAGAATATACTATAAATTTGAAAATATCAATGAATATTAATTCTAATTAGATGAGCGGGACTTGTAGCTTTTTGCTTCTGAACAGTTTTGGCATCTCACTTTTTCCTTTGATATTCAAAATGATTGGCATCTATAGGAACTTAGAATTTTAGATAGTGTTATTGATTCTCCTAGTTCAGTACATTAATTCTTGAACACAGCTACTTTATGAGTCTTGGCCGTGACCCTAAGCACTTTGTTTTCCAGTATTACCACCGGATACATAAATGCCACAGACACATAACTGGGTGAACCTTTTCAGATTGTGACTCAGCTTTGCTAGAGTCCCCAGTTAGAGGTGTCCAGAGCTCTTAAGCACACTCTTTTTACTTTGGATCACGACTTTAACGACTCAGTCTCAAGCTTTTCACTTGGACCTGCAT
>NC_029775.3:34602456-34603355 GCF_000817695.3 Arachis duranensis
ATTCAGAAAACAAAAAGTATTGTCACCACATCAATATAATTAAATTAAATTCAAGGATAAATTCGAAATTCATGTACTTCTTGTTCTTTTGAATTAAAACATTTTTCATTTAAGAGAGGTGAAGGATTCATGGAATTATTCATAGCTTTAAGACATAGTTACTAACTACTAATGATCATGTAATAAAGACACAAGTATAGATAAACATATAACATAAAAAAAACGAAAAGCAGAAGAAAAATTTAAGAACAAGGAATGAGTCCACCATAGTGAGGGTGGCGCCTTCTTGAAGGACCATTGATGTCCTTGAGCTCTACTATGTCTCTGAATTGTTGTAATTTAGTTTCTCTTAGTTTCTTCTTCAGAGTCCTTTCAGGTTCTGGATCAGCTTTCAACAAGAATGCCTTTTTCCTTGTTCCTGCTCATATGAAAGAGAAGAGGAAAAGAAAAGGAAGAGGAATCCTCTATGTCATAGTAAAGAGGATCCTTATTATTAGTAGAAGAAGAAAGGGGATAATGGAAGGAGAGGAATGAATAGTCTGTATAAAGAGTAAGGATAGGGGAGGTGATAAGAGATGAAGAGAAGTGTTAGTAAATAAATAAATAAATAGAAGAAGATGAGAGAGAGATTTTCGAAAATATTTTTGAAAAGGAGTTAGTAATTTCGAAAATTAAAGATGAATTAAAATTAAAATTAAAACTTGAAACAATTAGTTAATTAAAAAGAATTTTTGAAAAAGAGGGAGGTATTTTCGAAAATTAGAGAGGGAAAGGTATTTATGTGGTTTTGAAAAAGATAAGAAACAACCAAAAAGTCAAATTTGAAAAAGATAAGAAAATAAGTTAGATAAGATATTTTGAAATCAAATTTTGCAAAAGATAAAATTTTGAAAAAGATA
>NC_029775.3:34603556-34604319 GCF_000817695.3 Arachis duranensis
CAAGAAAGTAACAAACTTCAAATTTTTGAATCAATCACATTTACTTGTTAGCTAATTTTCGAAAATATGATGTAAAAGATAAGAAAAATATTTTGAAAAATATTTTAAAAAATTTTTCGAAAATTAATAAAAAAAAGGAAAAGATTTAATTTTTGAAAAAGTTTTGAAAAGATAAGATTTTTAAAATTGAAACTTTGACTTGACTTGTAAGAAACAACTAATTTTTAAAATTTTTGACTAAGTCAACTCAAATTTTTGAAAATTAGGAGATAAAAAAGGAAAAGATAATTTTTTTTATTTTTTTGAATTTTTTTTATGATGAGAGAGAAAAACACAAAAATGACCCAAAACATAAAGATTTTGGATCAAAACACAAGATGCATGCAAGAACACTATGAATGTCAAGATGAACACCAAGAACACTTTGAAGATCATGATGAACATCAAGAACATAATTTTGAAAAATTTTTGATGCAAAGAAAACATGCAAGACACCAAACTTAGAAATCTTTAATGCATGAAAAGTATGAATGCAAAAATGCACATGAAAAACAACAAAAGACACAAAACAAGAAATCATCAAGATCAAACAAGAAGACTTGTCAAGAACAACTTGAAGATCATGAAGAACACCATGAATTCATGAATTTTCAAAAAAATGCAAGAAAAAATTTTTAAAGCATGCAATTGACACCAAACTTAAAAATTGACTCAAGACTCAAACAAGAAACACAAAATATTTTTGATTTTTATGATTTTCTAA
>NC_029775.3:34605387-34609417 GCF_000817695.3 Arachis duranensis
GTATGTTTGGGCTAAGCTTGGTCTATCCACGAGCTGAGGCTTTTATTGGAGTTGAACTCCAAGTTATAACGTGTTTTGGGCATTCAACTCTGGATCATGACGTGTTTCTGGCGTTTAACTCCAGACAGCAGCATGTACTTGGCGTTCAACGCCAAGTTACGTCGTCAATTTCCAAATAAAGTATGGACTATTATATATTGCTGGAAAGCTCTGGATGTCTACTTTCCAAAGCCGTTAAGAGCGCGCCATTTGGAGTTCTGTAGCTCCAGAAAATCCATTTCGAGTGCAGGGAGGTCAGATTCCAACAGCATCAGCAGTCCTTTTGTCAGCCTTTTTCAGAGTTTTGCTCAAGTCCCTCAATTTCAGCCAGAAATTACCTGAAATCATAGAAAAATATACAAACTCATAGTAAAGTCCAGAAATGTGAATTTAACATAAAAACTAATGAAAACATCCCTAAAAGTAGCTTAAACTTACTAAAAACTACCTAAAAACAATGCCAAAGAGCGTATAAATTATCCGCTCATCAAGTTCCAATGTAAATCATAAAAGAAGGGATATGTCAGATTGTGAAGAAATGTTGATGCATTCCTTTCCGTATAGGCCTTTTTGTTGTTATCTTCCTCTTCCTCTGACATAACCGGTGTTTTACATTGGGAACGCTTAATTGAATGGACTTCATTTCTATTACCCATCTCATCTGACTCTCCAAGCTCTGCCGATTTTAACGGTGTTATAGTACACAAGGTAACCAAGAATGATTCGGTCCTCGGCTCTAATCTTTATCACTACTCACTCTCTCTCGCCACCTGAGCAATTTGCAGCTAAAAGATAAATCCGTGTCATGCCTCTTCCTCACAGTTTTGGGTTGTTAAGTTTGACACCTAAAATTCTGGTTTATCTTAAGTATGGATGAGTGCGATGTCTCACTTCCTATAACGTAAATAAAATCCAGGAATCGATTTCAGCCTACCTCTTCCTCGTTGTGACTCACCGTCTCCTTGGGCCCGCCTACGTGGGCAAACTATCGCCCTATCCTTCTGATTCACTTATCCCTAAGAGTCTTGATCATTCGTCCAACGCCAACCAGAAACTTTACTAAACGCTGCAAGCTTTGACGGCAATACCCTACTTGGAATGATTTGGTTTGGTTCTAAGTCCTATACTAAGCTTGACATTTCACTGTTAGATTTTTCTTCCCTATCTTAGGCTCTGAGTAATTATGATACCCTAGAATGTTACGTTGCTCCGTAAATTTGGTGATTGCAATTACCTTAACCTTGTGGTTGTGATCGATCTGCATCTTGAGTCATCCCACGTGGACTAAGATAGTCCCTAACTAGATGCCCTGGTGATCCGCACCGGTAACACAGACCTTGCTTATTTTTATATTGCCTATTTAGACGATAATTCTCAGTCCTCTTGAATTCTTGACTTCTTGGTGTTAAGTTCTGATGGTGGTCTCTTTGGTGGGACTCTCGATTATCATTCTTTACCATGACTACGTTCTTTACACATTCTTTAGCTATTCGGTTCTTGTTCACAAGTTCAGAAAACACATGTTCCAAGGGTTACCTGAAACTATAGGTCGATCTCGGACGAGATCTTCTATAATGGTTGGAGCTATTGTGTCTGACTTGATGATGGTGGCTAGAGCCACTGTGTCTGACTTGTTGGACTTGGTGGTGGTGCTGATCCTTCATCACTAAAGGGTGGTGGTACCTGCAAGGGACTCCGATGCTTAAGTTAGCAAGGGTATTTAGCAGGTTTTTAGTAGAATCAGAGTATGAGTTATACCTTGGTGCTCCAGTGCATTTATAATGGTGCGGAGTGACCTTTCTGGAGATAAGATAGTTATCTTATCTTATCTTTGAGTAGAGTTATCTTCATCTTTAAGGGAACCGCCCTTATCTTCCTAGGCTTGGGCTGCCTTTGGACTTGGGTCATGTTCCTCTATTTGGGCCCTTTTTGGGATCCTCTGGTGCTTTGGCCGAACTCTTTGAGAAGAGGTCAGATAATCCTGATCTGAAGAGGTCGGTCGACTTGTCATCAATCAGCCCGGGTCATACAGTTCGACCTAGGGCATGAACAGTGCCCCTACTTGAGCGTGGTCTTTCCTTTGAGGTTGTGTCCTTTCAGACTTTTAACCTCTTCTTGGAGAAAGCCGAGCTCGAGCATTCTTTGTTGGGCCTGCTTGTAGAACTCCTATTAGTGGTTTTGAATACGGAACGTTTCTTTCTATTTATTGTGTGCATTTTGCACTTTCTTGGAAACGTGCGAGGGTTTTTCAAAATCCAATTAACTTCTCCCTTCGCCGTTCTTTTGCCTCCCACTTTCTCATTTCATTTTGAATTTCACCACAGCTTCCCTTTTCCATTTCTCTTTCTCTTGCTTGCTGTTACTTCCCCCTTTCTTTTTGCCCATCTGTTTCATCTGTGACTCTTCGTTTTTCTTGCTCCCAAGTTTTCACGTCTTTGTGCTCTCCTTGCTTTCAGAAGTGATCGTCGGTGTGGGCTCGCCATTTTCTTCTGTCTTCATCACCTTTTTACAGGTTGGTTCTTTTTTCTTCTTCTTTCTTTCCGCGCTATTTCTTGCTTTGAAAAGTTTTGATCTTGATTGGTTTAGAAAGCTTGAATCTTTTCTGCGTTCGTCATGCATCTGTGTGCTCTGAGGGTTTCTTCGATGAATCATTATTTTGTTAGAGAAGGATCTTGATCTTTTTCTGTTTGTAGCTTCAAGTAGTGAACCTGTTTGATTCTGAAAAAGGTTGCGTCTTTGATGATTTCCACTGTGCATGTTTGATGTCGATAGTTTCTTTTGCTGATAAACTCTTTGATTTGTTGATTTTGATAACTTTTTGATTCGTGACTTTCTTTTCGGAGTGTCACTTGTTGAAAGAGGCTTATTTTCTTGTTGAGAGATGTCGAGATGTAGGTTTGTAGATTTTTCCGAGTTCTTACTCTGTTACTGCCTCCAAAGGATGCCCCTGAACCTTGGTGTGAGTCCTGGGGTCTCCTTTCTCTATTTTTAGTCTGAGTTGTATCCATATTTGTCTGAGCTGATTTTTGATTAGTAACCCATTTTCTTTTTCTTATTGTAGGACTAGTTGACCTATGTCTTCTCGCAAAAATATTGTCGAGACATCCTCCAAAGTTCCCGAGGGCATGTCTGACTGGCTAGACTCCCTCGTCCTGATGTACGTTTCGGTGGTTAACTCTGAATATTGTGCGGAGCTTAGAAAACATCATCGGATTTGTAGTAGAAAATAATGATTACATTGAAGGCCTTTAAGAAGGCGAGAAAAGCTACAGTTGCCCAAAACATCTCGGCCAAGGCCACTGGGGAAGGATCCTCTCAGGTCCCTCCTAAGAAGCCGACCTCGAGCACTTCTGGGCCGAGGAGGGTGATCCCTGCTCCCCCGGTTCATTTGGTTAATCCTCCCCAGACTTCTGCTGCTACCTCTTCTCGCACTACCGGCCCTCTTCCCAAAAGACAGAGGACTGTTGAACCTTTTAATTTGGACACTGATATGTGGAAAACGATCCAACACAAAACTCACCGGCAAGTGTACCGGGTCGCATCAAGTAATAATAACTCACATGAGTGAGGTCGATCCCACAGGGATTGAAGGATTGAGCAATTTTAGTTTAGTGGGTGATTTAGTCAAGCGAATCAAGTTTTGGTTGAGTGATTTGTGTTTAACAGAAAGTAAATGACAGTAAATGTAAAGGGGAAAGGGAGAAGTGCAGTAAATTGAAGAACAGAATTGTAAATGTGCAGAATCTTAAAGAGCAAGAAAGTAAATGACTGAAACTTAAAGTGCAAGAAACTTAAATTGCAGTAACTTAAATGGCAAGAAAGATAAATGACTTGAATATAAAAGGGAATTGAGGAATGGGATTGCAAGATCTAAACAAAAAAAGAAGTAAAGTGCAACAATTAAGAAAGCTAGAATTAAATCAGAAGCACTAAGCATTCAAACAGAACTGAAATAAAATGTAGCAGAGGTTCACAGAAGAACCCAAAATGA
>NC_029775.3:34610044-34610861 GCF_000817695.3 Arachis duranensis
ATACACTTTCTATTCTTGGATTTTGGGATTTGGATGGGCTTTTGGATTGGTGAAGAAATGAGTTCAAATGAATTTTTAATTTGAATTTTGGCCCAAAAACCACTCCCAGGAGGCTGCCCTGCCCTTGTGGAGGGCAGGGCAGAAAATTGATGCTTGGTGCTTGGAGTTGGTGCGGCCATGTTGCGTCTTGGTGCTACGTGGTGCGCGTCTGGCATGAGGTTGGTGCGCCAGAGGCTGCCCTGCCCGTGCCAAGGGCAGGGCGGGAAAGCTGATGCGCCAGAATGTGGGGCGTGCGTGCGCTTGGTGCTGCCAGATTTGAGGAACGCGCGTGCGCACGATGCATGTTGGTGCGTGGGACGCTGCCCTGCCCGCGCCAAGGGCAGGGCAGGAACGGGTTGGTGCGCCAGGGGGCGTTTGGTGCGCACGGATCGTGCCAAGGAAGGAATTGGTGCGTGCGTTGGTGCTTCTTGATGCGCACACTCACGATTCTGCCCTGCCCGCGCCAAGGGCAGGGCAATGACCCTTCCTTCATGTCTCAGGTTCGATCCTGGGCCAATGCAAACACGCTTCTTTATTTTTTTGGTTTCTTGGCACGGTAGTGGATCTCAAGGCTTGGCTTCCTCATGGTCCCTTGTTCGAGCCTTGTAGAATGCGTAGTTGATATTTTCTCCTTGATTTTCTTCCTCATGGAGCCCGATTCTGCTCTCCACAAGGGCAGGGCAGAGTTTGCTTCTCCTTGCTCCAAGGCACCATTTTGTGCCCTGCCCTTGGAGTGGGCAGGGCAGAGTTGCCTATGCCTTCTTGGTCACTTAATGCT
>NC_029775.3:34624321-34626311 GCF_000817695.3 Arachis duranensis
AGCATACACCTTTGAAAAGTGGCTGGGGCATTGCATAATCCGAATGGCATTCTTCTATAGGCAAAAACCCCAACTGGGCATGTGAATGAAGTCTTTTCTTGGTCTTTTGGATCCACCACTATCTGATTATACCCAGAATAGCCATCAAGGAAGCAATAATAAGCATGGCCAGCCAACCTTTCAAGCATTTGATCAATGAAAGGAAGTGGGAAGTGGTCTTTGCGTGTGGCATCATTCAACCTTCTATAGTCAATGCACATCCTCCACCCTGTCACCGTTCTGGTGGGAATGAGCTCATTCTTTTCATTAGTAATGACTGTCATCCCTCCTTTCTTTGGTACCACTTGGACTGGGCTTATCCATGAGCTATCGGAAATGGGATATATGATTCCTGCATTCCATAACTTCATCACTTCCTTTTGGACAACTTCCTTCATTGCAGGGTTTAATCTTCTCTGAGGTTGAATTACTGCTTTGGAATTGTCTTCCAAAAGAATCTTATGCATGCATATTGTAGGGCTGATGCCTTTTATGTCATCAATGGTCCATCCTAAGGCATCCTTGTGGGCTCTGAGAACATCAAGAAGCTCTCCTTCTTCTTTCTTTGTCAAGGATGAATTGATGATCACCGGGAGGCTTTCTGAAGTCCCAAGAAATGCATATTTGAGATGAGAAGGTAATGGCTTCAGTTCTTGCTTTTGCACCTCTTCTTTCTTGCTTGGTTCCACTCCTTTGTTTATGAAAGCTTCAGCCACATGTTCCTTTATTGTTTCTTGATCGTCCTTTTCTTGCTCATGTTGATCAATGTCTAACATTTCTTCCACTAAGCTTTCTATCATATCCACCCTCAAATGATCTTCCTTCTCTGGGGGGTGTTGCATTGATTTAAAAACATTGATGATCATTCGCTCATTGTGTACTCTGAAAATCATTTCCCCTTTTTCCACATCAATAATGGCTCTTGCAGTTGCTAGAAATGGTCTGCCCAAGATGATTGAATTGTTGCCTTCCTCATCAGTATCAAGGATTACAAAGTCTGCAGGGAAGATAAACTCTCCAACCTTTACTAGCAAATTCTCCACAATTCCACTTGGTATCTTGATTGACCTGTCTGCCATGACTAGTGACATCTTGGTGGGTTTGAGTTCTTCTATGGCAAGCTTTTTCATCATGGACAAAGGCATCAAGTTAATACTAGCTCCAAGATCACAAAGGGCTTTATCCAAGGATAGTTTGCCTATAGTGCATGACACTACAAAACTCCCTGGATCCTTGAGTTTTGGTGGGATTCCCTTTTGGAGCACGGCACTACATTCCTCATTGAGCATCACTGTTTCCTTCTCATTCCAATCCCTTTTCTTGTTGATGAGCTCCTTTAGAAACTTAGCATACAGGGGCATTTGCTCCAAAGCCTCTGCCAAAGGTATGTTAATTTCCAATTTCTTGAAAGTCTCAAGAAATTTGTGGAAGTGCTGGTCCTTTGTTTCCTTGTGAAATCTTTGTGGATAAGGTAGAGGTGGTGTTGAGCTCTTCACCACTTGATGCTGCTTTGGAATTGGTTCCTCCATGATTTGCTTGCCTTTCTTTAAATTCTGTGGCTTGTTGTCTTCCTCTGTGAGCTTTTCTGAAGCACTCTTGGTTATTATGTCCTTATTGATGGTTTCATCCTTCTTTGTTAGCTCAGTGTCATTCTCTATAAGCTTCTTTGTTGCTCCTTAGTTGCCATCCACTAACACTCTTCCACTTCTTAGTTGCACAACCTTGCATTCTTCCTTTGGGTTGGGAATGGTGTCACTAGGTAGTGAACTTGATGGCTTCTCAACAGAGATCTTCTTAGAGATTTGTCCAATCTGCCTCTCTAGGTTCTTCATGGAGGCTTCTTGATTTTTGTTTGTCAATTCTTGGCTCTTCATTAGTTTCTCCAAGAGTAGCTCTAGATTGGTGATTCTCTGTGAGTCTTGGGAGATGGTTTGATTTTGGGGTGTTGATG
>NC_029775.3:34627997-34628311 GCF_000817695.3 Arachis duranensis
TAAATTGAAGAACAGAATTGTAAATGTGCAGAATCTTAAAGAGCAAGAAAGTAAATGACTGAAACTTAAAGTGCAAGAAACTTAAATTGCAGTAACTTGAATGGCAAGAAAGATAAATTGCTAGAAAGTAAAAGGGAATTGAGGAATGGGATTGCAGGATCTAATCAAAGAAGATGTAAATTGAAGTAAATGGTTGAGCAGAAAGTAAATCAGAGGCAAGTAGCATTCAAGCAGAATTCAAATGAAATGTAGCAGAGGTTCACAGAAGAACCAAAAGTGAATTATGATCTCAGGATCCCAAGGGCTTAGGTAGC
>NC_029775.3:34629122-34638052 GCF_000817695.3 Arachis duranensis
GCCCGATTCTGCTCTCCACAAGGGCAGGGCAGAGTTTGCTTCTCTTGGTTCCAAGGCACCACTTTGTGCTCTGCCCTTGGAGTGGGCAGGGCAGAGTTGCCTAAGCTTGCTTGGTCACTCAATGCTGCCCTCCTAGAGGGCATTCTGCCCTTGTGGAGGGCAAGGTTGCTTCCCCCACTTAGTTGCGGCACGCTTCTCTCTTCTTTGGCCACGCTTTCCTTTTCTTTTGTCACGCTTCTTAGGCCACGCTTTTCATTTTCTTTTCTTTTCTTCACCTAAAATAAACCAAACAACCACTCAAAGTATCACTAAATTCAAGAGGCTTATAAATCAATTAAAATTCAATTAAAATGAGCTCAAACCTCAATGATTAACATTAAATTCATGGTGGTTGTATGATTTAAAGAAGTTGTGTATTTTCACTCCAAATCACTTACTTAGGATGCAAGAAAGTGCATAAATGCTAACAAAACAAGTGAAATTAGCTTAAAAAATGGGTATATGATGACTTGTCATCAGACACCCCCGATTTTGATGCTGTGGGGTTTGTTGATCATCAAATTGCTCCTTATGGTGTTGTTCCTACTGATGATGTATCCATTCTTTGTCATCTGGACTTCATTACCCGAAGCAGCATTAAGATGGCACACATGGGAGCGGCCTTATTCCGAACTGCCCAGGATCTTTCTATTCATGCGATAAAGGCTTTTATGGAGGAGGCCAAATCAAAATTTGACAGGATTAAGGGATTGAAGGAGGGACTTAAGAAGAAGGTGGCGAAGCTGGAGAAAGAGTTGGAAGGTGAGAAGACTCAGGCTACTGCTGCGGTAGCTTTTGCAAGTCTGGCTAAGGAGATGGCGCAGAAGCAAAAGGAGGGCTATATCCGGACTTATGGTGAGATGATGGAGCTTAGAGAGAGGCTGGAATCTGCTCAAGCTGATTATGCCGAGCTCTAGGGCCATCTCGTGGGTAGTGTGACTTCTGCCTATGAGAACTTGAAGGCTCAGGTCTGAGTTCTTGCACCCGATCTCGACCTGACTCTCTTTAGTTTGGACAAGATTGTAGAAGATGGGAAGATCGTCCCTGCCCCAGATGATGATGATGATGATGTAGATCCTTCTCCTGCACCATCCACCAAGGCTTCTGTTGCCCCGACTTCCCCAGCTCCTGCATCTGAGGTCGGTCGTCCCGAGTCTGATCCTGATGTTCAGATTTTGACTTGGCCGGATGGAACAGTTGATGTCATCTCTCTTGCGACTCGTCCACCTTCACCTCGGGATACCACCACTGAGGAACCTTTGAATCCTTTGTAATTTCTGTTTTGGTATTTTATGGCCCGGTTTGTGGGTCTTTTGAAATCTTGGATTTTTGTCACTTGTAGTTTCTTTTGACGTTGACATTTTAGCTACTTTGTTAGCAACTTGCTGTGAAAAACAAATGCTTTTGAGCTATTGATGTCCTTTTTTAGGTGGCCTTTTTGAGTCTTTATAGTAGCTTTGCTTTTCTTTTTGATGTTCTTGTTTGCAATCTTTTGGAATTTTCCAGGAATCTTAAGAGTGTTGGAGCTTTCTGCTGTCTGACCTCTTTTTGATTGCCTTTGTGTTTGTTTATTCCCTGCTTTGGCCGAAGTGACCTTTTGAGGATAGCCTTGTTCGACTGCTCTTCTTAGCTTTCTCATAGAACACTTGTGAATTGATTTTGGGTGAGGTCGTGGCTTTCTTTGGGTCGAGCTGTATCCCTTCTAGCACACGCCTTCTGTCATGTCGATTTCTTTCGTTGAATCTTTTGAGTTATTTCTAGTGTTCCATTTTTAGTTGGACCTCGCCAGGTCTCTTTTTATGGATTTACTTTTTATAACTCTGTCGCTTTTGATCGGCTTGGGCCGACTTCTTCATGTCGGTCCCTTCGTAGTTATTTCTAATAATCCACTTTTGATAAGGGCTGATCAGGCCTCTTTCTATGAATTACTTTTTATAACTTTGTCGCTTTGATCAGTCGGGTCCGACTTCTTCATGTCGGTCCATTTTAAGTTATTTTTAGCAATCCATTTTTTCTCAGACCTCGTCAGGCCTCTTTCTATGGATTACTTTTTATAACTTTTTGTAGCTTTTGTCTCGATTGGTCCGACTTCTTCACGTCGGTCTGTTCGAAGTTATTCTTAGTAATCCCTTTTTGTGGGTTACTTTTCATAACTTTTTGTCGCTTTGGTTGATTGGTCCGACTTCTTCATGTCGGTCCGTCTTGAGTTATTTCTAGTAATCCATTTTTTAGTCAAGGCTGGCCGGGCCTTAGCTTATGGATTACTTTTTTATAACTTTGTCGATTTTGTCATGATCGGACGGTGAATTTGATCTTCACCTTGCCGACCTGTAGCTTTGTCTTGATCGAATAGTGAATTTGGTTTTCACTTTTGTCGATCTTTTGTCGGGACTAGACGATGAATTTGGTTTTCATCGTGGTCGGTCGGCAAATTTGATTTTCATCTTGCCGACCTGTAGAGAGGCTTTGTAGAAAAAATCTCCTAACTATAATGGCTTCTTAGGTTGCAGGCTTGCCATGACCTCGGTAGCTCTCGCCCCTCGAGTTCGGATACCCTGTAGAAGCCTTTCCCCAATATCTCTGTGACTCGGTAGGGCCCTTTCCAGTTAGCCGCTAGTTTGCCTTCTCTAGGTCAACTTGCTCCGATATCATTTCGGATTAGGATGAGGTCGTTGTCGGCGAAATTTCGCTGTACTACCTTTCGATTGTATCTTAGGGCCATTAGAAGTTTTAACGCCTCCTTCCTGATCCGAGCTTTTTTTCGAATTTCTGGGAGTAGGTCGAGCTCTTCCCTTTGAAGTTGGGAGTTCGTCTTTTCAGTGGGATCATTGCCTCTATTTTGTAAGCCAGTTGGAAAGGTGATTCCCTGGTCGTGGAGTGTGGGGTTGTCCGATATGCCCATAGGACTTGTGGGAGCTCTTCAACCCAGGCTCCCTTTGCATCCTGTAATCTCCATTTTAGCCCGGCTAATATGACTTTATTGGTGGCTTCTGCTTGTCCATTAGCCTGGGGGTGTTCTACGGATGTGAATTGGTGCTTTATGTTCAAGTCGGCTACCAATTTTCTAAACCCTGCATCTGTGAATTGAGTGCCATTGTCTGTGGTAATGGAGTAAGAGACCCCAAACCTTGTGACAATGTTTCTATATAGGAATTTTTTACTTATTTGAGAAATGGCATTAGCTAGGGGCTCTGCTTCTATCCACTTCGTGAAATAGTTTACCCCCACAATGTGGAACTTGATTTGTCCCGATCCTTGGGGGAAGGGTCCGAGGAGGTCGAGTCCCCATTTTACAAATGGCCAGGGTGAGGTTACGCTGATGAGTTCCTCTGGTGGGGCGATGTGGAAATTAGCATGTTTTTGACATGGTGGACATGTCTTTATGAATTCTGTTGCCTCCATTTGTAAGGTCGGCCAAAAGAATCCGGCTTGGAGTACTTTTTTGGCGAGAGCTTGTGCTCTGAGATGGTTGCCACAGATGTCACTGTGTACTTCTTCTAAAACTTCCTTTGTGTTGGAGGTCGGCCCACATGTTAACTGTGGTGTTGAAATCCCTCTCTAGTATAGAGTATTGTTTATGATGGTGTAGTATTGTGCCTCCCGTTTTAATCTTTTCGCCTCCTTCTTATCTATAGGGAGTGTCTCTGCTTTGAGGTAGTGATTCGAGGGTTACCTGAAACTGTAGGTCGATCTCGAACGAGATCTTACGAACTGGTCGGAGCTGTTGTGCCCGACCTGTTGGATTTGGTGATGGTGCTGATCCTTCGTCACCGGAGGGTGGTGGTACCTGCAAGGGACTCCGATGCTTAAGTTAGCAAGGGTATTAAACAGGTTTTTAGTAGAATCAGAGTATGAGTTATTGATAAACCTATATTTCATGGTTTATCTTGTGCTCAATTGAGTGGTTTTTATCAACTCTTTAACCACTTATTCATACTATTTGCATGGTTTTACATTTGCCTTCCTAATTATGTGCTTTGATTGAAAACATGCTTCTTTGGCCTTAAGTTTCCTATGTTTAATCCTCTCTTATTACCATTAGATGCCTTGATATGTGTGTTAAGTGATTTCAGAGATTACAAGGCAGGAATGACTCAGAGGATGGAAAGGAAGCATGCAAAAGTGGAAGGAATACAATAAGTTGGAGAAATTGCTAAGCTGTCTAGCCTGACCTCTTCGCACTCAAACGGCTATAACTTTAGCTACAGAGGTCCAAACGACGCGGTTCTAGTTGCGTTGGAAAGCTAACGTCTGGGGCTTCGATTTGATATATAATTTGCCATAGCTGCCTCAACACCAGGCGACGCAAACACGTGAATCACGCGGACACGTGACCTGGCAGGAACGCAACCCGCGCGGCCGCGTGAGCCATGCGGCCGCATCACTTTTCCGCGACCTGTACGGACCAGAAAGCGCTGGAAGTGACTTTTGGGCTGTTTCTGACCCAGTTTTAGGCCCAGAGAACACAGATTAGAGGCTATAAAGTGGGGGAATGCATCCATTCATAATCATGCTCCAATAATTCACTTTTCATATTTTTAGATGTAGTTTTTAGTGAGAGAGGTTCTCTCCTCTCTCTCTTAGGATTAGGATTTAGGACTTCTCTTAGTTTTAGGAGTGACTCTCAATCCCAGGTTCTTTATTTTTATTTATCCAAATTTAATTTATGAACTCTTCCATGTTATAGATTACTCTTTTAAATTAATGTTATTTGAGATATTTCAGATCTATGATTGCTTTCTTTAATTTATGTTGTTGGTACTTATCCAAATTATTTTCATTCGAGTAGATAGTTTTCCTTTTGGCCTTGGTTAAATAATTGGTGACTCTTGAGTTATCAAACTCATTGTTAATTGAAAATTGGAATTCATCTACTTAACTTACCTTCATAGTTAGAGGTTAAAAAAGTGGGAGGAAAATTCAATTCTCATTACAATTGATAAGGATAACCAGGATAGGACTTCCAGTTCCCATACCTTGCCAAGAGTTTATTTTATAGTTATTTGTTTATTTTTCTTATTATTTTTTGTGCAACATACTGCCCCCTTACTTCCAAAACCCCAATTTACAAACTCATAACCAATAATAAGAACATACTTCCTTGCAATTCCTTGAGAAGACGACCCGAGGTTTAAATACTTCGGTTATCAATTTATTTAGGAGTTTGTTACTTGTGACAACCAAAACGTTTGTACGAAGGGATTTTTGTCGGTTTAGAGACTATATCTACAACGCGACTGTTTTTATGAAATTCTTTACTGGCAAAAATCTTAACGTCAAAATGGCGCCGTTGACGGGGAATTGCAAACTTGTGCCTTATTATTGGTTATTGTAAATATTTTTCTTAAAAAAATATTTTTCTTTTACTTGTTTATTTATTTTTCCTTTTTCCCCCTTATTTCTGATAACTATTATGAATTCTCACCCCTCTCGCTTTGAGTTTGGTTCTAACTTTGTTGAAGGAAATAGAATCCACAGCAGGAATATGCATCAAGGTCAGACCAATCAAGAATGGATGGAGCCAAGAGGATCTAATTAACCCTTTAGGCAACAACACCCTCCAAGATATCATGGACAACGACCATTCTACAATGCAAACCCAGCTGAAATATATGGTGGACAACCTTGTAACTACGAACAAGTCCCACCCCGTGCCTATAGACCATCCTTTCAACATAACTTTGAACCGCCACACTCACAAGTCCCTTTCCACCATTCACCTCCATATGACCCTAATCCTTATTCACCGCGCCAACCACCATATGAACCATACACAGAACCACCACCTCAATATACACCATCTCCTTATCATTATCAAGATAAACCACCTTCCGACCATGAACCTTTTCTCCCAACAAATGAACCCTCCTATCCACCCCAAATCTCCTTGGAAAAAGTAATTGGTGATCTAAACTCTACTATACGAGCTCTCGCCGCCCAAATCAGACCACCAAATACCTTCAACAATCAACCCTCTAGTTTTAGTGCACTTCCTTTTCAACCACAGAATGATCTCTCCACCCCATCACCACCATCCATGGAAGAGCACCAACATCCATCAATTCAAGAGCAACATGATCCCACTGATACTATTGACATAGAACAAGAGAGAAGGGATCATCTTCGCGAATTCATACTTCATAAGGAGCTAGAGGAGGCACTAAGGTTGAAGGTAGTAGACACCCTTGAAGTTGACAGCGTGGTTGAAGAACTAGTGAAAGAAGACAACAAGGAGGATTTTATGCTTAAGGGTAAAGAAATAATTGGAAGGAAAATCATTGAGGACAAATATGATTGCATACTTAAATACCTGGATCAAGAAAGAAATCGATTACCTTTCCAAAGTTCGAACATTCAAAGCACCCCCATGGTTTCTTGTGGGAAATCTACTGAAGAATGTAGCAGGAAGGAGAAATTGGGCACTCAGGTGGATAGTGAGCAGCACGATTTGATATTGGAACAAGTGGAGGAAGCCGGAATTATTGAAGAAGAAGAGGAGGCAGTGGTTAAAGACTTAGGAGATGCTGAACCTCCATGGGAAAGTCAAGTTATAGAGCATCCTTCAAAGACGATTGAAGCTGATGTTAAGGAGGGTGTACAACCTCCAAAGCATATCATGGTTGAAGACTTTGAAGGAGACGATCAAGAGATGGATTCAATCATTAATGAATTTTTATCTACATTTGAATCTTCTCCCATTGGACTTGACATGGAGATTACAGAAGAAGAAGCACAACCTCCTTTGCCCTTGGTGAACACTGAAGAAGAGATTGAATTGGAAGAAATCCACCAAGAGGAAGAGGTTGATATTGACGAAGATTGCCAAGAAGTGGAAGATGTCGAAGAAGAGTACAAGAGAGTGGAGCTTGCACGCTCATTAGAAACACCTCCCCCTAAGTTGCCATCATCCTTCACAACATTCAAGTGGGTGAAATTTATATCCCTTAGCTTTCTAATTCCACTTAAATACGGGCTACTGGAGACGGATGGTCAACTTAGAGCTCTCTGTGGCATTAAGAGTAAGAAAAAGATGGTCAGAGATAAGATTTATCCTGCAAGGTTCAACTCGGTTGTGTGTTCAACATTCAAACGCAAAGGTTGGTTTAGAGCTCAACTGAATGGGTTTAGGAAGTTGTCTGGCTACTTTGGTGAGAATTCAGACTGCTTGCCACCCGGATGGAACAATATTGCTCAACAAGAAGACGGGTGCAAAAGCAAGATTTGGGACCCCAGAATTCACTCTAGAAATCAACACTCTTGGGGCCTTATCACTTGTTTTAACTTGCTTGAAGGCTTTCTGCACCTTGTTTGGGACCCCGGAGGCCACTGGAATCACAAACATTGGTGGAGATTCCTGGATGAGTTCAAGCACAAGCCACCATAACAGGAAGCTCACCAAATGTCCAACTTAAGGACTTTAACTAAAAGTGCTAGGTGGGAGACAACCCACCATGGTATGGTCGTTCATTTTTCATTTTTATTCAGTTTTATTTGTTTTTAAGTTTTATTTTATTTTATTATATTGAACTTGGAATTTTGCATAACATTCATATTAGCATTGCATACTGCATACTTGCATATATATTTAAAAAAAAAGGGGCCACGCGATGCGACCGCATTAGCGATGCGTCCGCGTCGCGAGGAGAGGGGAGAAAATAAAAAACGAACAGAGAGTCACGCGAGAGTGTGGCAGGAGGCGTGCCAATGGCATAAATCACCCCACGCGACCGCGTTGCTGATGCGACCGCGTCATATGGGAATAATGGCCTCCCATGCGACCGCGTGACCAAGATTTCGACGTAAAAGGGTGCACAACCAATTATTGTGCTAGAGTGGTGCCGGATTGGTGCTGAACGCACAATTCTATCCACGCGGCCGCGTGACTCACGCGACCGCGTCACATTCTTCTAGAGCCCACTCACGCGATCGCATGCCCCATGCGATCGCGTCACTTAAAATTTGGCATTGATAATAATTTGAACAGAGAGTTGTGCGAGCGCGAGGCTGCCCTCGCGCCAGTAGCATGAATTGTGTCACGCGACCACGTGACCGATGCGATCGCGTCAATCAATATCAGCGCAAGTCGCGTGACCGCGTGTTCCACGCATCCGCGTCGCTTGCACCGCACAGCTTATCCTAATTTGCCAAATATCTTATCTTTTCTTCCCCGATCCTAATTTCTTCTATCTTTTCTTCTTTCTTCTTTCTTTCTTACTTTACTTCTTTCCCTTCTCATTCTTCTTATCTTTTATTTTATTTTACTAAATTTATTTGCATATCTCATTCATCGCATCTTAATTTTGTGCTTATTGTTTGTATTTTCTTTTCTGAATTTTTTATTTTTCCATTGGTGTTAAAAATTTTTTTTATCCTACTGTTGCATCTTTTCTTGAATTTATTTTGGTAACTTGTTTTACACTGTGGGATGATATTATTATCTGCCAATGCCAATATTTTATGATACTTGCACTCCATTTGCATTGGCATGAACTTGTATTGATACTTCCATTACCCACTCTCCTCCCCTATGTTACAAATTTTATACCACTGGTATGCCATGGCTTCTATTGTTTTCTCACTTACATGTTGTAGCTATCATGTAATTGAAACCCTTATTATTTGGCATTAACCTACCCATACTGTATTTATTTTCCTATCTTTATTTCTGGGTTACTCTTCTTCCCTTTTTCTTTCAGGATGGCCACCCGAAAGAGAACCGGAAGACGTTCACATGGGGAGACAGGCAAGTCCATCTGCACAATCCTTGAAGAAAGGCATCAGTTAGAACAACCTGTCCACCTGCACATCTCAGCATGCACCGAGGACGGTGCAGTCTTTAAGTGTGGGGAGGTCGATACCGATCTCCATGGGTTAGTACTTTCTTGTCTCAA
>NC_029775.3:34638252-34645434 GCF_000817695.3 Arachis duranensis
GTGAGATTTTGAGCCTATTTGAATTGGTTGCATTTTATCAACCAAAATTTTGTTTTAGTGTGTATTTTTCTCTCTAAAATTATGATCTTTGTCTTGCTTAATTCTATATTTTCATTATTTGATGTATGCATGCACTTACATGATTGAGGCATTTGTTTCACTGAGCTTACATACCCATATGGCCTTACCTTTCATTATCCCTTGCAAACCAATGTTGAGCCTATTATACCCCTTTATTCTTTACTTTAGCACATCATTAACTCTAAGCGGAAAACAATAATATCCTTAATTTGAATCCTTGGTTAGCTTAGACTAGTGAGAGTGTTCACGAATTAAGTGTGGGAAAATTGAGATTGAAAATATTTGGGTTAGTGGTGAAAGCAATGCATATGAGTTGTACTTGAAATTAGAATGTATGAATATGTGGAAAACATGGTTAATGGATGGTTAGATGTTGTATTATGATTACATGGATTGTTTAAGTTAGGTGGGAAAGTTTCAGTTAATTAAGGATTCAGATTTTAGTCCACTTGGCCAAATACAATCCTACCTTGACCCTAACCCCATTACAACCCTTAAAAGACCTCTTGATATGTGCATTTATGCATTAAATTTTTGTTGATTGGTAGAAGAAAAACAAGCCTTAGAAAGCAAGGTTAGTAGAGAATTGAGAGAATCGAACCTTAAACACTTGAGTGATTAGAGTGTATACACTACCAGTGAGGGTTCGATGCTCAATCCCTTGTTCCCGGCTTTCATGAGCTATTGTCTCCTTGCAAGTCTATTTGTACTTCATTTTTATGATTTGAATTAGTGAAATCCAGTTCATATATGTTCTTAAAAGAATTGTTTACTTTTAACCAAGTAGGTAGAAGCATGTTGCATTTAGTTGCATTCATAGGTTGCATCTCATACATTCTATCATTCCTCTTAATCTTTATAGCTTCTCTTGAGCTTAGCATGAGGACATGCTAATGTTTAAGTGTGGGGAGGTTGATAAACCCATATTTCATGGTTTATCTTGTGCTTAATTGAGTGGTTTTTATCAACTCTTTACCCACTTATTCATACTATTCGCATGTTTTACATTTTCCTTCCTGATTTTATGCTATGATTGAAAACATGTTCTTTGATCTTATATTTGCTTATTATTAATCCTCTCTTATTACCATTAGATGCCTTGATATGTGTGTTAAGTGATTTCAGAGATTACAAGACAGGAATGACTCAGAGGATGGAAAAGAAGCATGTAAAAGTGGAAAGAATACAATAAGTTGGAGAAATTGCTAAGCTGTCCAGTGGTGCACGAAATTGCAACCACACTCTTGCAATTCCGCACAACTAACCAGCAAGTGCACTGGGTCGTCCAAGTAATACCTTATGTGAGTAAGGGTCTATCCCACGGAGATTGCTGGCTTGAAGCAAGCTGTGGTTATCTTATTATTCTTAGTCAGGATATCAATGGGGTTCTTAGTTTTAATTGTGAAAAGTGAAAGAGCATGAAAGAAATATTTGTTACGCAGTAATGGAGAATGGGTTAGAGTTTTGGAGATGCTCTGTCCTTTGAATTTCTGCTTTCCTACTGTCTTCTTCTTCACGCACGCAGGTCTCCTTCCATGGCAAGCTGTATGTTGGTGGATCACCGTTGTCAATGGCTATGTAGGGTTTCACCGTTGTCAATGGCTACCTCCCATCCTCTCAGTGAAAATGTTCAACGCGCTCTGTCACAGCACGACTAATCATCTGACGGTTGTCAATCAGGTTGGAATAGAATCCAGTGATTCTTTTGCGTCTGTCACTAATGCCCAGCCTTTAGGAGTTTGAAGCTCGTCACAGTCATTCAATCCTTGAATCCTACTCAGAATACCACAGACAAGCCGGATTCTCTTGAATGCCGTCATCAATTCTAGCTTATACCACAAAGATTCTGATTAAGGAATCCAAGAGATATTCACTCAATCTAAGGTAGAACGGAGGTGGTTGTCAGGCACACGTTCATAGGTGAGAATGATGATGAGTGTCACGGATCATCACATTCATCAAGTTGAAGAACAAGTGATATCTTAGAATAGAAGCAAGCGTGATTGAATGAAAAACAGTAGTAATTGCATTAATCCATCAAGACACAGCAGAGCTCCTCACCCCCAACCATGGGGTTTAGAGATTCATGCCGTAGAAGATACAATAAGAAACGTGTAATGTGTCATGAGGTAAAGATACAATGTCAAAAGGTCCTATTAATAGTGAACTAGTAACCTAGGGTATACAGAAATGAGTAAATGACGTAAAAATCCACTTCCGGGGTCCACTTGGTGTGTGCTTGGACTGAGCATTGAAGCTTTCATGTGTAGAGACTTTTTTTTGGAGTTAAATGCCAGCTTTTGTGCCAGTTTGGGCATTTAACTCCAATTTTTGTGCCAGTTCCGGCATTAAACGATGGGAATTCTGAAGCTGATTTGCAACACCGATTTGGGCCATCAAATCTCGAGCAAAGTATGGACTATTATACATTGCTGAAAATCCCAGGATGTCTACTTTCCAACGCAATTAAAAGCGCGCCAATTGGAGTTCTGTAGCTCCAGAAAATCCACTTTGAGTGCAGGGAGGTCAGAATCCAACAGCATCTGCAGTCCTTTTTCAGCCTCTGAATCAGATTTTTGCTCAGGTACCTCAATTTCAGCCAGAAATTACCTGAAATCATAGAAAAACGCACAAACTCATAGTAAATCCCAGAAAAGTGAATTTTAAATAAAAACTAATAAAAGCATACTAAAAACTAACTAAAATGTACTAAAAACATACTAAAAACAGTGCCAAAAAGCGTGTAAATTATCCGCTCATCACAACACCAAACTTAAATTGTTGCTTGTCCCCAAGCAACTGAAAATCAATTAGGATAAAAAGAAGAGAACATACTATAGACTCCAAAATATCAATGAAACTTAGCTCCAATTAGATGAGCGGGACTAGTAGCTTTTTGCTTCTGAACAGTTTTGGCATCTCACTTTATCCTTTGAAGATTAGAATGATTGGCATCTATAGGAACTCAGAATTCAGATAGTGTTATTGATTCTCCTAGTTAAGTGTGATGATTCTTGAACATAGCTACTTTATGAGTCTTGGCTGTGGCCCAAAGCACTTTGTCTTCCAGTATTACCACTGGATACATACATGCCACAGACACATAACTGGGTGAGCCTTTTTAGATTGTGACTCAGCTTTGCTAGAGTCCCCAATTAGAGGTGTCCAGGGTTCTTAAGCACACTCTTTTTGCCTTGGATCACTTTTTATCTCTCTCTCCTTTTTTTTTGAATTCACTGCTTTTTTTCTTGCTTCAAGAATCAATTTGATGATTTTTCAAATCCTCAATAACATTTCTCCTTTTCCATCATTCTTTCAAGAGCCAACAAGTTTAACATTCTTTAATCAACAAATTCAAAAGACATATACACTGTTCAAGCATTCATTCAGAAAACAAAAAGTATTGTCACCACATCAAGCTAATTCAACTAGTTTCAGAGATGAATTCGAAATCTTGCACTTCTTGTTCTTTTGTGATTAAAGCATTTTTCATTTAAGAGAGGTGATGGATTCATAGGACATTCATAGCTTTAAGGCATAGACATTAAATTTTATTAATCATGAATTAAGAACAAGACTTAAAAATAGATATAAGATAAGACTAATAGTAATAGAAAATAGAATTTTAAATTACTCTAAAATAGACTCTTAATGATAGAAATTATCACAGAGTTAGAACTCAACAACCTTGATCTTGAGAAGTGGATGCTCCCTCAACTTGTGGGGTATTTGACCCTTCAAGGGAGAGCTTCTGGCGCTTCAGCTCCTGTAGCTCACGCCCCTGCTTCTCTTGTTCCTTCAGCAATTTGCAGAGCATGTAGTTTTGATTTTGCTGTTCTTCCTTAATTTGTTCCATAGCTTCTTGCAGCTTGGCAATAGATGCTTCTAGGCGGGTCCAGTAGTCAATTTCAGGGAGTTCAGGGAGGAACTCCTGCGCCCGCCTTTTGATAGAATTATCTTGCATTTGTCCTTCCATTGACTTCTTGGTGATTGGATGTTCAATTGGGATGAATTCATCTATTCCCATCCTCACCCCAGCATCTTTACATAGCAAAGAGATTAACCCCAGCCTCTTTACAGAGCAAGGAGATCAAGCTTGGGTAAGCCAGTTTGGCTTCAGCGGAATTCTTGTTTGCAATTGTGTAGATCTCACAAGCAATCAGATGATGAACCTCCACTTCTTTTCCCAGCATAATGCAATGAATCATCACTGCTCTCTTGATAGTGACCTCAAAACGGTTGCTTGTAGGCAATATGGAACGCCCAATGAAGTCTAGCCAACCTCTTGCAATTGGTTTGAGATCTCCCCTCTTGAGTTGGTTTGGGACACTTTTTGAATTGGTTGTCCCCTTAGTTCCAGGGAGGCATATGTCCTCTAGAACTTGATCCAGCCCCTTATCTGCTCTCACCATTCTCCTATTAAAGGATTCAGGATCATCTTGCAGTTAAGGCAATTTGAAGACCTCTCTTATTTTGTCCAGATGAAAGTAAATAATTCTCCATCTGACCATGGTTCTGTAGGTATGAAAAGCAGTTCCAGTCATTCTCTACTTATCTGTCAGCCACAGATTTGAGTAGAATTCTTGAACCATGTTTCTTCCAACCTTTGTCTCAAGGTTGGTTAGAACTTCCCATCCTCTGTTTCGAATTTGCTTTTGGATCTTCGAATATTCATCTTCTTTCAGATCGAATTTAACTTCCGGGATCACTGACCTTAGACCCATTACTTTGTGGTAATGGTCTGCATGTTCTTTGGTTAAGAACCTCTCTTGACTCCAAAGATCCTTTGGAGCATTCTCTTTCTTGCCTTTAGAATTGGTTTGTTTTTCTTTGGGAGCCATGATCTTGATGAGCCTTAGCTTAGTGATCACAGAAAAGCACACGAAACTTAGAGGGTTGCTTGTCCTCAAGCAAAAGAAAAGAAAGAGGAGAGAGAAGAGGAGAGCAAATTCGAATGGTGGGGAAAGGGGAATGGCCAAACTTATATTTATAAGGGAGGGGGAGAGATTTCGAAAAATTTGAAGGAGATTTGAGAAGATATGGAAAGAAATTGAGAGATATTTGAGTTTTTGAAGAAGATTTGGAAAGGATTTGAAAGAGATTTGAAGAATGATTTTAATTTTTATGATTTGAAGGTGAATAATGAAAGTTTGAAATGTGTTTATGCAGAAAATTATGGATCAAAACAAGAAAGTTTGAAAAAATTTGAAGTGGAAAGCAAAATCTCTGTCCCCCACCTATCTGGCGTTAAACGCCCAGAATGGTATCCATTCTGGCGTTTAACGCCCAAATGTTGGCCAATATGGGTGTTTAACGCCCAGCCAGGTACCCTGGCTGGCGTTAAATGCCAGAAACTCCTTTATCACTGGGCGTTTTGCTAAACACCCAGGATGCTGCACACCTGGCGTTAAACGCCCAAAATGGTATCCATTCTGGCGTTTAACGCCCAGAGTACCCCTTGCTGGCATTTTTTCGCCAGCAAGCTCCTTTTCTCTACTTTTTGCACTGAATCCTTCTGTAACTCTATGAATTCCTTCAATTTTGATGATCACCCTTTGAGAATATGTATCAAACTTTTATTAAATAAAACAGATAACCTGCTAATGACTGGGTTGCCTCCCAGCAAGCACTTCTTTATCGTCTTTAGCTGGACCTTTTACTGAGATTCATTCAAGCCTCAACTTTGAGCATTCTTGCTCAAAATTACTTTCAAGATAATGTTTGATCCTCTGTCCATTAACAATGAACTTTTTATCAGAATCAATATCCTGAAGCTCAACATATCCATATGGTGACACTCTTGTAATCACATACGGACCCCTCCATCGGGATTTAAGTTTTCCTGGGAATAGTCTGAGCCTAGAGTTGAAGAGCAGAACTTTTTGTCCTGATTCAAAGACTCTGGATGACAACTTTTTGTCATGCCACTTCTTTGCCTTTTCCTTATAGATTTTTGCATTTTCGAAGGCACTGAGTCTGAACTCCTCTAGCTCATTTAGCTGGAGCAATCTTTTTTCACCAGCTAACTTAGCATCCATGGTTAGGAATTTGGTTGTCCAGTAGGCTTTATGTTCCAGTTCCACGGGCAGATGACAGGCCTTCCCATACACAAGTTGGTATGGAGAGGTTCCTATAGGAGTCTTGTATGCTGTTCTGTATGCCCACAGAGCATCATCCAAGCTCTTTGCCCAATCCTTTCTACAGGCAATAACAGTCCGTTCCAGGATTCTTTTTAGCTCTCTATTAGAGACTTCAGCTTACCATTTGTCTGTGGATGATACGGAGTTGCTACTTTGTGGCTAATTCCATATCGAACCATAGCAGAGTACAGCTGTTTATCGCAGAAATGAGTGCCCCCATCACTGATTAGTACTCTGGGAACACCAAACCTGCTGAAGATGTATTTCTGGAGGAATTTCAACATGGTCTTGGTATCATTATTGGGTGTGGCAATTGCTTCTACCCATTTAGATACATAGTCTACTGCCACCAGAATATAAGTGTTTGAGTATGATGGTGGGAAGGGACCCATGAAGTCAATTCCCCATACATCAAACAATTCAATCTCTAAGATCCCTTGTTGAGGCATGGCGTAACCATGAGGCAAGTTACCAGCTCTTTGTCAACTGTCACAGTTACGCACAAACTCTAGGGCATCCCTATAGAGAGTAGGCCAGCAGAATCCACATTGGAGGACCTTAGTGGCTGTTCACTCACCTCCAAAATGTCCCCCATACTGTGATCCATGGCAATGCCACAGGATTCTTTGTGCTTCCTCTCTAGGTACACATCTGCGGATTATTCCGTCTGCACATCTCTTAAAGAGATACGGCTCATCCTATAGGTAGTACTTGGCATCTGAAATTAATTTTTTTCTTTGCACTCTACTGTACTCCTGTGGTATGAACCTCACAGCTTTATAGTTTGCAATGTCTGCAAACCATGGAGCTTCCTGAATGGCAAAAAGTTGCTCATCTGGAAAGGTCTCAGAGATCTCAGTAGAAGGGAGGGACGCCCCTACCACTGGTTCTATTCGGGACAAATGATCAGCTACCTGGTTCTCTGTTCCTTTTCTGTCTCTTATTTCTATATCAAACTCTT
>NC_029775.3:34645625-34646072 GCF_000817695.3 Arachis duranensis
TGTGGTTGTGTAATTCTTCTGTGCGTCATTTAGAACACGGCTAGCATAATAAATGATGTGCAGAAGCTTGTTATGCCTCTGTCCCAACACTGCACCAATGGCATGGTCACTAGCATCACACATTAGTTCGAATGGTAATGTCCAATCTGGTGCAGAGATAACTGGTGCTGTGACCAGCTTGGCTTTCAGGGTCTCAAATGCCTACAGACACTATGTGTTAAACACAAATGGTGTGTCAGCAGCTAGCAGGTTGCTTAGAGGTTTTGCAATTTTTGAAAAATCCTTTATAAACCTCCTGTAGAATCCTGCATGTCCCAGAAAGCTTCTAATTGCCTTAACATTGGCAGGTGGTGGTAATTTTTCAATTACCTCCACCTTTGCTTGATCCACCTCTATTCCATTGCTTGAAATTTTATGCCCAAGGACAATTCCTTCAGTCACCATAAA
>NC_029775.3:34646229-34646375 GCF_000817695.3 Arachis duranensis
AAGACTTCCAGAAATTTCTCTACCATATCTGAGAAGATAGAGAGCATGCACCTCTGGAAGGTTGCAGGTGCATTGCACAGATCAAAAGGCATCCTTCTGTAGGCAAATACTCCAAAAGGACATGTAAATGCTGTTTTCTCTTGGTC
>NC_029775.3:34647655-34648391 GCF_000817695.3 Arachis duranensis
ACACAAACTCATAGTAAAGTCCAGAAAAGTGAATTTTAACTAAAAACTAATAAAAATATACTAAAAACTAACTATATTATAACAAAAACATACTAAAAACAATGCCAAAAAGTATACAAATTATCCGCTCATCACAACACCAAACTTAAATTGTTGCTTGTCCTCAAGCAACTGAAAATCAAATAAGATAAAAAGAAAAGAATATGCAATGAATTCCAAAAACATCTATGAAGATCAGTATTAATTAGATGAGCGGGGTTTTTAATTTTTTGCCTCTGAACAGTTTTGGCATCTCAATCTATCCCTTGAAATTCAGAATGGTTGGCTTCTTTAGGAACTCAGAGTCCAGGTAGTGTTAATGATTCTCTTAGTGAAGTATGATGATTCTTGAACATAACTACTTATTGAGTCTTGGCTGTGGCCCAAAGCACTCTGTCTTCCAGTATTACCACCGGATACATACATGCCACAGACACATAATTAGGTGAACCTTTTCAGATTGTGACTCAGCTTTGCTAAAGTCCCCAATTAGAGGTGTCCAGGGTTCTTAAGCACACTCTTATTTGCCTTGGATCACAACTCTTATTTCTCTATTTTTTTTCGTTTTCTTTTTCTCTTTTTTTTTTCGGTTTTTTTTTGAAATGCTTTTTCTTGCTTCAAGAATCATTTTATTGATTTTTCAGATCCTCAGTAACATGTCTCCTTTTTCATCATTCTTTCAAGAGCCAACATTCAT
>NC_029775.3:34649335-34649954 GCF_000817695.3 Arachis duranensis
GTGTAAGGATGTTCATCTCCTTGCATCATAGGCAAGTTGAACGCTACCCTCACACTCTCCGGACTAAAATCCAGGTATTTCCCCCGAACCATAGTAAGGTAGTTCTTTGGATTCGGGTTCACACTTTGGTCATGGTTCTTGGTGATCCATGCATTGGCATAGAACTCTTGAACCATCAAGATTCCGACTTGTTGAATGGGGTTGGTAAGAACTTCCCAACCTCTTCTTCGGATCTCATGTAGGATTTCCGGATATTCACCCTTTTTGAGTGAAAAGGGAACCTCGGGGATCACCCTCTTCAAGGCCACAACTTCATAGAAGTGGTCTTGATGCACCCTTGAGAGGAATCTATCCATCTCCCATGACTCGGAGGTGGAAGCCTTTGCCTTCCCTTTCCTCTTTCTAGAGGTTTCTCCGGCCTTGGATGCCATAATGGTTATGGAAAAACGAAAAAGCAATGCTTTAACCACACCAAACTTAAAATGTTTGCTCGTCCTCGAGCAAAAGAAGAAAGAAGATAGTAGGAGAAGAAGAAATGAGGAAGAGGGAGATGGTGGTGTATTCGGCCAAAGAGGGAGAGAAGTGGTGTTTAGGTTGTGTGAAAATGAAGGGTTGAAGA
>NC_029775.3:34654087-34654413 GCF_000817695.3 Arachis duranensis
ATATTGACTTGTTGAGTCAATATTTTATTCTGAGCCAATATGGCATTCAGAGTGTCAATCTCAAGAACTCCTTTCTTCTGACTAGTCCCATTGTTTACAGGATTTCTTTCAGAAGTGTACATGAATTGGTTATTTGTAGCCATTTCAATCAGTTCTTGAGCCTCAGTAGGCGTCTTCTTCAGATGAAGAGATCCTCCAGAAGAGCTATCCAAGGACATCTTGGACAGTTCAGAGAGACCATCATAGAAAATACCTATGATGCTCCATTCAGAAAGCATATCAGAAGGACACTTTCTGATTAATTGTTTGTATCTTTCCCAAGCTTC
>NC_029775.3:34658171-34679637 GCF_000817695.3 Arachis duranensis
ATGTAAATGCTGTTTTCTCTTGGTCCTGAGGGTCTACTGCAATTTAGTTATAGCCTGAGTAGCCGTCCAAAAAGCAGTAATAATCATGACCCGCTAGTCTTTCTAGCATTTGGTCTATGAATGGTAAAGGAAAATGATCCTTTCTGGTGGCTGTATTGAGCCTTCTGTAGTCAATACACATGCGCCACCCTGTAACTGTTCTTGTAGGAACCAGTTTATTCTTTTCATTATGAACCACTGTCATGCCTCCCTTTTTGGGGATAACTTGGACAGGGCTCACCCAGGGGCTATCAGAAATAGGATAAATAATCCCAGTCTCTAGTAATTTAGTGACCTCTTTCTGCACCACCTCCTTCATGGCTGGATTTAGCCGCCTCTGTGGTTGAACCACTGGCTTGGCATTATCTTCCAATAGGATCTTGTGCATGCATCTTGTTGGGCTAATGCCCTTAAGATCACTTATGGACCACCCAAGAGTTGTCTTATGTGTCCTTAGCACTTGAATTAGTGCTTCCTCTTCCTGTGAGTTTATAGTAGAGCTTATAATCACTGGAAAAGTGTCACCTTCTCCCAGAAATGCATACTTCAGGGATGGTGGTAATGGCTTGAGCTCGGGTTTAGGAGGCTTACCCTCTTCCTGGGGAATTTTCAGAGGTTCTTTTATTTCCTCTGGTTCCTCCAGGTCAGGCTGAACATCTTTAAAGATATCCTCTAGCTCTGATTTGAGACTCTCAGTCATATTGATCTCTTCCACTAAAGAGTCAATAATATCAGCGCTCATGCAGTCATTTGATGTGTCTGGATGCTGTATTGCTTTGACAGCATTCAACTTGAACTCATCCTCATTGACTCTCAAGGTCACTTCCCCTTTTTGTACATCAATGAGAGTTCGTCCAGTTGCCAGGAAGGGTCTTCCTAAGATGAGAGTTGCACTCTTGTGCTCCTCCATTTCCAGCACTACAAAGTCAGTTGGAAAGGTAAATGGCCCAACCTTGACAATCATGTCCTCAATTATGCCTGATGGATATTTAATGGAGCCATCAGCAAGTTGAAGACATATCCGGGTTGGTATGACTTCTTCAGTCAACCCAAGCTTTCTGATAGTGGATGCAGGTATTAGGTTGATACTTGCTCCAAGGTCACATAGGGCTGTCTTGGTACAAGCACCTTCTAATGTGCATGGTATCATAAAGCTCCCTGGATCTTGAAGCTTCTCTGGTAAGCTTTTCAGAATGACTGCACTGCATTCTTGATGAGCGGATATTTATACGCTTTTTGGCATTGTTTTTAGTATGTTTTTAGTATGTTTTAGTTAGTTTTTATTATATTTTTATTAGTTTTTAGTTAAAATTCACTTTTCTAGACTTTACTATGAGTTTGTGTATTTTTCTGTGATTTCAGGTATTTTCTTGCTGAAATTGAGGGACCTGAGCAAAAATCTGATTCAGAGGCTGAAAAGGACTGCAGATGCTATTGGATTCTGACCTCCCTGCACTCGAAGTGGATTTTCTGGAGCTACCAAAGCCCAATTGGCGTGCTCTCAATTGCATTGGAAAGTAGACATCCTGGGCTTTCCAGCAATGTATAATAGTCTATACTTTGCCTGAGATTTGATAGCCCAAACAGGCATTCCAAGTTAGCTCAAGAATTCTGGCGTAAAACGCCGGAACTGGCACAAGAATGGGAGTTAAACGTCCAAACTGGCACAAAAGCTGGTGTTTAACTCCAAGAAGAGTCTCTACACGAAAATGCTTCAATGCTCAGCCCAAGCACATACCAAGTGGGCCCGGAAGTGGATTTTTATGTCATTTACTCATTTCTGTAAACCCTAGCTACTAGTTCTCTATAAGTAGGACCTTTTGCTATTGTATTAGAAGTCTTTTGATCACTTGAATCTTTTGATCATGTTTTTATGATTGAACCCTCTTTGGGAGGCTGGCCATTCGGCCATGCCTAGACCTTGTTCTTATGTATTTTCAACGGTGGAGTTTCTACACACCATAGATTAAGGTGTGGAGCTCTACTGTACCTCGAGTATTAATGCAATTACTATTGTTCTTCTATTCAATTCAGCTTATTCTTGTTCTAAGATATTCATTTGCACCCAAGAACATGATCAATGTGATGATTATGTGACACTCATCATCATTCTCACTTATGAACGAGTGCCTGACAACCACTTCTGTTCTACAAGCAAACAAGGCCTAACAACCACTTCCATTCTACAAGCAAACAAGGCTTGAATGTTTATCTCTTGGATTTCTTAATCAGAATCTTCGTGGTATAAGCTAGAATTGATGGCAGCATTCAAGAGAATCCGGAAGGTCTAAACCTTGTCTGTGGTATTCTGAGTAGGATTCAAGGATTGAATGACTGTGACGAGCTTCAAACTCGCGATTGTGGTGCGTTAGTGACAGACGCAAAAGAATCACTGGATTCTATTCTGACATGATCGAGAACCGACAGCTGAATAGCCGTGCTGTGACAGGGTGCATTGAACATTTTCACTGAGAGGATGGGAGGTAGCCACTGACAACNNGGGACTGTAGCCACTGACAATGGTGATGCCTAACATACAGCTTGCCATGGAAAGGAGTAAGAAGGATTGGATGAAGACAGTAGAAAAGCAGAGAGACAGAAGGGACAAAGCATCTCCATACGCTTATCTGAAATTCTCACCAATGAATTGCATAAGTATCTCTATCTTTATTTTATGCTTTATTCATAAATCATCCATAACCATTTGAATCTGCCTGACTGAGATTTACAAGATGACCATAGCTTGCTTCATACTAACAATCTTCGTGGGATCGACCCTTACTCGCGTAAGGTTTATTACTTGGACGACCCAGTGCACTTGCTGGTTAGTTGTGCGAAGTTGTGATAAAGAGTTGAGATTGCAATTGAGCGTACCATGTTGATGGCACCATTGATGATCACAATTTCATGCACCAATTCTTCAGTGAGAAACACCTTTTCAGTTTCTCTCCAATCCTTCTTATGACTTAAGATCTCTTTCATGAACTTAGCATAAGAAGGTATTTGCTCAAGTGCCTCTGCAAACAAAATCTTTATTTCAAGAGTCCTGAGATAGTCTGCAAAACGGGCAAATTGCTTATCCTGTTCTGCTTGGCGGAGTTTCTGAGGATAAGGCATCTTGGCTTTATACTCTTCAACCTTAGTTGCTGTAGGCTTATTTCCTACAGAAGTGGTTGGAGAAGCCTTCTTAGAGGGGTTACTATCAGCACTCTCAGGTGTCTGATTCCTCATTGGCATTTGAACACCAGGATTGGGTGAGGAATGGGCGTTTAACGCCAACTTTCCCCCCTTTTCTGGCGTTTGAACGCCAGAACTGGGCAAGGAATGGGCGTTTAACGCCAACCTTCCCCCCTTTTCTGGCGTTTGAACGCCAGGAGTATTCCTCTCTGGGCTCTTACTGTCCTCAGAGGGATTTTGGGCAGTGGTTTGGTTACCCTCTGTCAGTTGTTCCTTTCTTAGCTTTTTGCTACTTTGAGCAGTGTTATTCAATGTCTTCCCACTCCTCAGTTGAACTGCTTGGCATTCTTCTGTTATTTGTTTAGATAACTGCTGTTTTGTCTGATTCAACTATGATTCTATATTTTTGTTAGCAATTTTGGTTTCTTGGAGCATCTCTTTGAATTCTGCTAACTGTTTTGTCATCAGGAGTAATTGCTGATTAAGCTCAACAACCTGTTCTTGAGGATTAGGATCAGTAGTTACTGCCATGGCTTCTTCTTTTGTAG
This sequence comes from Arachis duranensis, assembly GCF_000817695.3. Classification (NCBI taxonomy): domain Eukaryota; kingdom Viridiplantae; phylum Streptophyta; class Magnoliopsida; order Fabales; family Fabaceae; genus Arachis; species Arachis duranensis. The sequence goes on from NC_029775.3 coordinate 34,661,936, forward strand.
AGGGCTCACTGCTAGAGTACAAATATTGATTTCTAGCAACAGTATCTATGAGTTGAGTGGTCTAGAGACATCTGAGCTTTTTCTGTAAGCCCATAGTAGAAGATGTCTAACTGTACCCACTCTGAAAACATTTCAGAGGGGCATTTTCTTAGCATACCTCTGTACCTCTCTCAGGCATTATAAAGGGATTCATTATCCTCTTGTTTAAAGCCTTGGATGTCCAGCCTTAGCTATGTCATCCTTTTTGGAGGGCAAAATTGATTCAGGAATTTGTCTGATAACTGCTTCCATGTTTTTATGCTTGCTGTGGGTTGGTTACTTAACCACCTCTTAGCTTGATCTTTTACAGCAAATGGAAACAGTAATAATCTGTAGACATCCTGATCCACCTCTTTATCACGTACTGTGTCAGCAATTTGTAAGAAGTGTGCCAGAAACTCAGTAGGTTCTTCCTGTGGAAGACCGGAATACTGGCAGTTTTGCTGCACCATGATAATGAGTTGAGGGTTTAGCTCAAAGCTGCTTACTTTAATGGGAGGTATACAGATGCTACTCCCATATGCAGCTGTGATGGGGTTAGCATATGACCCCAGAGTCCTTCTGAACTGCTCAATTCCACTTAGGTCCATGATGGAGAAAGGTAGATGACATGGATATTATTATATATTTTATTTTTTTCGTTTTTAATTAAAAATGATCGAAAATAATAAAATAAATGGAGAAGAAAATAAAGTAAAATTTCGAAAACTAAAAGAAAATAAAATCAAAGCAAATTGAAAACTAAATCAATTAATTAATTAAAAAGATTTTGGAATTAGCAATTAAAAAGATATGATTGAAAATTATTTTGAAAAAGATTTGATTTTTGAAATGAGGAAAGAGAAAAACAACAAAACGACACCAAACTTAAAATTTTTAGAAAATCAAATACAAATTTTTGAAAATTTAAAGAAAAACACAAAGAAGACACCAAACTTAAAATATGAAACTAAACTCAAATAAAAGACTCTAAACCAACAAAAATAAAACAGTCCTAATCTAAGCAACAAGATACACCGTCAGTTGTCTAAACTCGAATAATCCCCGACAATGGCGCCAAAAAATTGGTGCACGAAATTGCAATCACACTCTTGCAATTCCGCACAACTAACCAGCAAGTGCACTGGGTCGTCCAAGTAATACCTTACGTGAGTAAGGGTCGAACCCACGGAGATTGTCGGCTTGAAGCAAGCTATGGTTATCTTGTAACTCGGCTACCTCCCATCCTCTCAGTGAAAATGTTCAACGCGCTCTGTCACAGCACGGCTAATCATCTGTCGGTTCTCAATCGGGTTGGAATAGAATCCAGTGATTCTTTTGCGTCTGTCACTAACGCCCAGCCTTTAGGAGTTTGAAACTTGTCACAGTCATTCAATCCTTGAATCCTACTCAGAATACCACAGACAAGGTTTAGACTATCCGGATTCTCTTGAATGCCGCCATCAATTCTAGCTTATACCACGAAGATTTTGATTAAGGAATCCAAGAGATATTCACTCAATCTAAAGTAGAATGGAGGTGGTTGTCAGGCACACGTTCATAGGTGAAAATGATGATGAGTGTCACGGATCATCACATTCATCAAGTTGAAGAACAAGTGATATCTTAGAATAGAAGCAAGCGTGATTGAATGAAAAACAGTAGTAATTGCATTAATCCATCAAGACACAGCAGAGCTCCTCACCCCCATCCAGAAAATATACTTTGAGTGCAGGGAGGTCAGAATCTAACAGCATCTGCAGTTCTTTTTCAGCCTCTGAATAAGATTTTTGCTCAGGTCCGTCAATTTCAGCCAGAAATTACCTGAAATCACAGAAAAACACACAAACTCATAGTAAAAGCCCAGAAAAGTGAATTTTAAATAAAAACTAATAAAAACATACTAAAAACTAACTAAAATGTACTAAAAATATACTAAAAACAGTGCAAAAAAGCGTATAAATTATCTGCTCATCATCCAGCCTGACCTCTTCGCACTCAAACGACTATAACTTTAGCAATAGAAGTTCAAACAACGCGGTTTCAGTTGCGTTGGAAAGCTAACGTCCGGGGCTTCGATTTGATATATAATTTGCCATAGCTGCCTCGACGCCAGATGACGCAAACGCGTGAGTCACGCGGACGTGTGACCTGGCAGGAACGCAACCCGCGCGGCCGCGTGAGCCATGCGGCCGCGTCACTTTTCCGCGATCTGTACGGACCAGAAAGCGCTGGAAGTAACTTCTGGGCTGTTTCTGACCCAGGTTTTGGCCCAGAGAACACAAATTAGATGCTATAAAGTGGGGGAATGCATCCATTCATAATCATGCTCCAATAATTCACTTTTCATATTTTTAGATGTAGTTTTTAGTGAGAGAGGTTCTCTCCTCTCTCTCTTAGGATTAGGATTTAGGACTTCTCTTAGTTTTAGGAGTGACTCTCAATCCCAGGTTCTTTATTTTTATTTATCCCAATTTAATTTATGAACTCTTCCATGTTACAGATTACTCTTTTAAATTAATGTTATTTGAGATATTTCAGGTCTATGATTGCTTTCTTTAATTTATGTTGTTGGTACTTATCCAAATTATTTTCATTCGAGTAGATAGTTTTCCTTTTGGCCTTGGTTAAATAATTGGTGACTCTTGAGTTATCAAACTCATTGTTAATTGAAAATTGGAATTCATCTACTTAACTTACCTTCATAGTTAGAGGTTAAAAAAGTGGGAGAAAAATCCAATTCTCATTACAATTGATAAGGATAACCAGGATAGGACTTCCAGTTCCCATACCTTGCTAAGATTTTATTTTATAGTTATTTGTTTATTTTTCTTATTATTTTTTTGTGCAACATACTGCCCCCTTACTTCCAAAACCCCAATTTACAAACTCATAACCAATAATAAGAACATACTTCCCTGCAATTCCTTGAGAAGACGACCCGATGTTTAAATACTTCGGTTATCAATTTATTTAGGGGTTTGTTACTTGTGACAACCAAAACGTTTGTACGAAGGAATTTCTGTCGGTTTAGAGATTATATCTACAACGCGACTGTTTTTATAAAATTCTTTACTGGCAACAATCTTAACGTCAGTTATACTTGGGTGCTCTAGTGTATTTATAATAGTGTGGGCTGACCTTCTTAGATAAGATAAGTTAGTTATCTTATCTTATCTTATTTTTGGGTGGGGTCAGCTTATCTTCAAGGGAACCTCCCTTTATCTCTATAGGCTTGGGCTGCCTCTGGATTTGGGTCGTGTTCCTCTATTTGGGCCCTTTATGGGGCTTTCCTGGCAATTTGGCCGAGCTCTTTGAGAAAAGGTCGGATAGTCTGACCTAAAGAGGTCGGTCGCTTTGTCGCCAAACATCCCGGGTCAGACATCGTGACCCAGGGTATGAACAGTGCCCCTGCTCGAGCTCGGTCTTTATTTTGGAGGTCGAGTCTTAGTTTTAGGACTTCGAACCTTCTCGGGTGAAGCCGAACTCGAGCATTTTGTCGATTTTATCTTTGTAGAGTTCTTTTTTGAATATGAAACGTTTCTTCTTTTGTTTCCTTTGAAAGCGCGCGCCTTTGTATTAGCGTCCTAGCCTTGGGAATGCGCGAGGGTTTTAATGCCCTCATTAATCAGTTTTTGATGCTCCGTTTCTCTTGGCTTTTATTTTGAATTCAATAAACAGTTTTCTCTTTTTTGTAACTTCCCTCTTTTCTTCGTTCTTCTGTTTCACCTGGAACTTGTTTTTTCGTTTTTCGACGTTGTGTCTTGCGCTTTCGCTCAAGGGAAGATTTCTTCGCTCCGGCTTCTGTCCTTCTTAAAGCTCTTTCTCCTTTCTTCAGGTTGGTTTTGCTTTCTCTTCTTCATTTATTTTTGCTGCTTTGTATTTGATTTTTTGATGATTTTCCTTTGATTTTTGACTTTTTCTTCTCGGGACGTTGCTTGTTGGAAGAGAGTTATCTTTTGTAGATTTTTTCTGAGCTTTTACTCTGTCACTGCCTCCAAAGGATGCCCCTGGACCTCGGTGTGTGTCTTGGGGTCTTCCTTTTACTGTTTGTGTGCTCGAAGTCATGTTGTCCGAGTTGCTTCCATATTGCCCGAGCTTATTTTTGGGTTAGTAATCCGTTTTCTTTTCTTTGTTTGTAGGATTAGTTGGCCATGTCTTCTTGCAAAAATATTGTCTAGGCGTCTTCTAAGGTTCCTGAGGGGATGTTCGACTGGTTGGACTCCCTTGTGTTGCTATGTGTATCTCTAGCTAACTCGGAATTCTGTGTGGAGCTTAGGAAACATCATCAAGTATGCAGTAGTGAGAATCAAGAACGCAATTATGAATTGGTGGCACCTGACTCTAATGACAGGGTCTGCTTTCCAGTTCCGACCTAGGGGGAGCGTCCCTTCTTTTATGCATATGATTTCTTTTTAAGCCAGATGAACATTACCCTTCCCTTTACTTCTTTCGAGACCGACCTATTGTGGTCTTGTAATGTAGCCTCATCTCAGCTTCATCCGAATTCTTGGGGTTTTATTAAGATTTTTCAGCTGGTTTGTCATGAATTTAGTGTTACGCCCTCTTTGACTCTTTTCCTGTATCTGTTTGTGTTGACCAAGCCTGGAACTACCAAAAAGAAAGCTTCTTGGATTTCTTTTAGGTCGGCCCGGGGACATAAGGTTTTTTCCATGTATGATGAGTCTTTCTAAGATTTTAGGAATTACTTTTTCAAGATCCGAGCTGTTGAGGGAGCTCGTCCTTTCTTTTTGGATTGGAATGGCGAGCCTCGTTTTCCTTTAGAATGGTAGAGGAATGTAGTGGTATCTAGGTATACCTGGGAAATGTTGGACGAGGTTGAGCAGGCTTTTGTAGCTATTTTGGAGGATATTTGGGGGGAACCTCCCCATCTTGAGACCAAGAAATTTTTGGGGGATCCATCCTTAATCCGTACTGTGCTGGGTATTATAAACTGTGTCCCTTTTTGTTTTGTTTTCTGCCTTCTTTTCTGGCTTGTAAATTGCTGTGTTTTTATTTTTTCAGAGATGTCGAAAAATAATGACTCGCTCAAGGCTTTTAAGAAGGCGAGGAAGGCTACTGCGGCTCAGAACGTCCCGGCCAAGGTGGTTGGGGAAGGGTCCTCCCAGGTTTTGTCGAAGCCATCTGTCCCGAGCTCTCCCGTACCGAGGAGGATGATCCCTACTCCTTGGGTTCGTTTGGCCGATCCTTCGTAGACTTGCGCTACTACCTCTTCTTCCACCGGCGCTCCTCCTCAAAAAAAGCAAAAAACTGCGGAGCCTTTTAACCTTGATGCTCCTGATTTTGACGCCGTTGAGTTTGTGGACCAGCAGATCTTCCTATTCATGCTATGAAAGCTTTTATGGAGGAGGCTAAATCGGAGTTTGATCGATAAAGAGTCTGAAGGAGGAACTTGAGGTAAAAGTGACCAAGCTGGAGAAGGAGTTGGAGGGCGAAAAGGCTAGCTCTCTTTCCTTGGCGGCTTCTTTGAGATTGGCTGAGGATACGGCATTGAAGCACAAGGATAGCTATGTCACGACCTATAGAGAGATGATGCGTCTCAAGGATGATTTAGAGTCTGCTCGAGCTGATTATGCTGAGCTTCAAGGTCACCTTGTAGGCAGTGTAAATGCTGCTTATGAGAACCTGAAGGAGCATGTTCGAATTCTTGCACCTGAGCTCGACCTTGCCCTCTTCAGTTTAGCAATGTTGTGAGAGATGGTAAAATCATTCCTGATGACCTTGATGATGATGATGTTGTCCTTCTTTCCATGCCTGCCACAAAGACCCCTGTCGTGCCGACCTCTTTACCTCCTTCAGCCGAGGTTGGTCATCCTGAGTCTGAACCTGATTGTCAAATCTTGAATCGGGATGATGGGACGGTGGATGCGGTGCCTCTCTAGACTCATCCTCCTTCACCCCGTGTTGATGTTGCTGGGAAGTCTTTGGGTCCTCAATGATTATTCTGGATGTTTTGTGTAGTCAGCTCGTCTTGTGGGCTTTTGAACTTTTTATATTTTGTGACTAGTAGTTTTGACTTTCTGCTATTTTAGTTGCTTGTTTAGCAACTTTATTTTGAAAAACAAAGTATTTTCCAAGCTCTTGAGGCTGACCTTGGTAGCCTTTTGAGTTTGTTATTATTATATCTCGTGCTTTTTTCACAATATGGTTGTCTGCACTTGCCTGGTACCTTTTCAGGTTCTTTTTGGAGCTTTGTCGACCTCTTTGGATTGTCTTTGTATTTCATACTTGTGGCTTGATTCTTTGAGGTTGGATCCAATTTGTATGTCTGCCTTCTCTCTTTAGCCTGTAGTTATTTCTAGTAATCTTTTCTGTTTGGACCGTGGTAAGGTCTCCGTTAGGATTTACCTTTTATGACGTTAAGGTTCTTGGGAGGCCGACCTCGTCGTGTTAATCTTTCCCAGTTATTTCTAGTGATCCTCTTTCTTGGACCTTCGTCAGGTCTCTTTCAGGGATTACGTTTATAAATTGTTTGTGGAAGGCCGACTTCATCGTGTCAGGCCCTTCTAAGTTATTTCGCAATCCTCTTTCTTGGACCTTGTTCAGGTCTCTTTCAGGGATTACTTTTATAACTTTTTATGTTTTGGGCCGACTTCGTCACGTCGGGCTCTTCTAAGTTATTTTTGTAATCCTCTTTTTTGGACCTTGTTCAGGTCTCTTTCAGGGATTACTTTTATAACTTTGTTTGTTTTGGGTCGACTTCGTCACGTCGGGGTCTTCTAAGTTATTTTTGTAATCCTCTTTTTTGGACCTTGTTCAGGTCTCTTTCAGGGATTACTTTTATAACTTTTTTGTGGGAGGCCGACTTCATCGTGTCGGGCCCTTTTAAGTTATTTCGCAATCCTCTTTCCTAGACCTTGTTCAGGTCTCTTTCAGGAATTACTTTTATAACTTTCTTATGGGAGGCCGACTTCATCGTGTCGGGCCCTTCTAAGTTATTTCACAATCCTCTTGCTTGGACCTTGTTCAGGTCTCTTTCAGGGATTACTTTTATAACTTTTTATGCTTTGGGCCGACTTCGTCATGTCGGGCTCTTCTAAGTTATTTTTGTAATCCTCTTTTTTGGACCTTGTTCAGGTCTCTTTTAGGGATTACTTTTATAACTTTTTATGTTTTGGGCCGACTTCATCACGTGGGTCCCTTCTAAGTTATTTTTGTAATCCTCTTTTTTTGGACCTTGTTCAGGTCTCTTTCAGGGATTACTTTTATAACTTTTTATGTTTTGGGCCGACTTCGTCACGTCGGACCCTTCTAAGTTATAGTAATCCTCTTTTATAGGGCTGGCCAGACCTCTTTCGAGGGATTTACTTATAACTTTGGTTATTGCGACTTGGTCCGACTTCTTTATGACGGCCAGTCTTTAAGTTATTTTTAGCAATCCATTTTATTAGGACCTCGTCAGGTCCTTTCTATGGATCACTTTCTATAACTTCTTGCATTATTCTGTTTTCATCTTTGCTGATTTTGTAGAGATTGGGTTTAACCCTTGTTTGGTCAACCTTTTAATGAATTTGGTTTTCATCTTTGGTCTTTATCGTGATCGTGTAGTGAATTTGACTTTCACTTTCTGCCGATCTGTAGCTTTATAATCAGATGATGAATGTTTCAGATTAATGCATCTTGAACATTTGTAGAAGATCTAAACAGATTTTATTCAAAAGAAAATGCAAATATATACATGCGGGAGTTTTATCCCTTTAAGTCGGGGGATTTGTAGGTCTCAGCTTGGCGCCTCATTAAAAAACCTTTTCAGGAAAAAGAGTGCGCCTTAGCCTAAGATCCTTTATCATCCCTAACTATAGTACCTTCTTAGGTTGCAGGCATGCCATGACATAGGAAGCTCTCGCCCATCGAGTTTGGACAGTCTATAGTAGCCCTTTCCAAGTATTTCTATGACTCGGTAGGGTCCTTTCTAGTTTGCTGCCAGTTTTCCTTCTCCAGGTCAAGTTGTTCCGATATCATTTCGGATTAGGATGAGGTTGTTTTCAGCAAAAACTCGCTGTACTACCTTTTGATTATATCTCACAGCCATTCGTTGTTTTAATGCTTCTTCCCTAATCCGAGCTCTTTTTCGGACTTCCAGAAGTAGGTCGAGTTCTTCCCTTTGAAATTAGGAGTTGGCTTCCTCACTATAGTAGATCACTCTAGGCGACCTTTCTTCAATCTCCACTGGGATCATTGCCTCCATTCCGTACGCTAATCGGAAAGGTGATTCCTTTGTGGTGGAATGTGGCATTGTTTGATATGCCCATAGGACTTGTGGGAGCTCCTCGGCCCAGGCTCCCTTTGCGTCTTGTAATCTCCGTTTCAGCCCGGCCAGTATGACTTTGTTGGCAGCTTCGGCTTATCCATTGGCTTGGGGATGTTCTATGGAAGTGAATTGTTGTTTTATATTCAAGTCAGCTGCCAGCTTTCTGAAGCCTGCATCTGTGAACTGGGTACCATTGTCTGTAGTGATGGAGTATGGAACCCCAAACCTTGTGACAATATTCCTATATAGGAATTTCCGACTTCTTTGAGTAGTGGCATTAGCTAGGGGTTCTGCCTCGATCCACTTTGTGAAATTGTCTATCCCAACTATGAGGAATTTAACTTGTCCCGATCCCTGAGGGAAGGGTCCAAGAAGGTCAAGTCCCCATTTTGCGAATGGCTAAGGTAAGGTCACGTTGATGAGCTCCTCTGGCGGGGAGATGTGAAAGTTGGCATGTTTCTAACATGGTGGACATGCCTTTACGAACTCTGCGGCTTCCTTTTGTAGAGTTGGCCAATAAAATCCTGCACGGAGTACTTTCTTGGTAAGTGCCTGCACTCCGAGATGATTGTCACAAAGGCCACTGTGTACTTCTTCTAGAACTTCATTTGTGTTGGAAGTCGGCACACATTTTAACAATGGTATTGAAATCCCTCTTTTGTATAGAGTGTTGTTTATGATAATGTATTATTGGGCTTCCCGTTTTAACCTTTTTGCCTCCTTTTCCTCCGTGGGAAGTGTTTCTATTTTGAGGTAATTAATTATGGGAGTTATCCATCCTTGATCCTGACCTGTTATGGCTAGGACTTTTTCTTCTTCTGAAATTGATGGGTTCTGCAGAGTTTCTTGGATGAGGCTTCTATTGTTGCCCCCTAGTTTGGTGCTGGCTAGTTTTGAGAGTGTGTCAACTCATGCGTTCTGTCCAAGTACTTTTTCATAGTGGGATCTTTGGCTTGGTATCTTCCTGCTATTTGTGAAGTGACTACTTGTGAGTCGCTGAAGATGATAAGTTTTTGAGCTCCCACCTCCTTAGCCAGCTTCAAACCAGCTAGTAGTGCCTTGTATTCCGCTTGGTTGTTTGAGGCAGGGAACCCGAATTTGAGGGAGAGTTCGATTTGGGTTCCTTCGTCACTTTCAATTATCAAACCCGAACCGCTTCCACTTTTATTTGAGGAACCGTCCACGTAGAGCTTCCATTCTGTGGGGATTTCCGGTGTGTCTGTAAATTCTGCAATGAAGTCGGCCAGGTATTGTGATATGATGGCTGTCCGAGCTTTGTATTGAAGATCGAATTCGGCAACTCGACTGCCCATTGTAGGATTCTACCCACCAGGTCTGTTTTCTGTAAAATCCGTTTTATGGGCTGGTTGGTTCGAACCTTAATGGTGTGGGCTTGGAAGTATAGACGAAGTCGTCGAGATGTTAGTATGAGAGCGTAGGCAATTTTTTCTATTTTTTGGTAGTTCATCTCGGCTCCTTGTAATGCTTTACTAATGAAGTATACGAGTTGTTGCCCACTGTCATCTTCTCGGACTACTGCTGAGGCTACTGCCCGACTTCCTACCGCGAGGTACAATATGAGTGTTTCTCCTTCCCGCGGCCGAGTTAGGATAGGTGGTTGTCCCAGAAACCTTTTGAAATCTTGGAAGGCTTGCTCGCACACTCTGGACAAGGCTGCCAACCTCCCGTTGAGTTGTTGTACCTCTTTGACACAAGTCGGACACTTCATGTCGAGTATGGCCCGGAATTCATCCGAGTTTGCTTCGATTCATCTTTGTGTGAGCATAAAACCCAAGAATTTGCCGCTTCGACTGCGAAGGTGCATTTTACGGGATTGAGTCGCATGCCATGCCGTCTTATAGTGTCGAATACTTGGGTCAGGTTGGACAATAGCATCTCTTTGTTTTGTGTCTTTATAAACATGTCGTCCATATAGATTTCCATGATTTTTCCGATGTGATCCATAAAGACCTTATTCATTAATCTCTGATAAGTAGCTCCCGCGTTTTTAAGACCGAAAGGCATGACGATGTAGCAGTATTTTGCTTTTGGGTTTAAGAAGGAAGTTTTTTTTTGGTCGGGTGGATACATTGGGATTTGATTGTATCCCGAGTATGCGTCCATAAACGAGAGGTATTTATATCCGGAGGAGGCATCCACCAGAGCGTCGATATTTGGGAGTGGATAAGGATATTTTGGGCAGACTTTGTTGAGATCAATGTAGTCGGTGCACATTCGTCACTTCCCATTTGATTTTTTCACCAACACGACGTTAGCCAGCCATAGTGGGTATTTGACTTCTCTTATGAATCTTGCCTCCAGTAGAGCTTGTACTTGCTCTTCCACAGCTTGGGATCGTTCTGGTCCGAGCTTTCTACGCCTCTGTTGTACTGGCCGAGATCCTGGATAAACTGATAGATTGTGGCACATTAAATTGGGGTCTATGCCTAGCATGTCTGTGGCTTTCCACGTAAAGAGGTCGACGTTACGTCCTAAGAATTGTATGAGTGACTCTTTTATGTCTCCTTTTAGGATTGTACCGATGTTGGTCGTTTGGTCCGGGGTGTCTCTAATCTGGACCTTCTCTATTTCACCTCCAGGTTGTGGGCGAAGTTCCTCCCGCCTCTGAACTCCACCAAGTTCGATTGTGTGGAATTCTTCTCCTCTGCCTCTGAAGTTTAGACTTTTGTGGTAACAGCGGCACACCGTCTTCTGGCTTGCTTTTATTGTAGCTATTCCTTCTGCAGTTGGGAATTTCATGCATAGATGTGGAGTCGACACTATTGCACCGAGCTGATTTAAGGTTGTCCGACCTATTAAGGCATTGTAGGATGAACTTACGTCGACCACGATGTAATCTATCTTGAATGTTCTTGACTGGTTTCCTTTTTCGAAGGTCGTGTCTAGAGAGATGTATCCAAGTGGTTGAACCGGGGTGTCTCCTAGTCCGAACAGGCTGTTTGGATATGCTCTAAGTTCTTTTTCTTTCAAGCCGAGCTTGTCGAAGGCAGTTTTGAACAAGATGTCGGCAGAGCTCCCTTGGTCAATCAGTGTGCAGTGGAGATTTGCGTTTACCAGTATAACAGTGATGACCATGGGATCGTCGTGTTCTGAGATGATACCGGATGCGTCTTCTTTGGTGAAAGTAATCGCGGGGATGTCAGGTGCTTCCTCCATCCCTTCAACATGATATATTTCTTTAAGATGTCTTTTGCGAGATGATTTGGAGATTTCTCCCCCCGTAAATTCGCGGTGTATCATGTGGAGGTGTCTTTCCGGTGTACGAGGTGATTGCTCGATTCGTCCGACATCTTTTTCTCTTCTTCTTTTTCTTTACTCATCGTCCTGGGTGGCCAGATACCGATCTAGCTTTCCCTCTCTTACTAGCTTTTCTATGACATTTTTTAAATCAAAATATTCATTGGTGGAATGCCCACGGATTCGATGATATTCACAATATTCAGCCCGATTTCCTCCTACTTTTTTGCCTTTAAGTGGTCGAATTGGAGGTATTTTTCAGTGTCACAAACCTCTCTATAGACATCCACAAGAAACACCCGAAGATGGGTGTAATTGTGGTATTTTTGATTTTTTTCTCCATGTCAATCTTCCTTCTTTTTGGACTCTTTGTCCTTATCCCGGGAGGTGAGTCCGGATTTTGAGGTCTTTCCTAGTCGAGAGTTTTCCTCCATGTTGATGTACTTCTCTGCTCGTTCTTGCACTTCGTTCAGAGATGTAGGGTGTTTTTTCGATATAGATTGGCTAAAAGGTCCCTCTCGCAAGCCATTGATGAGGCCCATAATGGCAGCCTCTGTTGGTAGGCTCTGTATGTCCAGACATGTTTTGTTGAATCTTTCCATGTAGTTGCGGAGACTTTCCCGTTCTCCTTGCCTGATTCCTAATAGACTTGGGGCGTGCTTAGCCTTGTCCTTTTGGATGGAGAATCTGGCCAAAAACTTCTTGGCCAAGTCGTCGAAACTCGAGATGGACCTAGGAGGTAGGTTGTTGAACCATCTAATTGCCGTCTTTGTTAAAGTTGTCGGAAAGGCTTTGCAACGAACTGCATCTGAGGTGTCGGTGAGGTACATTCTACTTCTGAAATTGCTAAGATGATGGCCGGGATCTGTAGTACCGTCGTATAAAGTCATGTCCGGGAGTTTAAAGTCTTTTGGGATATTGGTCTTCATGATCTCCTTGGTGAATGGTTCTTGTTCCTTGCGAGAGCTATCCTCATGAGGGGATCGGTTGGCTTTGGTCTTGAGATCGGCTTCGAGTTTTAGGAGTTTGTCCTCTAATTCCCGGCGTCGCCTTATTTCCTTTTGTAGGTCTTTCTCAGCCTCTCATTGACGTAGGGCTTCTTCTTCAAGTTGTTTCAAATGGTCTTGAAGTGCCTCCATGGCTTCTGCGTTTGGAGAATTCTTTTTGTTGTTAAGTTGAGAAGTATCCTTTGGTGTAGTGTCTGCATTTTTGTGCGGTGTTCTATCCTCTAGATCTGAATTGTGGTCGTTGTCATGGTCGTCTGCCATGACGATGGGATGACTTCCAGGTCCCCGGCAACGGCGCCAATGTTTCGAGGGTTACCTGAAACTGTAGGTCGATCTCGGACGAGATCTTACGTACTGGTCGGAGCTGTCGTGCCCGACCTGTTGGATTTGGTGATGGTGTTGATCCTTCGTCATCGGAGGGTGGTGGTACCTGCAGGGGACTCCGATGCTTAAGTTAGCAAGGGTATTAAACAGGTGTTTAGAAGAATTAGAGTATGAGTTATACTTGGGTACTCCAATGTATTTATAATAGTGTGGGCTGACCTTCTTTGATAAGATAAGTTTGTTATCTTATCTTATCTTTGGGTGGGGTCAGCTTATCTTCAAGGGAACCGCCCTTTATTTCTATAGGCTTGGGCTGCCTCTGGATTTGGGTCGTGTTCCTCTATTTGGGCCCTTTACGGGGCTTTCCTGGCAATTTGGCCGAGCTCTTTGAGAAGAGGTCGGATAGTTTGACCTAAAGAGGTCGGTCACTTTGTCGCCAAACATCCCAGGTCAGACATCATGATCCAGGGTATGAACATGTAGTTAATTATGGGAGTCATCCATCCTTGATCCATACCTGTTATGGCTAGGACCTTTTCTTCTGTTGAGATTGACGGGTTCTGCAGTACTTTCTGGATGAGGCTCCTATTGTTGCCCCCTGGTTTGGTACTAGATAGTTTTGAGAGTGCATCAGCTCGAGCATTCTGTTCCTGAGGTATATGGCGGACCTCATATTTCCCGAGTTGTCTGAGCTGTTCCCTGGTTTTGTCCAAGTACTTTTTCATGGTAGGGTCTTTAGCTTGGTAGTTTCTTGCTATTTGTGAGGTGACTACATGTGAGTCACTGAAGATGATAAGCTTTTGAGCTCTAACCTCCTTAGCCAGCTTCAAACCAGCTAGTCATATTCGGCCTGGTTGTTTGAAGCAGGGAACCCAAATTTGAGAGAGAGTTTGATTTGGGTTCTCTGGTCGCTTTCTATTATCACCCCTGCGCCACTTTCGGTTTGTTGGAAGAGTGATGAACGAATTTTTGACGGTTTAGAATTTCACTAATGAAGTCTCGTTGTAAAGTATATTTTCTAAACCAAACAATAATCCTTTCATACAAAAAGTTGTTTGTCACTAGTACAAATCCCTAAAATTTATAAACCGAAGTATTGGAACCTCGGGTCGTTCTCCCTAGGACTTACAATAAAGTGTCTTGTTATTGGTTGTGAGTTATTTTGGGGTTTTTGAGATTTTATACAAGAAATATAAATGGTAAAGGAAATAAACTAACACTAACAAAGCTCTTGGCAAGACATGAGAACTAGAAGTCCTATCCTAGTTATCCTCCTCAATTGTGATGAGAATTGTTCATTGCTCCCACTTAGTTAACCTCTAACCATGGAGGAAAGTCAAGTGGATGAATCAATTTGATTCCTCAAGTCCTAATCAACTCCTAAAGGAATGACTAGCTTTAGAGGCAGTCAAATCAATTAGCAATCTCTAATTAACAATCAACAAAGGAATTAGATAACTCAAGAGTCACTAATCACTCTACCAAAGCCAAGAGGAACAAAATCTATACTAAAATCCAACCAAGCATTTCATCAAACACTTGGAAGGCATAAAAGGAAAGCATAGTAAAATTGCAAGAAAAGTAAATCTACACTACTCAATTGCAAGGAATTAAACAACAACAAATCAAATGAACACAATTATTATGAATTACCTCTAATTGAATTGAAAGAGAATAGGAAGAACAAAAGTAGATCTACAACAAAGTATAAGAACAACATAAAGGAAATTACAACAAAAGAATAGAGGAAGATGAATGTAACAACAAAGAATTGAAAGGTAGAAGTAGAAGAAAGCAATGATTAAAACCTAGATCTAAGAACTAATCCTAATCCTAATCCTAGAGAGAAGTGAGAGCTTCTCTCTCTAGAAACTAACTCTAACTACTAAACTATGACTAATGATCAAAAGTATGTTGATTCCTCTGTAATTCTTGGCTTAAATAGCATCAGAAATGAGTTGGATTGGGCCCTCAAGGCTTCTAAAATCGCTAGCCACGTATTGCATTAAGTGGGTCATGTGCCACCATCGCCGCGTCCGCGTACCGTGCGCGTGCGCACCCCTATGCGCGATGCAACTATGGCAAATCTTATATCGTTTCGAAGCCCCGGATGCTAGCTTTCCAACCCAACTGAAATCGCATCATTTGGACCTATGTAGCTCAAGTTATGATCAATTAAGTACAAAGAGGTCGGCTTGACAGCTTTTGCAATTCTTTCATTTCTTCATGAGTTCTCCATTTCTACATGCTTTTTCTCCATTCCCTTTGATCCAATCTTTGCCTCCTAATTCTGAAATTACTTAACAAACATATCAAGGCATCTAATAGAATCAAGGTGAATTAAATTTAGCTATTTTAAGACCTAAAAAGCATGTTTTCACATTCAAGCACAATTAAAGGAGAATATACAAAACCATGCTATTTCGTTGAATAAATGTCGGTAAAATGTGATAAAATCCCCAAAAATCACTACAAGATAAACCCTACAAATGGAGTTTATCAACCTCCCCACACTTAAACCAAGCATGTCCTCATGCTTAAGCCAAGAGAGAAACAGAGGGTATCAACATTTATTCAAAGTAAATAAACTTTATGCAACCTAAACTATATGCAATTATCTAAATGGATGCAACTAAATGCAAAATGGTTTTACCTACTTGGTTAAAAATAAATCAATCCTCTAAGTGCATGTATAAACGGGTAGGGCTAAGGTCATATGACGATTCATGAATCCTACCAATTCAAGTATGGAAATGAAGTTCAAATAGTCTTGCAAAAAGAACGCTCATGAAAGCCGGGAATCAAGGAGTTGAGCATCGAACCCTCACCGGAAGTGTTTGCACTCTAGTCGCTCGGTGTTTGGGGTTGATTCTCTCAATTCTCCCCTAATCATGCTTTCCAAGATTTGTTTTTCATCTAACAATCAACAATTATTCAGTGCATGCATACAATTATCATGAGGTCTTATTCTTTGGTTGTAATGGGGTTAGGGTCAAGGTAGGATTGTATATGGTTAAGTGGACTAAATATTTGAATCTTTGATTAACCTAGACTTTCCCACCTAACCTATATAATGACCTAATACAATTAAAAGCTAACCTAACTACCCATAATTCTCACTTTTTCACATACTCATGCATTTTTTTTTCATTTCACAAGACTTATGCATTGACTCTTATTGGACTTCACTTTGGGGCATTTTGTCCCCTTTTTATTGTTTTTCTCCTTTTTCTTTCTTTTCCTATTTTTTTTCTTTTCTTTTCTTTTTCTTTTTTTTCACATTTATTTTTTTTCTTTTTTTCTTTTTTTCTTTTATTTTTCTCATTTTTTTTCAAGAATATCAATGCATAAGGTCTTACATTTAATTAACGCATGAGTATGTACCCAATTCCCAATATTTACACTAATAATACAAAACTACCATTTTATTCACCCAATGTCCCAAGGTTCCCATACTTGAATGATACTCACACACACTAGCCTAAGCCAATCAAAGATCCAAATTAAGGACATTTATTGTTTTTCGCTTTAAGACTTGTAATGTGCTAAATTAAGAACAAAGTGGGTTAATCGTAGGCTCAAATTTGGCTAACAATGGAAGATAGAAGGTAAGGCCATTTGGGTAAGTGAGCTAATGAAACAATGGCCTCACTCATATAAATGCATGAATACACAAAATAATGGACATAAAGAATCAAACAAATCAAAGATTACATTCATAGAAAGAGAATAATGCACACAAGAAGGAAAATAAGTGGTTATAAGATGTAACCACACCATTAGGCTCAAAACTCACATGCTTGTGTGTTCTTAGCTCAAAAACCATGTTCCAAAATACATTCTTCAAGCAAGTTCCACAAAGTATTTTTTTTCAAATTGGTAGGGTGCCCTAAAACAGTTTATTGGAAAGGAAATCATTACCCTAACCAAGTAGTCCTAATAAAAAAGAAGTGGTAAAAATATGTACAAATTCTAACTAACATGTAACCTATCATGCAATGCAATAACTAACTAACATTGGTGTTGAAAAAGAAAATTGTTACCCATAGAGATCGGTCGACGACCTCCCCACACTTGAAGATTGCACCGTCCTCGGTGCATGCAAAGAAGAGCAGGGTAGACGGGTTGCTACAATTGATGAGCTCCTCAAATGGTTGTGCAGATGACTTGTTTGTTACCCCATTTAACAACTTTTCCTTTCTCCCTTCTTGGTGGCTGACAAACCCCATTTGTAGGGTTTATCTTGTATTAAATTTAGGGAATTTTATCACATTTTACCCACATTTATTCAATGAAATAGCATGGTTTTGTATATTCTCCTTTAATTGTGCTTAAGAGTGAAAACATGCTTTTTAGGACTTAAAATAGCTAAATCTAATTCTCCTTGATTCCATTAGATGCCTTGATATGTTTGTTAAGTGATTTCAGATTTAGGAGGCAAATATTGGATCAAGGGAATGAAGAAAGAAAGCATGAAAAGTTGGAGAACTCATGAAGAAATGAAAGAACCGGAAAGCTGTCAAGCCGACCTCTTCGCACTTAAACGACCATAACTTGAGCTACAGAGGTCCAAATGATGCGGTTCCAGTTGGGTTGGAAAGATAACATCCGGGGCTTCAACGTCCCCAGCGGTTTTAGGAGCCTTGTGGGCCCAATCCAACTCATTTCTGATACTATTTAAGTCAAGTATTGAAGGGGAATCAACATACTTTAGATACTTTTGATCATTAGCTTAGTTTTAGGAGTTAGAGTTAGTTTTAGAGAGAGAAGCTCTCACTTCTCTCTAGAATTAGGATTAGGATTAGGTTTAGTTCTTAGATCTA
>NC_029775.3:34680305-34681098 GCF_000817695.3 Arachis duranensis
TCAAATTATGTTGTAAGAAATGGGAACTACAATGGTAATATGCAAGGATTTGGGCACAACCAAAGATGGGAAGAGCCTCAAGGGATTGATCAACCTTCTTGGCAACAACCTCCAACTCCTTATGGGTATAACTCTTATCCTAATGCATATCAATCTAATGGATGTGGTAACCCTTATTGTGATTGTCAACAACCACTACCACATGCCTATGAACTACCCACTCAACATGATTTTGAACCACCTTGCTCACAAGCCCCATATCACCAAAACCCTCCATATGACCCCAATCCTTATCCACCATACCCACCACCTTATGAGCCATATGAAACATACATGGAACCACCACCATTCCAACACAATTACTCTCAAGAACCACCTCAATGCACACCACCTCCATACCCTTATCAAGAAGACCACCTTCCTACTATAAACCCTCTCTCCAAAATAATGAACCCTCTTATCCACCCCAAGCCCCAATAGATGACTCTCTCACATTGCTACTTCAAGGACAAGCGGATATGCAAAAGAACACCGTAGAGTTTGTGACTAACTTGACCAAGGTAGTGTCTACCTTAGCCTACAAATTTTTGAACACTCAAGGTGCTTCCGTGGCCACATGTGAAGAATCCATTGAAGATCATAGCATGAAGGAGAGATTGGAAAACCCGGTGGAAAATGAGGGAGGCTATTTTGTATTAGAACAATTAGAGGAGCCTATGGTTATTGAAGAAAAGGAAGAAGTGGTTGAGGATTTAGGAGACGTTGAGAGTCCATGGGAATGTAGCATCATGGA
>NC_029775.3:34681185-34681947 GCF_000817695.3 Arachis duranensis
GCATATCATGGTTGAAGACTTTGAAGAGGTTGATCAAGAGATGGATTCAATTATTGAGGAGTTCCTATCCACAATTGAATCCTCTCCCATTGAGCTTGACTTAGAGGGTAAGGAAGAAGATACCTCACCTCCCATACCCTTGGTAAGCCACGAAGAAAATATTAAATTGGAAGGAAGCTACCAAGAGGAAGAGGTTGAAGTTGATATAAGTTGTCAAGAGGTGGAAGTTTCAAGGGAAGAGCACAAGAGCGTAGACATCGCAATGGCTAAGTGTGGGGAGGCTCCCCTTCCCAAGCCACCATCACCTAACATAACATTCAAGTGGGTAAAATTTCTATCCCTAAACTTCACTTTCTCACTTGAATATGGTTTGATTGAAAATGATGGGCAACTTAGAGCTCTTTGTGGAGTTAAGAGTAAGAGGGAGTGGTGTAATGGTTGGAAAAAGAATGTTAGGCTCATTAAGGTTAAACCTTCAAAGCATAAATACTATGGTTGGAGGAATGCTAAATTGTATGGGTCTAGAAGGAGAATTTGGTGCATAAAGGAGAATTCTATATGCCGACCACCCAAGTTGAATCATGATGATCAACTAGAAGATGGGTGTGAAAACAAGATATGGGATCTCGGATCACAACATGAAGACCAATTTTGGGAGCTCATATCTTGGGGAGAACCTCACCCGAGTTTGGTGAAGATGGTTGGAAATTCTGTCAACCAATTGAGGAGCAAAGATCCTTGGAGATTCAAGGATGAGTACAA
>NC_029775.3:34682700-34684580 GCF_000817695.3 Arachis duranensis
TGAATTTCTCATTTTAATAATGGTGTTGAATTCTCTCACTCAATTGTTGAGAATTTCTTGCATTTGTTTTGGTGCTTCATGACTTGTTACATTAATTGCAATATTTGTCAACCCACAAGATTAGTGCTTTAGTCCTTCCTAATTCATTACCCTTTGTTTTTTTTCTTGTACCGCTTCATCATTGAATTAGGATAGAATCAAATGCTTTCATGCGTATCACTAATCTTGTTTGTGTCAATCCTTATTTGATCTTGATGCTCCATATACTCTCCATGCTTTAACTTTACTCGTGCATCAAGTATTAGTTGATATGCCCTTTGCTTAAATTGTTTTCTTACTCACATGTTGTAGCTACCATGTAGTAGAGAACCATACTCTTATTTGGCATTAGCCCCCGCCTATGTTCTAATTGCTTTGATGTCTTTGTTATAGGCTTAATTTTCTTTCTTTTTCTCTCCTTCTAGGTTGGCCACCAAGAAGGAAAGGAATGAGAAAGCTTCTAAATGGGGCAACAAACAAGTTCATCCGCACAACCCTTTGAATAAACTCATCAATTGTAGCAACCCGTCCACCTTGCTCTTCTTTGCATGCACCGAGGACGGTGCAATATTCAAGTGTGGGGAGGTCGTCCGACCGATCTCCATGGGTAACAATTTCCTTTTTCAACATCAATGTTAGCTACTATTGCATTGCATGATAGGTTGCATGTTAGTTAGAATTTATACATATTTTTACCACTTCTTTCTCATTAGGACTACTTGGTTAGGGTGATAATTTTCTTTCCAAGGAACTATTTTAGGGCACCCTACCAATTTGAAAAAGAAAATTTGTGGAACTTGCTTGAAAGAATTTATTTCGGAACATGGTTTTGAGCTAGGAACACAAGCAAGTGAGATTTGAGCCTAATAGTGTGGTTACATCTTATAACCACTTATTTTTCCTTCTTGTGTGTATTATTCTCTTCCTATGATTGTGATCTTTGCTTTGTTTGAGTCTATATGTCCATTATTCTTTGTATTCATGCATTTATATGATTGAGACCATCATTTCATTAGCTCACTTACCCAAATAGCCTTACCTTTTACCTTCCTTTGTTAGCCAAATTTGAGCCTATGATTAACCCACTTTGTTCTTAATTTAGCACATTACAAGCCTTAAAGCGAAAAACAATAAAAGTCCTTATTTGGATCTTTGATTGGCTTAGGCTAGTGAGTGTGAGTGTCATTCAAGAGTGGGAAAATTTTGGGACATTGGTTGGGATAAAAGGGTGTTTGTGTTTTGTATTTTTATATTTGAGAATTGGGTACATACTCATGTATTGATTAAATGTATAGACCTTATGCATTGATGTTCTTGTATATAGTTTGAAAGAAAAAAATGAAAAGAAAAAGAAATAAAAGTTGCAAACACTTCCGGTGAGGGTTCGATGCTCAATTCCATGATTCCCGGCTTTCATAAGCGTTCTTCTTGCAAGTCTATGTGAACTTCATGTTTATACTTCAATTGGTAGGACTCATGAATCGTTATATGATCTTGGCCCTACTTGTGCATGTATGCCTTGGAGGAATGAATTATTTTTAACCAAGTAGGTACAACCATTTTGTATTTAGTTGCATCCATTTAGATAATTGCATATAGTTTAGGTTGCATATAGTTTATTTACATCGAATAAATGTTGATACCCTTTGTTTTCTCTTGGCTTAAGCATGAGGACATGCTTGGTTTAAGTGTGGGGAGGTTGACAAACCCCATTTGTAGGGTTTATCTTGTATTGATTTTAGGGGATTTTATCACCTTTCACCCACATTTATTCAATAAAATAGCATGGTTTTGTATATTCTCCTTTAATTGTGCTTAAGAGTGAAAACATGCTTTTTAGG
>NC_029775.3:34684708-34685175 GCF_000817695.3 Arachis duranensis
TTAGGAGGCAAAGATTGGATCAAGGGAATGAAGAAAAAGCATGAAAAGTTGGAGAACTCATGAAGAAATGAAAGAACCGGAAAGCTGTCAAGCCGACCTCTTCGCACTTAAACGACCATAACTTGAGCTACAGAGGTCCAAATGATGCGGTTCTAGTTGGGTTGGAAAGCTAACATCCGGGCCTTCAAAATGATATAAATTTTGCCACATGTTGCTTCGCGTTCAAGGGCGCGCACGCGCACTTTGCGCGCGCGCGCCGATTCTGT
This sequence comes from Arachis duranensis, assembly GCF_000817695.3. Classification (NCBI taxonomy): domain Eukaryota; kingdom Viridiplantae; phylum Streptophyta; class Magnoliopsida; order Fabales; family Fabaceae; genus Arachis; species Arachis duranensis. Next base: position 34,684,975 of record NC_029775.3, read on the forward strand.
CCTTGCCCACTTTAATGAAATCGTTCCCAGCGGTTTTAGGAGCCTTGTGGGCCCAATCCAACTCATTTCTGATGCTATTTAAGTCAAGTATTGAAGGGGAATCAACATACTTTAGATACGTTTGATCATTAGCTTAGTTTTAGGAGTTAGAGTTAGTTTTAGAGAGAGAAACTCTCACTTCTCTCTAGGATTAGGAATTAG
>NC_029775.3:34685897-34695106 GCF_000817695.3 Arachis duranensis
ACGACCTCCCCACACTTGAAGATTGCACCGTCCTCGGTGCATGCAAAGAAGAGCAAGGTGGATGGGTTGCTACAATTGATGAGCTCCTTCAAAAGGTTGTGCGGATGACTTGTTTGTTGCCCCATTTAAAGCTATTCATTTCTCCCTTCTTGGTGGTGGCCAACCTAAAAAGAAAGAAAAAAAGAAAGTTAAGCCTATAACAAAGATATCAAAGCAAATAGAACATAGGCGGGGGCTAATGCCAAATAAAGGTATGATTCCCTACTACATGTTATCTAAGCATGTAAAAGAGAGAACAATATAAGCCACGGCATATCAACTAACACTTGATGCAAGAGTAAAGTTAAAGCATGAAAAACATATTGAGCATCAAGATCAAATAAGAATTGACATAAACAAGATTAGTGATAAGCATGAGGGCATTTGGTCCCAACCTAACTCAATGATGATGAAGCACAAAAACAAATGATAATGAGTTAGGAAGGACTAAAGCACTACCTTGTGTGTGGAACAAACATTTCAATTAATGTTAAACAGGTCACAAAGCACCAAGATAAAGCAAGAGAGTCTCAATAATTGAGTATAAGAATTCAACACCATTATTGAAATGACACTTAGAAAAAAACTGAAAACATGCTATAGAAACAAAATGAAAATGGAAAGAGTAAAAGTATGCGAATGTAATGAACTGAAGAAAATGGGAGATGAGAAAAAAAAACTCTCGGGTACGCGTACACTCTCCCATTTTTACAGAAGAAAATGGGAGATGAGAAAAACAAACATGCTATAAGAATTCAACACCATTTTTTTTACCGACGCGTACGCGTCATGCGTGCTCACGCGTCGATGTGCATATTGGCCTAAGGATGTGTACGCGCCAGATGCGCGCACATGTGCGTCGAGTTAGGCGAGAGGCATAATGTTGGCCCAAAAGGGGCACAACTCTCGGGTAAAAGTACCGGGGTGCAGATTGTGCAATCGACGCGCGCGCGCACAGTGTACAGTGCGCGTCCGCATGGATTCAAAAATTTGACCCCAGCCAAAAACCCGAGAGTTAGGCCTGCACTGTGCGAACATTGGGCCTAAGGCACAAGTCTATGCACGCGTGCGCACACTTGGCGCGTACACGTCCTTAGGCCAATATGCATTTTTTTCCCAAAAAGCAGAAAAAAATGCCCAAGAGCTCCCTATAATGTCTAAAACTCTTCTTTATTCAATCGAATATCAAACAATTCACAAAAATGCAATTTGATTTTAGGATTTATTCATCTACTACAATGAATACAACATACTAACAACCAATCTTTACAAACAAATTAATATGAAATGAAAATCTACCTACCATGGCAACTCAAATCACTTATTAAACAAAACTAAAAGAGGATGAAAAGAGTTTACCATGGTGGGGTGTCTCCCACCTAGCACTTTTAGTTTAAGTCCTTAAGTTGGACATTTTGAGGAGCTTATTGTCATGGTGGCTTATGTTTGTACTCATCCTTGAATCTCCAAGGATCTTTACTTCTCAATTGGTTGACAGAATTTCCAACCATCTTCATCAAGCTTGGGCAAAGTTCTATCCAAGATATGAGTCCCCATAGTTGGTCTTCACATAACGAACCGGGATCCCATATCTTGTTTTCGCACCCGTCTTCGATTTGGTCTTCATACTCTCTCTTTTCGGGTGGTTGACATATATAATTCTCTTTAACATACCAAGCCTTCCGTTGAGACCCTTGTAAAGTGGCATTCTTCCAATCATCGTTCCTATACCTTGAAGCTTTGACCTTAGTGAGCCTAATTCCTAACTTGCAACCACTACACAACTCATTCTTGCTTTTAATTCCACAAAGAGCTCTAAGTTGTCCATCCGTTTCAATCAAACCATATTCAAGCGAGAAAGTAAAGCTTATGGATAAGAATTTTACCCACTTGAATGTTGTGTTGGATGGTGACTTGGGAAGGGAGACCTCCCCACACTTAGACAATGCAAGGTCTACTTCCTTGTGCTCTTCTTTGTGTATTTCCACCTTTTTGCGAGCTTCCTCGATTTCAACCTTTCCCCTTTTTTCACGTGGCTTGGTGTTGTCTTCAAGAACTTTGATTTCTTGCCTAATGGGAGGTGATTCAATTTTGGATAGAAATTCATTGATGAATAAATCCATTTCTTGGTCAACCTCTTCATATTCTTCAATTTCAATATACACCATGCCAACGTTTTCCTCTTGGTAGTTCTCTTTCTCATTGCTTACCAAGGGTATGGGAGGTTGTGCACACTCTTCTATAATTTCAACTCCATGTCCAATGGGAGAGGATTTCATTATAGAGAGAAATTCATCCATGATTGAATCCATCTCTTGATAAGCCTCTTCCAAGTCTCCAACGATGATATGCCTTGGAGGTTGCGCACCCTCCTCAACGTCAATATCAAGCTTCTTGGAAGAGTGCTCCATGATGCTACATTCCCTTGGACTTTCAACATCCCCTAAATCTTCAACCACCTCTTCCTTCTCTTCAATGATCATAGGCTTCTCCAATTGTTCCAACACAAAATTCGACTCCTCCTTCTCCACCGGATTTTCCAATTTCTCCTTCATGCTTTGCTCTTCTTTTAACCTTTCACATGTGGCCACGGAAGTACCTTGAGTCTTCAAACATTGGTGGGCTAAAGTGTGCACCACCTTGGTCAAATTGGTCACAAACTCAAGTGTATCCCGCTTCATGGCTTCTTGTCCTTGAAGTAGCAAAGTGAGAGTATCGTCTATTGGGGTTTGGGGTGAGTAAGAAGGTTCATTATTTTGGAGAGAGGGTTCATGGTAGGAAGGTGGTTCTTCTTCATAGAATTGTGGAGATGGTGAGTATTGAGGTGGTTCTTGGGAGTAATCTTGATAGGGTTGTGGTGGTTTTAAAGGTTCTTGCTCATAATGGTTATAAGAATATGGCATGAATGATTGGTCATATAGTGAATATGGATCATAGGAAGGTGCTTGATGTGGAAAGGCTTGTGAGTATGGTTGAGGTCCATGTTGAGGATGAGATTTATAGGCATATGATGGTGGTTGTCGAGTGTCACAAAAAGAGTCATCATAGCCGTTAAATTGACATGCATTAGGATAGGAATTATACCTATAAGTATTTGGAGATTGTTGCCAATAGGAATGATCAATTCCTTGAGGCTCCTCCCATCTTTGATGGTTCCATCCATGGTACATGTTGCCATTAAAGTCCACATTTCCTACAACACAATTAGAACCAAACTTAAAGCCAAAGTGAGAATTCATAGTGAGAGAATAAAATAAAACTAACAAAAATTAAGAAACTAACAGAAGATAAACCTATTCACAATATTCACATATGTACAATAACCAATAACACAACACCATTGCAAATCCCCGGCAACGGCGCCATTTTGATGATTGGATTTTTGATGGTATAGAATTTCACAAATGAATTCTCGTTGCAAGTATAGTTTCTAAACCAACAATAATCCTTTCATGCAAAAATTTGTTTGTCACAAGTACAAACCCCTAAAATCTATAAACCGAAGTATTTAAACCTCGGGTCGTCTCTCAAAGGACTTGCAGGGTAGTGTTCTTGTTATTGGTTATGGACTTGTTTATTTTGGGGTTTCGGATGAGAAATATGAATAGTAAATGGTAAGAAAACTTTATTAACAAAATGGTCTTGGCAAGGTTTGGTGGTCAAGGATCTCTATCCTAATCACTAACCACAATATGAGAATTGGCAAGGATTAATCTCATTAAATCATCCTCTAACTAGTTGTAAAGGAAAGTCAAATGAGCTATATCAATCCTAGTCCATAAGTCCTAACTCTCCACTAATTCAATTAGTGAGAACTAGAGTCAATGGATCCCAATCATCAATTACTTGGACATTAGTAACTCAAGAGTTCCTAAGTTACCTTTCCAAGCCAAGAACATAAAATTCTAGTCTAACATTCTTTCAAGCATTTAATCAAACACTTGGAAGGCACAAAAGAAAAGTATAGAAGAAACAAAATAAGAGAAATTACAACAAGAGGATAGGGATAGAAAGAAGAACCAAAGTGTAGCAATCATCAATTGAAGGTAGAAGTAGAAGGAGACTTGAATTAAACATAGAACTATGAGATCCTAATCTAACCCTAATTCCTAATCCTAATTCTAGAGAGAAGAGAGAGCTTCTCTCTCTAACTCTAACTACTTCTAAAACTAAACTATGACTATTGATCAAAAGTCTCTTGATTCCCCTTCAATCCTTGGCTTAAATAGCATCAGAAATGAGTTGGATTGGGCCCACAAGGCTTCTAAAATCGCTGGCCACGAGTTGCATTAAGTGGATCATGTGCCACCATCGGCGCGTCCGTGTACTGTGCGTGTGCGCGCCCCTATGCGCGATGCAACTATGACAAATCTTATATCGTTTTGAAGCCCCGAATGTTAGATTTCCAACCCAACTGAAACCGTATCATTTGGATCTCTGTAACTCAAGTTATGGTCAATTAAGTGGGAAGAGGTCAGGCTTGACAGCTTTTTGGTTCCATCATTTCTTCATGAGTTCTCCAACTTTACATGCTTTTTCTTCATTCCCTTGATCCAATCTTTGCCTCCTAAATCTGAAATCACTTAACAAACATATCAAGGCATCTAATAGAATCAAGGTGAATTAAATTTATCTATTTTGAGTCCTAAAAAGCATGTTTTCACCCTTAAGCACAATTAAAGGAGAATATACAAAACCATGCTATTTTGTTGAATAAATGTGGGTAAAATGTGATAAAATCTCCAAAAATCACTACAAGATAAACCCTACAAATGGGATTTATCAAAGAGCCATCTACGTAGAGATTCTATTCTGTGGGAGTTCTCGGAGTGTTAGTGTACTCAGCAATGAAGTCGGCCAAATATTGGGACTTAACGGCCGTCTGAGTTTCGTATTGAAGATCAAACTCAGATAGCTCGAATGCCCATTGTAGAATACTTCTAGCTAAGTCTGTCTTTTGGAGAATGTCTTTCATGGGCTGATTAGTCCGAACCTTGATGGTGTGAGCTTGAAAGTAGGGGCGAAGTCGTCGAGAAGTTAGTATGAGGGTGTAGGCGAACTTCTCTATCTTTTGATAGTTTAGTTCTGCCCCTTGTAGAGCTTTGTTGACAAAATAGATGGGTTGTTGCCCAGTTTTTTCTTCTCTGACCAGTACTGATGCTATTGCCCGACTTCCTACTGCGAGGTACAATACAAGTGGTTCTCCTTCTCGTGGTTGAGTTAGAAGAGGTGGTTGTCCCAGGAACCTTTTGAAATCCTGGAAAGCCTGCTCGCACTCCATTTTCCATTCGAACCTATTTCCATTCCTTAAGGTGGCGTAGAAGGGGAGAGATCTTATGGCTGATCCGGCTAGAAATCTGGACAACGCTGCGAGTCTCCCGTTGAGTTGTTATACCTCTTTGACATAGGTCAGACTCTTCATGTCATGTATGGCCCGACATTTGTCCGGATTCGCCTCAATTCCTCGTTGTATTAACATGAAACCCAGGAATTTGCCCGCTTTTACTGCGAGGATGCATTTCGCAGGATTAAGTCGCATGCCATGCTCTCTTATGGTGTCGAACACTTTGGTGAGGTCGGACAGTAATGATTTCTCACTTTGTGTTTTCACCAACATGTCGTCCACATATACCTCCATGAGTTTCCTGATATGGCCTGCGAAGACTTTGTTCATTAATCTTTGGTAAGTAGCTCCTGCATTTTTGAGTCTGAATGGCATGAAGACGTAACAATAATTTGCTTTTGGGGTCAAGAATGAGGTATTCTCTTGATCAGGGGGATATATCGGGATTTGATTATATCCCGAATAAGCGTCCATGAAATAGAGGTACTTGTATCCGGAGGAAGCATTTACTAGAGTGTCAATATTTGGAAGTGGATAGGGATCCTTTGGGCAGGCTTTGTTGAGATTAGTGTAGTCGGTGCACATCCACCACTTCCCATCTGACCTTTTTACTAAAACAACATTGGCTAGCCATAATGGGTATTTTACCTCTCTTATGAACCCTGCCTCCAGTAGAGCCTGCACCTATTCTTCCACAGCTTGGGATCTTTCTGGTCTGAGTTTCCTATGCTTCTGCTGTACTGGCCGAGGTCCTGGGTATACTGCCAGTTTGTGGCACATTAATTTGGTGTCTATGCCCGGCATGTTTGCGGCTTTCCAAGCAAAGAGGTCAGAATTATCCTTTAAGAGCTGTATCAGAGGGCCTTTTGTATCTTATTTCAAAGTTGCCCCGATGTTTGTTGTTTTGTCCGGGGTGTCTCCGATTTGGACTTCTTCGATTTTGCCCTCAGGTTGTGGGCGAAGTTCTTCCCGACCTCGAACTCTACCAAGCTCGATGGTGTGGATTTCTTCCCCTTTGCCTCTGACATTCAGACTTTTATTGTAACAGTGTCGTGCTATTTTTTGATCTCCTTTTATCGTATTGATCCCTTCTGGAGTTGGGAACTTCATGCATAGATGTGGAGTCGAAACTACTGCTGCGAGCTGATTCAATGTTGCCCGACCTATCAGGGAATTGTAGGCTGAGCCTATGTCGACTACAATGTAGTATATGTTGAGTGTCCTTGATCGGATTCCTTTTTCGACGGTTGTGTGTAGAGAGATGTATCCAAGCGGTTGGATTGGAGTGTCTCCTAGTCCAAACAAGCTGTCTGTATATGCTCTGAGTTCTTTCTCTTGTAGGCCGAGTTTATCGAAAGTCGGTTTAAATAAGATGTCCGCCGAGCTTCCTTGGTCCACCAGTGTGCGGTGGAGGTTAGCATTGGCCAATATAACAGTGATGACCATAGGATCGTCGTGTCCCAGGATGATGCCTGCCGCGTCCTCTTGGGTGAAAGTAATAGTAGGGAGGTCGGGTGATTCTTTTCCTCCCTCGACATGATATATTTCTTTAAGGTGTCTTTTGCGAGATGATTTTGAGATCCCCCTCCTGCAAATCTTCCGTTTATCATGTGAACGTGCCTCTCCGGGGTACGATGTGGTCGCTCTCCTCGTCCGACCTCTTCATCCCTTCTTCTTTTTCGGGGCTCTTCCTATTTGTTGGCTAAATACCGATCTAGTCATCCTTCTCTTACCAATTTGTCAATAACATTTTTTAAGTTGAAGCACTCATTGGCAGGATGTCCGTAGATTCGGTGATATTCGTAGTATTCTGTTTGATTTCCCCTCCTTTCTTGCTTTTGAGTGGGCGAGGTGGTGGGATCTTCTCGGTATGGCATACTTCTCGGTAAACATCCACAAGACACACTCGAAGGGGGGTGTAGTTGTTGTATTTTTTAGGCTTCTCGTCGTATTGATCTTCCTTTTTCTTGGACTTTTTATCCTTATCCCGGGAGGAGTAAGAGAATCCAGATTTTGAGGTCTCTCCTAGTCGAGAGTTTTCCTCCATGTTGATGTACTTTTCGGCTCATTCCTGCACTTCATTCAGAGATGTTGGATGTTTCTTTGATATGGAGTGACTAAAAGGTCCTTCTCGCAGGCCATTGATGAGACCCATAATGGCTGCTTCTGTTGGTAGACTTTGTATGTCCAGGCATGCCTTGTTGAATCATTCCATGTAGCTTCGAAGACTCTCCCGATCTTTTTGCTTGATTCCTAATAGGCTCGGAGTGTGGTTGGCTTTGTCCTTCTGAATGGAGAATCTAGCAAGAAACTTTTTGGCTAAGTCATCAAAGCTTGTGATGGATCTGGGAGGCAGACTGTCAAACCACTTAATTGCTGTGTTTGTTAAGGTAGTCGGGAAAGCTTTGCAACGAATAGCGTCTGAGGCATCGGTGAGATACATTCGGCTTTTAAAATTGCTGAGATGATGGCTTAGATCTGATGTGCCATCGTACACGGTCATATCGGGAGCTTTGAATTCCTTTGGGACTTTAGTTTTCATGATCTCTTCGGTGAACGGATCTTGATCTTTGTGGGGGCTATCTTCATGACTGGATTGAGGAGTTTTGGTTTTGAGTTCAGCTTCGAGCTTTAGGAGCTTGTCCTCTATCTCTCGATGTCGCCTAGTTTCCCTCTGAAGGTCCCTCTCAGCTTCCCGTTGATGTTCGGCCTCTTTTTTGAGTTATTTAAGGCGATTTTATTGAGCTTGAAGTGCCTCCATGATTTCTGTATTTGGCGAATTCTTATCTTTATTTAGTTGAAATGCATCTTTGGGTGTGGCGTCCGTGTTCTTATGCGGCGTCCTGTTCTCTAGATCAGAATCGTAGTCGTTGTCAAGGTTGTCCGCCATGAAGATGGGATGACTTCCAGGTTCCCCAGCAACGGTGCCAATGTTCCGAGGGTTACCTGAAACTATAGGTCGATCTCGGACGAGATCTTCTATACTGGTCGGAACTGTTGTGTCCGACTTCATGATGGTGGCCGGAGCCGCCATGTCCGATTTGTTGGACTTGGTGGTGGTGTTGATCCTTCATCACCGGAGTGGTACCTGCAAGGGACTCTGATGCTTAAGTTAGCAAGGGTATTGAGCAGGTTTATAGTAGAATCAGAGTATGAGTTATACTTGGGTGCTCCAGTGTATTTATAATGGTGTGGAGTGACCTTTCTAGAGATAAGATGTAATACCCGGTCTAACCAAAATTAATTAAATAATGAGTTAAGTAGGAGCGAATATGGTTGGAATATTTGGCAATTGGAATTTGATGATTTAGATATGATTTTTGGATTCAGTGAATTTTTCCGAGTCGGAAGACATAGTTTTCTGCGTAAAAGCGTGCAGTGGAATTTTGACCGGTAGTACCGGCTGAGACCTGTCTGGTACTGCAGCTGAAAAAATTGATTATGAGTAAATAAGATTAAGAAATGAGAGATTATAATTAGGGGAGGTAGAAATATTTGAAGTGCGATTTAGAGCGCTAATCTTAAAGGTTTTGGTCCAAAATTGGGCCAACGGACAAAAATAAGTGAACCGGGCCTAAGTGGGCCCAAGACCCAACATATATAAACATTAGTTATGAGCATTTCAGCTCATTTTACCCTAAAAAGAAGGGTTGGGGCGCTGAATTAAGAAGAGAGAAGAGAAGAGAGAAAACCTAACTCTCTTTGATCTTCAAACCACCATAACTTGAGCTACGGAGCTCCGATAGACGAGCCGTTTGCGGCCACGCGTCGCTCTTCTCATCCTCTAAAATTCTATCTAAGTTTTGTGGTGAGTATTCCATTCATC
>NC_029775.3:34696326-34697637 GCF_000817695.3 Arachis duranensis
AATACTTAGGCTAGAGGCCCTAAGATAGGCATTGAATTGTTGATGTTGTTGAATGGTTGATATATATGATGTGGTCATATATGTGATGATGATTATTAATGCCTTGATGGTATGATGTATGAGAAATATGCATGTTGTGATAAATGCTTGATGATTGATTATGGTTGAATTGTGGGTGAAACCATGTTGATGATGAGTATGATATTGATTGTGTACAATGATGATTTATTGGAATTGGTGTTGTCGGAAGATTGGGGGTTGAATCTGTGAATTCTACAGCTTTTAACTTAGAAATTTTTTAGCAGAATGACCCTCCACGCGTAGGCGCACTTGGCGCGTACGCGTCGTTCTTCGAGAAGGCACCATCCACGCGTGCGTGTGGTGTGTGCGTGCGCGTCGATGCGCTGCACCCATTGCCCAGCCATTTTCCCGAGAGTTGTGCCAGAGTTGTGCCAGTCTTGTGCCTGGGGCGCAAGTGTACCCACGCGTACGCGTGGCTGACGCGTACGCGTCGTTATCTATTATTCAATCCGCGCGTCCGCGTGAATGGCGCGTATGCGCCGATGAGTTTTGTGGCCATCCACGTGTGCGCGTGGAGTACGCGTACGCGTGGCCCTGTTTTCATCCCAAAGTTGATTTTTGAGTTTTAAAAGCCAAATCTCATACTTCTAAGCCTCCGATCTCACCCCTTATGTATTAAATCATTATGATATGCTAGCAATGAGAAAGGAGCTAGGGGATGTGGTAACTTGCGAGTGAAGCAAGGGGAAAAGTTATGATCAATGATGATCAACGATGATTATATGAGATATGGAGGATGACGGTGGGAGTACCGTGTATGCCATGAGCCGAAGGGCTATATTTATTGATAAATGGCTGGTTCTTGAATGAACCATGAGCCGGATGGCTGAGTTATTGCCGGGTCACGGCAAAGCCATTATTGATTATGGCTGAGAATAATTGCATACATGATTAATGAATGAGTGTGTTAAATGGATAATAATGGAAGATGTTGAAATGTGATGTGTAACCCCGGGTAGTAGGCAGTGGCGTTGTCCACTTGCTCCGGGTGTGAGACGGAAAAGGATGTTTATGATAAATGAGTTTAATTATGGAGTTTTGAATGAATGTAACTATGATACCTGGGTAGTATTAAGGGTTGGGGTCTATCCCACTTGCTCCAGGTTAATGTTTGAGATTTGATAACAATGAGGATTGATAATATGAAATGAGATTGAATGAATATATGTTTGAGATACCTGGGCAGTAGCAAGGGTTGTGGTCCGTCCCGCTTGCTCCGGGTTAATGCTT
>NC_029775.3:34698151-34699585 GCF_000817695.3 Arachis duranensis
TTGCAGTGCATTGTATTTATTTGGCACTTTTACCGTACTGGGAACCCATGGGCCCGGGGTTCTCATTCCGTATATATCTCTTGTTTTTCAGATACAGGTCCAGGTGCTCAGAAGTGAGTTGTGGGTCGTCTGAGAGATGGCGAAGATCTTTATTTTCTCTACTTTGTGTTTTGCTTAGAATCTCTCCACCTTTGTTTTGAAGATATTATATTATGTGTTGAACTCTTTTAGAACTTGCCTATAGAGGCTCTTATGTTTCCTTTGGGAGAGATTAGGATGTTCTGTTGTCAACTACTTTCATACTGTACCCTAGCCGGCCTAAACTTCGCGGGTCGTGACTAGTGGCTATTTACTTATGTTATATATATCTATCTGTTATCTATCTCTTAATCTCTTTTATGCCTTGTCCATATATCGCGTTCGGCTTAACGGTTTATTTTTGTTGTTGAGACGTGAGTGATACGTCTTCGCGATTTTATCCCTACTCTTTTCAGGCTTCTCGATTAATACTCCTTTCGAAATTACCTATGTTTATATATTAAAAATCCACCTGAGAGTCGTACCACCGTAATATCATTGACTTATGACTCGAGCATAAGGATTTGAATATTAGGGTGTTACATTATGGTATCAGAGCAGTTCGTCCTCGTGAGCCTGAGGGATGGAACTGCTTATGCTTCAATGCATACTCTGAGTTTGTGCCTGTGCTAGTTAGGGTATCTAACTGATACATCTAGCATGAAGTCCATGAGTGTACCTTTGGTACTTTGAAGCACTATAGTTCCGATATTGAGACTGATCAACTTGATATCGATTGTTTGGTGTGTATAGGAACCAGATGGCGCCTCGTGGACCCGGTCGGGGACGTGAGAGAGATCGTACTAGTACACAGGAACCGGAAATCAACTCGAATAGCCCGATAAACCTTTTGGCGGCGTTGGAGAATATGGCTGCTGCTATGCAGGCAACTGCGGAGGCCCTTGGGCAACAGATAAACAATAATGGCAATAGCGGAAGTGTAGCTCAGGGCACGATGACACTGGCAACTTTCTTAAAGGTTAACCCACCTAAGTTCAAGGGAACCACCAATCCAACTGAAGCTGATACTTGGTTTCAGGCCATGGAGCGAGCACTGCAAGCGTAGTTGGTGCCTGAAGAGCAGCGTGTTGAATTTGCTACCTATCTGCTCATGGGGGAAGCATCGCATTGGTGGCAAGGGGCTCGACGTCTCCTGCAATAGGGGAATGATCCTATCACTTGGGATGCCTTCCAGGTGGAATTCTATAAGAAGTACTTTCCAAATTCCGCCAGGACAGCCAAGGAATTGGAGTTACTACAGTTGAAGCAAGGTGCTATGTCCGTATCTGAGTATACAGACAAATTTGAGGAGCTATTCAGGTTTTCCCGCATGTGTCAGGGAGCTCCGGGAGACTT
>NC_029775.3:34703560-34704928 GCF_000817695.3 Arachis duranensis
GATGAGGAAGGATGTATGACATGTTGATATGTTTGTAATTTAGCCATTTGTTTGAAATGGGTAAAGATGGTTATATGGCGGTTTTGTGAATCGTGGTAAAGTGTTAATGTATGAGTTGAGGAGGCTTGATGTTAATTTTGGTATATTTTGATTGGTTTCAAAAAGGGTTGAAACTAGCATGTTTTGGTTGATTTTAAAAAGGGTTGAAAATGGATTGTTTTGAAAATGGCACTTTGTGGTTTTGTATGAAAAACATGATTTTTAGGCATACTTTGATGGGACATAACTTGGACTCTGGATCTCCGTTTTGTGCCAAACTTGTTTAGAAATGAAATTGGATCCGAGATGTCCATGCCGTTCGAAGAACGGGTGAAAAACGATTTAAAATGAGAAAGTTATGTCCGTCGGAAGATTGGGGGTTGAATCTGTGAATTCTGCAGCTTTTAACTTAGAAATTTTTTAGCAGAATGACCCTGCACGCGTAGGCGCACTTGGCGCGTACGCGTCGTTCTTCGAGAAGGCACCATCCACGTGTGCGCGTGGTGTGTGCGTGCGCGTCGATGCGCTGCACCCATTGCCCAGCCATTTTCCCGAGAGTTGTGCCAGTCTTGTGCCTGGGGCGCAAGTGTACCCACGCGTACGCGTGGCTGACGCGTACGCGTCGTTATCTATTTTTCAATTCGCGCGTCCGCGTGAATGGCGCGTATGCGCCGATGAGTTTTGTGGCCATCCACGTGTGCGCGTGGAGTACGCGTACGCGTGGCCCTGCTTTCATGCTAAGGTTGATTTTTGAGTTTTAAAAGCCAAATCTCATACTTCTAAGCCTCCGATCTCACCCCTTATGTATTAAATCATTATGATATGCTAGCAATGAGAAAGGAGCTAGGGGATGTGGTAACTTGCGAGTGAAGCAAGGGGAAAAGTTATGATCAATGATGATCAAAAATGATTATATGAGATATGGAGGATGACGGTGGGAGTACCGTGTATGCCATGAGCCGAAGGGCTATATTTATTGATAAATGGCTGGTTCTTGATTGGACCATGAGCCGGATGGCTGAGTTATTGCCGGGTCACGGCAAAGCCATTATTGATTATGGCTGAGAATAATTGCATATATGATTAATGAATGAATATGTTGAATGGATAATAATGGAAGATGTTGAAATGTGATGTGTAACCCCGGGTAGTAGGCAGTGGCGTTGTCCACTTGCTCCGGGTATGAGGCGAAAAATGATGTTTATGATAAATGAGTTAATTATGGAGTGTCGAATGAATGTAACTCTAATACCTGGGTAGTAGTAAGGGTTGGGGTCTGTCCCACTTGCTCCAGGTTAATGTTTGAGTTTTGATAACAATGAGGATTGA
>NC_029775.3:34706120-34707645 GCF_000817695.3 Arachis duranensis
CGTATATCGCTTTCGGCTTCACGTTTTATCTTTTTGTTGTCGAATCGTGAGTGATACGTCTTCGCGATTTTATTTCTACTCTTTTCAGGCTTCTCGATTAATACTCCTTTCGAAATTACCAATGTTTATATATTAAAAATCCACCTGAGAGTCGTACCACCGTAATATCATTGACTTATGACTCGAGCATAAGGATTTGAATATTAGGGTGTTACATTATGGTATCAGAGCAGTTCGTCCTCGTGAGCCTGAGGGATGGAACTGCTTATGCTTCAATGCATACTCTGAGTTTGTGCCTGTGCTAGTTAGGGTATCTAATCGATACATCTAGCATGAAGTCCATGAGTGTACCTTTGGTACTTTGAAGCACTATACTTCCGATATTGAGACTGATCAACTTGATATCGATTGTTTGGTGTGTATAGGAACCAGATGGTGCCTCGTGGACCCGGTCGGGGACGTGAGAGAGATCGTACTAGTACACAGGAACTGGAAATCAACTCGAATAGCCCGATAAACCTTATGGCGGCGTTGGAGAATATGGCTGCTGCTATGCAGGCCACTGCGGAGGCCCTTGGGCAACAGATAAACAATAATGGCAATTGCGAAAGTGTAGCTCAGGGCCCGATGACACTGGCAACTTTCTTAAAGGTTAACCCACCTAAGTTCAAGGGAACCACCAATCCAACTGAAGCTGATACTTGGTTTCAGGCCATGGAGCGAGCACTGCAAGCGCAGTTGGTGCCTGAAGGGAAGCGTGTTGAATTTGCTACCTATCTGCTCATGGGGGAAGCATCGCATTGGTGGCAAGGGGCTCGACGTCTCCTGCAACAGGGGAATGATCCTATCACTTGGGATGCCTTCCAGGTGGAATTCTATAAGAAGTACTTTCCAAATTCCGCCAAGACAGCCAAGGAATTGGAGTTACTACAGTTGAAGCAAGGTGCTATGTCCGTATCTGAGTATACAGACAAATTTGATGAGCTATTCAGGTTTTCCCGCATGTGTCATGGAGCTCCGGGAGACTTCGAGGAATGGAAATGCATTAAGTATGAAGGAGGGCTTCGGAGTGACATCTTAAGTTCAGTGGGACCAATGGAGATCCGAACTTTTTCAGAGTTAGTGAATAAGAGCAGAATTATTGAAGAGTGTGTGAAAAGGAGGGTTGCAGAGGAAGGAAGTCATAGAGAGCACAACCAAGAATTCGCACCAAGGGGTCGAGAGTTTAAGGAGAGAGGATACATACAACACTTTCCCCAAGGACGGAATAACTTTGCGACGAGTGAGGAGTCCCAAAGGAATGGTAAGGGAAAACGGGCAGCGGCTGCTTCTAATGTTTTGAGCTGTCAGAGGTGTGGAAGTCATCACCCAAATAGGCCATGCCGATTGGGGTTAGGCGTATGTTACAAGTGCGGGTTACCAGGGCATGTATCAAGAAATTGCTAACAAGGAGAGAGTCGGGATGCGGGCCGATTGCGGCAGTAAGATTGAGGTAATTTCAATAATCGAGCTTAAATGGTAGTGT
>NC_029775.3:34708418-34709413 GCF_000817695.3 Arachis duranensis
TGTCAGCTTGTTAGTCCAAACTCATTGAATTCTAAGAACGAAGAAAGCTTTGATTGATTATAGTGATGTGGGATGATGGCTATGATTAACAAAGATGGCAATATTATCGATGACATGATTTGAGATTTAATAGGGTGTGGGTTGATGAGACGATAAAAGTAAGGAACGAGGCTGTTGGTCGGTGTTGAACGAATGACCGAGACCCTTGGAGATAGAAAAATCAGAGTGCGGTAGTGGAAGCGCGCAGAGTAAAAGGACATTGGAACTGTTATGTGTTGGATATAAAGGCAGGCTACGCTCGCGTACTCGTAGTGATGGATGGAATTTTCGAGGGCGAAAATTTCTGTTAGGGGGGTAGAATGTAATACCCGGTCTAACCGAAATTAATTAAATAATGAGTTAAGTAGGAGCGAATATGGTTGGAATATTTGGCAATTGGAATTTGATTAATTAGATATGATTTTTGGATTCAGTAAATTTTTCCGAGTCGGAAGACATAGTTTTCTGCGTAAAAGCGCGCAGTGGAATTTTGACCGGTAGTATCGGCTGAGACCTGTCTGGTACTGCAGCTGAGAAAATTGATTATGAGTAAATAAGATTAAGAAATGAGGGATTATAATTAGGGGAGGTAGAAATATTTGAAGTGCGATTTAGAGCGCTAATCTTAAAGGTTTTGGTCCAAAATTGGGCCAACGGACAAAAATAAGTGAACCGGGCCTAAGTGGACCCAAGACCCAACATATATAATCATTAGTTATGAGCATTTCAGCTCATTTTGCCCTAAAGAAGGGGTGTTGGGCGCTGAAATTGGGAGAGAGAAGAGAAGAGAGAAAACCTAACTCTCTTTGATCTTCAAACCACCATAACTTGAGCTACGGAGCTCCGATTGATGAGCCGTTTGCGGCCACGCGTCACTCTTCTCATCCTCTACAATTCTATCTAAGTTTTGTGGTGAGTATTCCATTCATCTCTGCCCAGTTTTCGAAATTCCCCAC
>NC_029775.3:34711806-34731045 GCF_000817695.3 Arachis duranensis
ATGGATGTTGATCCATGGCTGGGACTGAATGAATATATGCTTGAGATACCTGGACAGTAGCAAGGGTTGTGGTTTGTCCCACTTGCTCCAGGTCAGAGATTGTGATGCCTGGGTAGTAGCGGCAGTAGTGGTGAATCCACTCGCTCCAGGTTGAGCTGTTAAACACCCGCCTGGGTAGTAGCCGCAGTAGTGGTTGTTCCACTGGCTCTGGGCTGAGCGGGTAGTAGCAAGGGGGTTGTAGCTCAAACCTACTTGCTTCGCAAGGGGTGTTTCTGTCCAATGGTTAGCTACCAGGACATGTCGGGTTGGCTATATAACCCGACAGATGATATCATCAGCCATAGGGCAGGCATACATCATTTGCATATGTTTGAATTGTTTGGGTTTGCCTATTTGTTTAGATTTCTACATCATATATGCTATGTTACCTGATTATGTGCTACTTGTTCTACTTGTACCTTATTTGTGTATTACTTGACTGTATTGCTTGTGTTTGTACAACTGAGAGATCCACATGTTGGTGTCGGCGTATGTTGAGGGCTGTTCTTGATGAGATGAATTGATGATGCGATAGCATGATGATGATGATTTTTGGAATGAGATAATTTGAGCCCCCTGGGTAGACGCAGTGATGTGATTTCACTAGCTCCAGGCGAGGGTATGATGTATTGATATAGAGTTGCTGAGACAAAACAACTGGTGATGGTTTTGCTTATGATTCTGAGTCTGATTCGTGTAAGAATCAGCGAGTTGGGAAACATGTGTAACATGAACTAGATTTAATATCCCCTTACGACAGATGCCTATTTATGGATTAGTGAGAATCTAGGCTGAATACTTGGTTAAAAGGAGTTCAGGATGCTTAGTGAGTTTTTATTGCAGTGCATTGTATTTATTTGGCACTTTTACCGTACTGGGAACCCATGGGCCCGGGGTTCTCATTCCGTATATATCTCTTGTTTTTCAGATACAGGTCCAGGTGCTCAGAAGTGAGCTGTGGTTCGTCTGAGAGCCGGCGAAGATCTTTATTTTCTCTACTTTGTGTTTTGCTTAGAATCTCTCCACCTTTGTTTTGAAGATATTATATTATGTGTTGAACTCTTTTGGAACTTGCCTATAGAGGCTCTTATGTTTCCTTTGGGAGAGATTAAGATGTTCTGTTGTCAACTACTTTCATACTGTACCCTAGCCAACCTAAACTTCGCGGGTCGCGACTAGTGGCTATTTACTTATGTTATATATATCTATCTGTTATCTATCTCTTAATCTCTTTTATGCCTTGTCCATATATCGCTTTCGGCTTCACGTTTTATCTTTTCGTTGTCGAATCGTGAGTGATACGTCTTTGCGATTTTATTTCTACTCTTTTCAGGCTTCTCGATTAATACTCCTTTCGAAATTACCTATGTTTATATATTAAAAATCCACCTGAGAGTCGTACCACCGTAATATCATTGACTTATGACTCGAGCATAAGGATTTGAATATTAGGGTGTTACATAAGATAGTTATCTTATCTTATCTTTGAGTAGAGTTATCTTCATCTTTAAGGGAACTGCCCTTATCTTCCTAGGCTTGGGCTGCCTTTGGATTTGGGTCGTGTTCCTCTATTTGGGCCCTTTTTGGACTCCTCTGGTGCTTTGGCCGAACTCTTTAAGAAGAGGTCGGATAATCCTGACCTTAAGAGGTCGGTCGACTTGTCATCAATCAGCTCGGGTCATACAGCTCGACCGAGGGCATGAACAACACCCTAATCTCCATCGGTGCCACAAAGCTCAGAATATCCCTCCGAAGGCCTCCCTCATACTTGATACACTTCCACTCATCAAAACCATAAGGAGCTCCCTAACAGATTCGGGAAAAATGACACAGCTCTTCAAACTTATTATTATATTCAGAACACTTCCCATGAGATTACAACACCGCCTGGCTACAAAATATGTCGTGTTCCTTGCCACCAGTACTGGGCCTCACCTTGCAGCTGATAAGTCCCAAATTCAACCCACTGCTTTTCGGGAACATGTTGAGCATACAGTGCCCACTCCTCGCCTGAATCCAATTATCTGCTTCAATGGGGTTTGAGGTCCCCCTTAAGGTCGGGGGATGAACTTTCATAAATGTGGCAAGCGTCGTTGGGCCTTCTTTGCCATTATTTCTATTGTTTCCATTGTTTATCTGGTTTTCCAGAGCTTCCGCTGTTGCCTGCATAGCCGCAGCCATGTTTTCCAGAGGAGCCATGAAGTCTACAGGGTTATTCCTTATCGGTTCAGGATTAGTGTTGCCTATTCTACCTCTGCCTTGCCTGCGACCGCGTCTGCGAGTCGACATCGGGTCCCTATACATATCAAACAAGTGATATCAAGTCTAGTACTTCAAGTCTCAAATGCATGCTCATGAACATTTATGCTATGTATATTAGTTAGATATCCTAATAGTACATAGAAACAAACACAGAGAATGCATAGAAGCATAGTTAGTCCGTCCCTCAGGCTTTACAAGAACGAACTACTCTGATACCATAAATGCCGAGAACTTTTGTTGATCTAATTAAGAGTATTCATAGGGGATTGGATGTCGACACACCCTAACACGGATTTCTATACCTGAGGGTGAAAAGGAAGAGAACAATGATGCGGTTGATGAGACTCGTGCAGGTAAGGATGAGGTTGAGCAGTTTGGTTTAGGTAAAGGTGTAGTTAATGAGTGTGGTATAGGTGATGATGTGGTTGATGAGTGTGGTCCAGGTGATGATATGGTTGATGAAGATGATTTCGGTAATTTAATTGTTATTGTTGTATATTGACTAGGGTTGTATTTGTGATTGATTAGGAGTGGTATTCACATTGTTGTGAATTGATAATAATGACTATATTTGTTTTTTTTTGTTATTGCGTAGGTGTTCACAATAAAGGTTATGACCTTAGGGTTGACTCGGCCTATAATTGTTGTTCAAGAAGAGGGTCAAAAAAGGATGTTCTCACGTGGCGCAAACCATGAAGAAACGTATCTTTAAATAAATTGTTATCAACTTTAGTTAGTTGACATGTGTAATGTAATTTTTACACATTGTTTTGTTTTATAGATGACGATGTACTAGTGTGAACTCCATGTGCAATTTGAACAAAGCAATTAATTTTAGCAAAGTAACCATAACATGACAAAATATATTCGAAAGAAACAAAATACAACTGAATATAATACTAAATAAAATGCTAGAAACAACTGAAGTCACAAACTATAAATTGGAGTCGATCCACTAGCACTTGCATCACCATGGTGCAAGCATTTGCTTTGGCTATGACCCTCACTTCCACAAAGCCTACAACACCCAGGATCACGTAAATCACGAATATCCATCTCATTCAAGAAGCGAGTTTTCTTAGGATGACCTTTGCTCACTTTCTTGAGGTGGGGATTGGCAAGGACAGAGCTTAGCTTCGGCAATGGGGGCATGCCCTCCAAAAAAGTTTTATAAAAGAACTAGTAGTATTACTGCAAAAGAACAAATATAACTCAATTGATTTATGTTTCACACTTTTATATTAGACTTGTGGGATCAACTTCTACTTTATATATTTATTCAATTATTTTCAATTTTAAACATTAACATCTTGGACTTAATTTTAATGGGCTTTTACAAATTAAAGATCTCATTGGCTTATTCATACAAATTAAAATCTCATTCTCATTATCATTTATTATTCTCATTAGCGATAAGATTTTATAATTTTAGTGTTGAAATTAGTTATAGTAAAATTAATTTGTTTTATCTATATAGTTATTTTGTTACAATAACATATTGGACTTGGACTTCAATCGACTTTTACAAATGAAAAGTTTTATGGCTTATTTATACAAATTAAAATTCTATTCATATTATTATTTATTATTCTCATTCTCAACTAAATTTTACAATTTTAATATTGGAATTAGTTTTAATAAAATTGATTTTTTATCTATATAATTATTTATTTTACAATTTTAATTCTAAAATTTCTAAAGTATTTTATAATATTTGTCTATATAGTTATTTATTTATTGTCATATTAGTAATAAATTTAAAAATAATTATATTTATAGATTTTATTTTAATGTTGATGGGTCCTAGTGGCCTGAATCGGGTTCTATACACTTTTCGGATCTCGTCCATCGTGTACACCTCGTGGATATACTATTTCAAATCTAGGCGCTGGTTTGCACAACAGGTAAATATATGGCAACAAGGAATTCAATCCACTTGAAACTCACCACAATCACAATGCCGAAGATATAAACCCCGTAAAATTAGCGAATAATTTATCAATAAATTAAATTTTAATAAAGAAAATATAAAATATAAATCTAATATTAAAATAGGATAGAGCTCTTCAAAACGAGAATTTTGACACCAATTTCAAAGAATTTACCCCAAGATTGGGCCAGACAGGCCAAACCGGTTGAACCGGGCCCAAAATAGGCCAAAGGCCCAACCAAACCCAACCCATTAAAGAAGACACAGCTTCTTATTTCCCTTCTTCTTCATCGTTTATGCTGGGAAACATTTCATGGAGGGAGAAGAATAAAAGCAAAACCTAACCCTCACTTCAACTTCAAATCCACATAACTTTTGATCCGGAGCTCCGATCATCGCACCGTTTGTGGCCATGCGTCCGCGGCGTCGAGCTCTACAAAGCCCAGTACATTTTAAGGTAAGTAATTTATGTTTTTTTCCTCAATTTTCTCATTTACTATTTCGAAAATCATTGGGCTTTGGTATTGAGATTTTGTGTAATTTCGGTGTTTAGGATCGAATTTGCTTAGTGGATTTGCCGAGTCTTGTCTCAATTCTCCGTTGGTGAGGTGAGAACCCTCAAACCCTATTGGATTTCTTGGTTATGTATGTTGGAAATTGTGTATGTATGGATATTCATGATATGATATAGGTGAGGTGTATATATGTGGTATGATGCTAATTGGGAACGTTGGAAGCTTAATTGGAAGCTTAGAGTTGGAAACTAGATGCTGAATTTTCGGTGTTGAGGCTTGCAATCTTGCCTAGTGGGTTGCGTTGGAAAAATATGCGAAAATCGGCCAAGGTATGGTTTAGGTTTCGCGTATTTAATATATAATGTGCTGTGAAAACTTAGGCTAGTTGACCATATAATAGGAATGAATGCTTGAATATGTGAATGGCTTAGTGCTTTATTGATACATCTTGAACAAGGTGGATTTTGGTTTGATGTGGATATTGGTGTTGGAATTAATGATGATGAGTTAATGATGTTGCTAATGTATGATGATGAATATGAGTTTGGGGTGGTTGATTGATGAATCTTGTTGACTAGGTAATAAGTGTTTGGGTTGAGGTTATGTATATATGTGTATATCGCTTAGTACGTTGATAATTGTTGACAAGATTGTGAAGTTTAGATTGAAAATCTAATTGGATAGAATTGCAAGGATTGTTGTGCTATTGTTAAAGGTAAGTTATATTGATGGTTATAGGTATGTTGAATTGAGTGGGAAGGGGTTTTGAAAAGAAAATGAGGTTTTGAAGCATTTGAAAAACTTGGTTTTTGGCTGAACTTCGGCGACTCATAACTTGGCTTCCGGACTCCCAAATGGTTTCAAACTAGTTTTGTATGAAAATTGGGTCCATGAAATTTATGCCATTCAAAGAACGGGGGAAAAATGTTTTGAGACGAAAAAGTTATGCGTGCCGGAAGTTTGAGATTTAAAATGGCAAAGCTGCAGTTTCAGGCCTGGTTAAAATTTTTGGAAAATCGTGCATCCACGTGTACGCGCGGCTGACACGTACGCATGGCATGGGGGCTTATATGCATACGCGTAACCAGGGGATGTGCACACGTCCTGAGCTAAACGCTTACCCACGCGTGTGCGTGGCCCCTGTTTCCTGCAAAACAGGATTTTTGTGATTTAAACCTGATTTTAGATTTCTAAACCTCTATTTTCATCCTTTTGGTCATAAAGTATAATACTAAGCCTAATAGCTAGTTGAAGCTAGGAAATTAAGGTAACTTGGGGATGAAGGAAGGGGTAAACATGATGAGTTACAAGAAAAAGATGTAGATATTAAATGAAGTTATGGTGCCATGGCTATGACGAAAGATTATATCATGATTATGAATATTAAACGGCTATAAATTTATAATGATATCTGAGATACAAGTTTCTCTGGGTAACAGAACCGTGGCTTGCCACCACGTGTTCCAGGTTGAAACTCAATATTCTGTTGATCCTACGTCGTAAGGGTAACCGGGCACGTATAAATTCCTAGGAATGGATATCCCCATTGAGTAAATTATATGTTAATGAATGTATGAATTATGATTGAAATGTGAAAAGCTAAGCATAGACTCATAGGGATGCCCGAGGATGGACAATCTAAGGTTTTCAGACTTGTCAAGTTGGCTGGATAACCGACAGATGAGCCTCATCAGCTATAGGATAGGTGATAAACCCCATTTTTAGGGTTTATCTTATGCTTAATTTAGCAAATTTTATATATTATTCTCACACTTATTCATTGAATTCGCATGTTTTACATTTTCTTTCCTAATTTTATGTTTTGATTGAAAACATGCTTCTTTGTTCTTAAATTTGCTAATTTTAATCCTCTCTTATTACCATTCGATTCCATGATATGTTTGCTGAGTGTTTTCAGGGTTTATAGGGGCAAGAATAGCTTAGAGGATGGAAAGGAAGCACACGAAAGTGGAAGGAAAACAAGAAAATGATGTTTTGGGAAGCTGGCAGTGACGCGCACGCGTGATATGACGCGTACGCGTGACTGGCGCAGAAGACGAGCGACGCGTACGCATGGGCGATGCGTACGCGTGACCAGGATTTTGTCAAGCGACCCGTACGTGTGGGCAACGCGTACGCATGAGCAACGCGTACGCGTCGCCAAAGCGTCACGTGCTGCAGATATCAGAACTCACTGGGGGCGATTTCTGGGCTGGTTTTAGCCTAGTTCCAAGCCCGAAAATACATATTAGAGGTCGCAGAGTGGGGGAATCATGGAGACACTTTTCATTCACATAATTTTAGGTTTATATGTCGTTTTCTAGAGAGAGATGCTCCCTCCACTCTCTAGGTTTTAGGGTTTAGTTTTAGTTATTCTCAGATTCAGATTTTTACATTGCTTTAATTTAGTTTATCTTCTAGTATCTTAGTTATTTTCTCTTATTGAAGTCTTTATTTTTCCAATTTAGTTTATGAACTCTCCATGTTAGATTCAATTTCCTTTTTAATGCAATTTGAGGTATTTCATGTTTATTGCTTCTCTCTTCATTTATGTTATTGATTCCATGCAATTGTTGATTTTAGAATTTATCATCTCTTATTAATTCTCTATGCTTTTATTTTGTGCCTTCCAAGTGTTCGATAAAATGTTTAGTTGGATTTTAAATTGGCTTTTTATATTCTTGACTTGGATTGATTAGTTGAGACTATAGAGTTATCAAATTCTCTTGTTGAAGGATAATTGAAAATAGTTGATTGGCTTAGGCTTCACTAAATCTAGTCTTTGATTAGGACTTGTAAACCTAAATTGATTTTGCTCACTTGACTTACCTTAATTGTAGAGGTTAACTAAATAAAAGCGAAATACAATTACTATCACAATTGATGATGATAATAAGGACATGACTTCTAATTCTCAATCCTAGTTGAGAGTTTTCTTAGTTATTAATTTAATGTCTTGCCATTTTATTTCCTTGTTCCTTATTTCAAAAACCCAAAAATATACTTTTCCATAACCAACAGGAAAAACACTTCCCTGCAATTCCTTGAGAGACGACTCGAGCTTTAATACTTCAGTTAATTTTATTTGGTTTGCTTAAGTGACAAACATATTAAATTTGATTGAGGTTGAATTGTCGGTTTAGAACTATACTTGCAACGCAATTATTTTTGTGAAATTCTTTACCGACGATTTTCCCCCATCAATTTTTTGTGCCGTTGCTGGGCAACTGCAAATGTGTGCCTTATTATTGGTTATTGTGAATATTGTGAATAATTTTGCTTTTTGTTTCTTTGTTAGTTGTTTTTAGTTTTAGAAGTTTATTTTTATTATTTCTTATTAGTTTTTGTTTTTATTCTCTCTTGTTACTATGAATTCTCACCCCTTTGGCTATGAGTTTGGTTTAAATTATGTTGTAGGGAATGGATGCTACAATGAGAACATGCATCAAGGATGGGACAGTCTAAGGTGGGAGAAACCTGAAGCTTATGATCAACCATTTTGGCAGCAACCTCCACCAACATACTATGAGCAAGAGCCATTCCATGAGGAATATGAAGACAATACCTATGGTGGACCTCCTTGTAATTACCAACAAGCCCTAGAATATGCCTATGAACACCCTCCTCAACATAATTTTGAACCACTATAGTCACAAGCTCCGTTTTACCAAACATCTTCATATGACCATAATCCTTACCCACCATACCAACCATCTTATAAGCCTTACAAGTCACACTTAGAACCACCCCAATTCCAACACAATTACTCCCAAGAACCACCATCTCCATATACACCATGTCCATATGCATCAATCCAAGAGCCATATGAGCCTAATTATGTTAGCAAAGCGGAACAAGAGTCAAAGGATCGTCTCAAGGAAGCAATGGATCAACTTCAAGCAACCATTTGTCAAAAGTTCGACCCATGTGAGAATCAGGGATTGAAGTGTGTTGTATAACAAGTGAAAAAGATGGAGAGTGTTGAACCGCCATATCCTCACCATGATGAACCACTCTCTTATCATGAACCTTCCTTCCTAGTCAATGAACCCTCATATTCACCTCAACCTCCAATGGATGACACTCTTGGTATTCTTCTTCAAGAACAAAGAGAGATGCAAAGGGAGGTACTAGAATTCACGGCTGCTTTGACTGAGGTAGTAGGTCGTTTAGCTTCCCAACGTTTAGACACTCAAAGTACTCTCATGACTACATGTGGAGAATCTAATGAAGAACGTAGCACGAAAGAGCAATTAGAAATTTTGGTGGACAATGAGGAATGCGGCTTTGTATTGGAAAAATTGGAGAAAGTTGTAGTTGTTGAAGAGGAAGAAGTGGTTAAAGACTTAGGAGATGCTGAACCTCCGTGGGAATCTAGAGTTGTAGAGTATTCCTCCAAGAAGCTTGAAATTGATGTTGAGGAGGCTAGTGCACAACCTCCAAGGCGGGTTTCTTATGAAGAATTGGACGGAATAGATCAAGAAACAAGTTTCCTTGGTGATAATGATCATGAATCAAGCCAATCTTCTTCTGATGAATTTGAAAGCAACATTGAGGTGGAAGTCCTTCGAAAAGGTTGGACAGGAGTTGAATATGCTTTGTCAAGATCGTTGGAGACTTCTCTACCTAGGTTGCCATCTAATCCTTCATTTGAGTGGGTAAAATTTATCTCTATTCACTTTATTGCCCCACTTGAGTATGGTATGCTTGAAACGGATGGCCAACTTAGGAATCTTTGTGGGATTAAGCGCAAAAGAAGGATGTTTAGTGGGTAGAGTTGCAAATCAAGGCTCATCAAGGTTGATATTTCAAGAGCTAGATGCAAGGGTTGGGATAGTGATCAATTGGTTGAATCTAAGAGAAAAGTTTGGTACTTCATTGGGAATTCGAACTACTTGCCACCTGGTTGAAACAATGATGATGCACTTCAAGACGGGTGTAGGAATAAGATTTGGGATCCGGGCATAGAAGTGAATCAACTTTGGCAGCTCAAAGCTTGTGAAGGATCTCATCAAGGCTTGGTGAATTCACTTAGAGATGTTGGAGCTTATTGGAAGTCCAAGCATTGGTGAAAGTTTCAAGATGAGTTCATGCACAAGCCACCATGATAAGGAGCTCACCAAATATCCTACTTAAGGACTTTAACTAAAAGTGCTAGGTGGGGATACCCCACCATGGTATATTCTTCTTATTTTCTCTTTTGTTTACATTGGTAATAAGTTAAATTTTTATTTTTAGTTATTTTATTTAGTTTAAATTGTGGTCTTACTGGTTTAATCATGTTTGCCATTAATTTAATAGCTGGTATGTTTAAAAAAAAGGGTGTGACGCGTACGTGTGACCCACGCGTATACGTCGATGCGAATTTCGCTCTCTAGTAAAAAGTTACAGAGAGTTGTGCAAAAACGGCGCTAGAATTGTGCGTTTAGCACAATTTCACCAGACGCATACGCGTGCCTCACACGTACGCGTCACCTTTAATTCTCTCCACCCACGCGCACGCGTCAGTGACGCGTACACGTGGATTTGAATTCGCTAACACCCCAGACGTGAAAGCCTTAACCCATTCGCGTATTCTTCTTCTTTCTACCCCCAGCATCTCCTTTTATTTCCTCTCTTCCCTCCATTGAAGCACTCACCATCATCACCCTCACATCATCGCTCCAGTCCGGTGACCCCGAACCGCTGCCGGCCATATCTCTCTCCTTTCTCTTCCATCTTCTTCCTTTCCTCTTCTCCTTCTTCCTTTTATCCCACCTCCGTAACCATCACAACCCCTTCCCTCCGCCTCCAACAAGCACTGCCACAGCCATGCCCTTGCCGCCGGCGTCACCACCGCACCAACCACCATCATCTTTCTTCCCTATCCCCTCTTCCCTTCTTCTCCATTTCACTTCGCTTCACCCTCTCTATACCCGAACCGGAGCTGCCCCTATTTCCATTTTGACACCACCTTTGGGCCAACATTGCCTCGCCCCACTCTCCTTCCCTCTCCTCTGCCCATTTCTGTTCTGCTTCTCCCCAGGTTCCAGTTTAACTTGTTTTAACATATACTTTTGCTTTTTAAAATTTCCTTTGATTAAGTTCCATGTTAATGTTAGTTGATTATATTTGATTAGGTTAGCTTAGTTGAATTAGGTGGTTAGGTAGTTAAATGATTTTGTAGTGGAATTAGGTTTGAACTCTGATGTTTATTCTATCTGAAATTGGTTTTCCTGTGCTGGTAATGACTTAGCCTATGCTAATTTAGTTTCCTGCTACTGCTTCATTGATTTGCCCTGTGCTAAATTAATTTACTTTATGCTGTTGGTTAGCTTTAAATTGATATTGATGCTATGTTGCTGTTTCATTGATTTACTTTTGTGCTAAACTTGTTTATTTGATGCTGCTGCATAGTATTATTGCTGCCTTATTCTTGTTGTTGGCTGTTGCGGGAATGAACAAATTCTGAATTATTTGGGTAGTACTGATAACTTTGATGAATTTCTCAGTCTAAGCTATCACTACTGCTGCATTCTTGCAATAGCTGCTGTTTGAAGTGAATGATTTCTGAACAGTGCTTGTGCAGTGATGATTTTGATCAATGTCTGACTGTGGAGTGCTACTGCTGCTATATGTTTATTTCCTATGAATTCACATGTGACTTTTGTGTGTTTATTTGTCGATATATTCATATGAAACTTGGCTTAATGGATTGAAATTGGCTGCTCTGTTAGAATATGCATATAAGCTCACATGAAATTATAGTTGCTGATTTTTCTGAATTGTTTTGAACTCATACAAGCTGCATATTGCTGCTCCGATATCTAGCTTAATGTTACCTGAATCGTATGAATTTACTGTTCGCTGTATCTGTTTTAATTTCTCTAAATTCATATGAGTTGTTGTTTGCTGCTGTCTTAATCCGGGAACGTCCAATTTACTGCCGGAATGCTGTCGAATTTTTTCTAAAATCTTTATGATATCAACTTCCAATGGTGAACTGAATTTGGCACATTTTGACTTTGCACCTACTTGATTACTGCCTAATTCAATTCATGAATTGGTCGGCTAGCATTTCCACCCCTTCCTTGCTTCTTTTTATCTGAATTACCTGTTTGATGGCAACAAGAAACTATTTGACAAAATTCTGGGTCAAATAGAACCTTGATTGACCAAGTGATTTTGAACCTCTTTTCCTTTTTTAATTTTGTTTCAAGTTCGGTCAATACCCTTCTATTTCTGGCTTTCTCTCTATTGCTTATTTACCTGCTTTTCTTTCTTCTGCTTTATTTAATAATCTGTATCCTTGGAATGCTATTTTTTTCTGGATGTCTGATAGAGGGAAAGGCAAAGCCAAGGCTACCTCTAGTAAGAGGAAAAAGTCGCAGACATCCACTGAGCCACCAACCTTAGGCTTATCTGAGAGGCACTTTAATGAGAAGGACAAGGCTGACCAAGCTACACCTTCTAACAACCCATATAAGTTTGCCAACCTATACTGTGAGCTCAGATTTCTGCACTTTGATAAATGGAACCTTATTGTGGAAAGGAAACTAGCTATACCCTTCGATCTGAGGCAGTTTTCTAAGCCTCAGATTAGGGATCGGGGTTGGGTATTTCTGGATAGAGAGCTAGTGCGAGTGAACGAGTCTTGGGTTTGGGAGTTCTATTGCAATTTCTACCGAGCGATCCTTGATACCATTCATTTCAGAGACAAGCAGACTCTAATTACAGAGGAGGCTATTGAAGACATCCTCCACTTTCAGCCTAAGATCAGTGATAAGGATGCCTTTCATCAGGTTGAGGAGGATATTAAATGCATAAGCTTTGATTGGGATGCAGTGCATCGTACGGTTGCCCTTCCTGATGCCCCTTGGTAGCAAAGATCCAAGAAAGAGACTCTGAAAGACATTAAGTTTGAATTTCTGACGAAGGAAGCCCAAGCTATGGCAGCAGATCATATGCACCTATGTCATACCTAGTACCCATGCTACTGAGGTCCTGGCTGATATGATAGTTCTGATTTGGTGTGTCTTAGAGGGGAAGGAGTTGTACCTTCTGCGACTCATCAAGAGATACATGTACCGGGCCACTGTCAGAGGCAACCTGTCATTCCCTTGTTTGGTCACATAGCTCGCTCACCAGGCTGAAGTACCCTGGGAGCAGGGCGATGAGGAACCAGCCGCTCACGGTAAGGAGAAGGTTATCCCTTGGGGTGACTGGTTTGGTGACCGCCCAGTAGCCCGACGTAGAGACCGAGCGGCCACAGTAGTGGCCACTGAGCCGACTACTTCTTTAGCTGTAGCAGGACCATTTACACCATCTCGATCAGCACCTTCATCTGCATCACAACCAGTCTACCACCTTGTGCAGCGCCTCTTTTAGCGCATGGATCAGATGGAGCATCGCTTGTTGCGACGTTATGAGCAGTCTGAGCATCGCAACAAGCGACGTTATGCACACTTGAGATTGATTATGACTTTGGGGCATACTGACATCCCCTCTGAGCTTGATACACCCGCGGAGCACTCTAAAGAGGAGGAGGATGAGCAGCAGAAGGATGAGCAGGAGGAGACTCAGCATCGGATCCCTACAGACCCAGAGGCAAATCCAGCGACAGGCGATGATAGAGATGCATACGTTGACCCCGCTCACTTGATTTGATTTGAGGAGCATCGAGGACGATGCTGTGATTTAAGTGTGGGGAGGTTGCCGTCTCCGGCGGACTATATTTTGGTGAACCATTTCAAACTTTTGTTTTATTTTGATTTGATTTTTGTTTATTTTTAGTACCTGCACATTTTTATTTTATTGTACTTTTGTTTATTTTTACTTTATTGTATTTTTCACTTTGGGCTTGTATATATCTTAGATATTTAGCTTGAATTGCATCTTTAGTTTATTAGTTGTGATTTGGAAAAAATATGGATTATTGAGCTTAGTTTACCCTTTTGCATATGAGAATTTGGTTTGACTAAAAATAGGGAGTAAACTAAAAACTTTTAGCTTTTCATAATCACAACATTTCATTTTGTATATACATAATAATAAATGTTGGTCACTTTGTTGAAATTTTCAAGAAATTCATTTTTCATAGAAAGAACATTTAAAATTCACATTGATTTGAGTTAAAAATTTTTAAAAAACTTGCATGATATATATAAATAGTTTGGAATATGGAGTTTGAGCTAAAAACACACAACCCGTGAGTTTTTGAGCTTAATTGATAGTTACATTATTTAACCATGATTTTTATTCTTGTGTGTTTTCTTCTCTATGATTGCAATCTGTACTTTGTTCCATTCTATATGTCCATTATTTAGTGAATTTTAATGCAATTAGGTGATTGAGGCCATTATTTGATTATAGCTCACTTATCCTAAATAGCCCACAAGTTTATTTACCTTTGTTTGCCACATTGAGCCTTTTTAACCCCCTTTTTATTCTTTATATTACCACATCACTAGCATTAAGCGGAAAAACAAATAATTGTCATACTTGAATCTTTGGTTAGCTTAAGATAGTGAGTGTGTGTCAAATAAGTGTGGGGAAATGTGAGAACTTTGGTTGATGAGAATGTGTTTTGTTTTTATTGACAAATATTGAGAATTTGGGTGTGTACTCGTGTGAAATTGTAGAAAGCATATGCATTGATGTATTATGCTTTCATATATATATATATATAAGCTTGACTTTAGAATTGTATAGAGTGTGTGTATGTGTTAGGTGAGAACTTAAGTTAGTCAAAATATTCATATGATAGCACACTTGGCCATACATATATCCCTACCTTACCTTAGCCCCATTACAACCTTGAAAAGTCCTCATGATATTTGCATTTGTACACTAGATAATTGTGGATTCGTTAGATGAAGAAAAAAGCTTTGAAAGCATGATTAGAGGAGATTTTAGTTGCTTAACCCCAAACACTTGAGTGATTAGAGTGCATATACATATCCAGTGAGGGTTCAATTGCTCATTTCCATATGTCCATACTTGATCATTGATTGTCTGCAAGTTTGTGAATACTTTTAAGTAACTCAATTCAACTGTGAATGTGTTTGATGTGATTTATTTAGCCCTTGATTATGCATATATGATTTCTTAGAAATTTGACTCACTTTGACCACATATATGCTTATATATATAGATAGATAGAAATTAGAATAGCATGATGCATGTAGGTAGCTTGCATTTAGATAGGTTGCATTGCATAAGTTCTACCATTTTTCCTTCATTCTTTTGGTTTTCTTGAGCTTAGCATGAGGACATGCTAATGTTTAAGTGTGGGGAGATTGATAAACCCCATTTTTAGGGTTTATCTTGTGCTTAATTTAGTAGATTTTATACATTATTCTCACACTTATTCATTGAATTTGCATGTTTTACATTTTTCTTCCTAATTTTGTGCTTTGATTGAAAACATGCTTCTTTGGCCTTAAATTTGCTAATTTTAATCCTCTCTTATTACCATTCGATGCCGTGATATGTTTGCTGAGTGTTTTCAGGGTTTATAGGGGCAAGAATGGCTTAGAGGATGGAAAGGAAGTATGCGAAAGTTAAAGGAACACAAGAAAATGATGTTTTGGGAAGTTGGCAGCGACGCGCACGCATCATATGACGCGTATGCGTGGCTGGCGCAGAAGACGAGCGACGCGTATGCGTGGGCAACGCGTACGCATGACCAAGATTTTCTTAAGAGACGTGTTCGTGTCACCAAAGTGTCACGTGCTGCAGATATCAGAACTCGCTGGGGGCAATTTTTGGGCTGGTTTTAGCCCAGTTCCAAGAACGAAAACACAGATAAGAGGCTGCAGAGTGGCAGAATCATGGAGACACTTCTCACTCACATAATTTTAGATTTAGATGTAGTTTTCTAGAGAGAGAGAGGCTCTCTAATCTCTCTAGGTTTTAGGGTTTAGTTTTAGTTATTCTCAAATTCAGATTTTTACATTGCTTAAATTTAGTTTCTCTTCTACATTCTATTCTTCTAGTATCTTAGTTATTTTCTCTTATTGATGTCTTTATTTTTCCAATTTAGTTTATGAACTCTCTATGTTAGATTCAATTTCCTTTTTAATGCAATTTGAGGTATCTCATATTTATTGCTTTTCTTTTCGTTTATGTTATTGATTCTATGCAATTGTTGATTTTAGAATTTATCATCTCTTATTAATTCTCTATGCTTTCATTTTGTGCCTTCCAAGTGTTCGATAAAATTCTTGGTTGGATTTTAAATTAGCTTTTTATATTCTTGACTTGGATTGATTAGTTGAGACTATAGAGTTATCAAATTCTCTTGTTGAAGGATAATTTAAAATAGCTGATTGGCTTAGGCTTCACTAAATCTAGTCTTTGATTAGGACTTGTGAACCTAAATTGATTTTACTCACTTGACTTACCTTCATTGTAGAGGTTAACTAAGTGAAAGCGAAATACAATTACCATCATAATTGATGATGATAACGAGGACATGACTTCTAAGTCTCAATCCTAGTTGAGAGTTTTATTAGTTATTAATTTAATTTCTTGCCATTTTATTTCCTTGTTCCTTATTTCAAAAACCCAAAAAGATACTTTTCCATAACCAATAGTAAAAACACTTCCCAGCAATTCCTTGAGAGAGGACACGAGGTTTAATACTTCGGATAATTTTATTTGGTTTGCTTAAGTGACAAACATATTAAATTTGATTGAGGTTGAATTGTCTATTTTGAACTATACTTGCAACGCGATTATTTTTGAAAATTCTTTACCGACGATTTTCCCCCATCAATTTTTGGCACCGTTGTCGGGGAACTGCAAATGTGTGCCTTATTATTGGTTATTGTGAATATTGTGAATAATTTTGCTTTCTTATTCTTTGTTAGTTTTTTCTAGTTTTAGAAGTTTATTTTATTATTTCTTATTAGTTTTCGTTTTTATTCTCTTTTGTTACTATGAATTCTCACCCCTTTGGCTATGAATTCTCACAAGCTTCGTTTTACTAAACATCTTCATATGACCCTAATCCTTACCCACTATACCAACCATCTTATGAGCCTTACAAGATACACTTAGGACCACCTCAATTCCAACACAATTACTTCCAAGAACCCCCACCTTCATATACACCATCTCAATATCCATCAATCCAAGAGCCATATGATCCTAATTATGTTAGCAAAGTGGAACAAGAGTCAAAGGATCGTCTCAAAGTAATGGACCAACTTCAAGAATCCATCCGTCAAAAGTTCGACCCATGTGAAAATCAGGGATTGAAGTGTGTTGTACAACAAACGGAAAATATGGAGAGTGTTGAACCGCCATATCCTCACAATGTCGAACCACTCTCTTATCATGAACATTCCCTCCCAATCAATGAACCCTTATATCCACCTCAACCTCCAATGGATGACACTCTTGGTGTTCTTCTTCAAGAGCAAAGAAAGATGCAAAGGGAGGTAATAGAACTCACGGCTGCCTTGACTGAGGTAGTAGGTCGTTTAGCTTCCCAACGTTTAGACACTCAAAGTACTCCCATGGCTACATATGGAGAATCTAATGAAGAACGTAGCATGAAAGAGCAGCGAGAAATTCCAGTGGACAATGAGGAATGTGGCTTTGTATTGGAACAATTGGAGCAAGTCGTAGTTTTTGAAGAGGAAGAAGTGGTTGAAGACTTAGGAGATGCTGAACCTCTATGGGAATCTAGAGTTGTAGAGTTTTCCTCCAAGAAGCTTGAAATTGATGTTGAAGAGGCTAGTGCACAACCTCCAAGTCATGCTTCTTATGAAGAATTGGACGGAATAGATCAAGAAACAAGTTCCCTTGGTGATAATGATCATGAATCAAGCCAATCTTCTTCCGATGAATTTGAAAGAAACATTGAGGTAGAAGGCCATCAAAAAGGTTGGACGGGAGTTGAATATGCTTTGTCAAGATCGTTGGAGACTTCTCTACATATGTTGCCATCTAATCCTTCATTTGAGTGGGTAAAATTTATCTCTATTCGCTTTACTGCCCCACTTGAGTATGGTATGCTTGAAACGGATGGCCAACTTAGGAAGCTTTGTGGGATTAAGCGTAAGAGAATGATGTTTAGTGGGTAGAGTTGCAAATCAAGGCTCATCAAGATTGATGTTTCAAGAGCTAGATGCAAGGGTTGGGATAGTGATCAATTCATTGAATCTAAGAGAAGAGTTTGGTACTTTATTGGGAATTCGAACTGCTTACCACCCGGTTGGAACAATGATGATGCACTTCAAGACAGGTGTAGGAATAACATTTGGGATCTGGGCATCGAAGCGAATCAACTTTGGCAGCTCAAAGCTTGTGAAGGATCTCATCAAGGCTTGGTGAATTCACTTAGAGATGTTGGAGCTTATTGAAAGTCCAAGCGTTGGTTGAAGTTTCAAGATGAGTTCAAGCACAAGCCACCATGACAAGGAGCTCACCAAATGTCCAACTTAAGGACTTTAACTAAAAGTGCTAGGTGGGGGACACCCTCACCATGGTATATTCTTCTTATTCTCTCTTTTGTTTACATTAGTAATAAGTTAAATTTTTATTTTTAGTTATTTTATTTAGTTTAAATTGTGGTCTTACTGGTTTAATCATGTTTGTTTTTATTTAATAGCTGGTATGTTTCAAAAAAAAAAAGGGTGTGACGCGTACGCGTGACCCACGCGTACGCGTCAATGCAAATTTCGCTCTCTAGTAAAAAGTTATAGATAGTTGTCAAAAACAGTGCTGGGATTGTGCGTTTAGCACAATTTCACCAAACGCGTACGCGTGCCTCACGCATACATGTCACCTTTAATTCTCTCCACCCACGTACACGCGTCAGTGACGCGTACGCGTGGATTTGAATTTGTTAACACCCCAGACGCGAAAGGCCTAACCCATTCGCGTAATCTTCTTCTTTCTACCCCCAACGTCTCCTTCCATGTTAATGTTAGTTGATTAGATTGCTGTTTGATTAGGTTAGCTTAGTTGAATTAGGTGGTTAGGTAGTTAAATGATTTTGTAGTGGATTTAGGTTTGAACTCTGATGTTTATTCTATCTGAAATTGGGTTTCCTGTGCTGGTGGACGAAATTGTGATTCGTACTCTTTGTACTTGTATGAAATTTAATTCGAGATAATAGCTCTTTACTATGTGTGGTCACAACTCCGTTCAACTAACCAGCAAGTGTACTGGGTCGTCCAAGTAATAAACCTTACGTGACTAAGGGTCGATCTCACAGAGATTGTTGGTATGAAGCAAGCTATGGTCATCTTGTAAATCTCAGTCAGGCGGATTTAAATAAATTATGGAATTTGGAAAATCAAATAATAGTAAATAAACATAAAATAAAGATAAAGTTACTCATGTATTTCCATGATGGGAATTTCAGATAGGTGTATGGAGATGTTGTGCTCCTCCTGAATCTCTGCCTTCCTACTGCTTCATCCAATCCTTCTTACTCCTTTCCATGGCAAGCTGTATGTAGGGCATCACCATTGTCAATGGCTACATCCCATCCTCTCA
>NC_029775.3:34731227-34731461 GCF_000817695.3 Arachis duranensis
TGGATTCCCATGAATGCCGCCATCAATTCTAGCTTATACCACGAAGATTCTGATTAAGGAATCCAAGAGATATGCGTCCGGTCTAGGGTAGAACGGAACTGGTTGTCAGTCACGCGCGTTCATAGGTGAGAATGATGATGAGTGTCACGGATTATCACATTCATCAAGTTGAAGTGCAACAAATATCTTAGAATAGGAATAATTCGAATTGGATAGAAAATAATAGTAATTGCA
>NC_029775.3:34731543-34735475 GCF_000817695.3 Arachis duranensis
TTGGTGTGTGTTTGGGCTGAGCTTGATCTATCCACGAGCTGAGGCTTCTTTTGGAGTTGAACGCCAAGTTGTAACGTGTTTTGGGCGTTCAACTCCGGGCCGTGACGTGTTTCTGGCGTTTTACTCCAGACAGCAACATGGAACTGGCGTTGAGTGCCAGTTTACGTCATCAATTCCAGAATAAAGTATGGACTATTATATATTGATGGAAAGCTCTGAATGTATATTTTTCAACGCCATTGAGAGCGCGCCATTTGGAGTTCTGTAGCTCTAGAAAATCCATTTCGAGTGCAGGGAGGTCAGATTCCAACAGCATCAGCAGTCCTTTGTCAGACTCCTATCAGAGTTTTGCTCAAGTCCTTCAATTTCAGCCAAAAATTACCTGAAATCATAGAAAAACACACAAACTCATAGTAAAGTCCAGAAACGTGAATTTAACATAAAAACTAATGAAAATATCCCTAAAAGTAGCTTGAACTTACTAAAAACTACCTAAAAATAATGCCAAAAAGCGTATAAATTATCCGCTCATCACTTGCCCTGTGCTAATTTAGTTTCCTGCTGCTGCTTCATTGATTTGTCCTGTGCTAAATTAATTTACTTGATGTTGTTGGTTACGTTTAAATTGATATTGATGCTATGTTGCTATTTCATTGATTTACTTTTGTGTTAAACTGGTTTATTTGATGCTGCTGCATAGTATTATTGCTGCCTTATTCTTGTTGTTGGTTGCTGCGGGAATGAACAAATTCTGAATTATTTGGGTAGTACTGATAACTTTGATGAATTTCTGAGTCTAAGCTATCACTACTGCTGCATTCTTGCAATAGCTGCTGTTTGAAGTGAATGATTTTTGAATAGTGCTTGTGTAGTGATGATTTTAATCAATGTCTGACTGTGAGTGCTACTGTTGTTGTATGTTGCCTTATTTGTTTATTTCCTATGAATTCACATGTGACTTTTGTGTTTTTAGTTGTCGATATATTCATATGAAACTTGGCTTAATGGATTGAAATTGGCTGCTCTATTAGAATATGCATATCAGCTCATATGAAATTATAGTTGCTAATTTTTCTGAATTGTTTTGAACTCATACAAGCTGCATATTGCTGCT
Organism: Arachis duranensis; assembly: GCF_000817695.3. Lineage (NCBI taxonomy): Eukaryota > Viridiplantae > Streptophyta > Magnoliopsida > Fabales > Fabaceae > Arachis > Arachis duranensis. The sequence continues at coordinate 34,732,658 of NC_029775.3, forward strand.
CCGCTACTCTAGCTTAATGTTACATGAATCGTATGAATTTACTATTCACTGTATCTGTTTGAATTTCTCTGAATTCATATGAGTTGTTGTTTGCTACTGTCTTAATCCGGGAATGTCTAATTTTTTGCCGGAATGCTGTCGAATTTTTTCTAAAATCTTTATGATATCAACTTCCAATGGTGAACTGAATTTGGCACATTTTGACTTTGCACCTACTTGATTACTGCCTAATTCAATTCATGAATTGGTCGGCTAGAATTTCCACCCCTTCTTTGCTTCCTTTTATCTGAAATACCTGTTTGATGGCAGCAAGGAACTATTTGACGAAATTCTGTGTCAAAGAGAACCTTGATTGACCAAATGATTTTGAACCTCTTTTCTGTTTTTAATTTTGTTTCGAGGTCGGTCAATACCCTTCTGTTTCTGGCTTTCTGTCTGTTTGCTTATTTACCTGCTTTTCTTTCCTCTGCTTTATTTTAATAATCCATATCCTGGGAATGCTGTTTTTTTAGGATGTCTGACAAAGGGAAAGGCAAAGCCAAGGCTACCTCCAGTAAGAGGAAAAAGTCGCAGCCATCCACTGATCCGGCAACCTTAGGCTTATCTGAGAGGCACTTTAATGAGAAGGACAAGGCTGACCAAGCAACACCTTCTAACAACCCATATCAGTTTGCCAAACTATATTGTGAGCTCAGATTTCTGCACTTTGATAAGCGACGCGTACACGTCGCCAGAGCGTCACGTGCTGCAGATATCAGAACTCGCTGGGGTGATTTTTGGGCTGGTTTTGGCCCATTTCCAAGCCCGAAAACACATATTAGAGGCTGCAGAGTGGGGGAATCATGGAGACACTTTTCATTCACATAATTTTAGGTTTAGATGTAGTTTTCTAGAGAGAGAGGCTCTCTCCTCTCTCTAGGTTTTAGGGTTTAGTATTAGTTATTCTCAAATTCAGATTTTTACATTGCTTTAATTTAGTTTCTTTTCTACATTCTATTCTTCTAGTATCTTAGTTATTTTCTCTTATTGATGTCTTTATTTTTCCAATTTTGTTTATGAACTCTTCATGTTAGATTCAATTTCCTTTTTAATGCAATTTGAGGTATTTCATGTTTATTGCTTCTCTCTTCATTTATGTTATTGATTCCATACAATTGTTGATTTTAGAATTTATCATCCGTTATTAATTTTCTATGCTTTTATTTTATGCCTTCCAAGTGTTCGATAAAATGATTGGTTGGATTTTAAATTAGCTTTTTATATTCTTAACTTGGATTGATTAGTTGAGACTATAGAATTATCAAATTCTCTTGTTGAAGGATAATTGAAAATAGTTGATTAGCTTAGGCTTCGCTAAATCTAGTCTTTAATTAGGACTTGTGAACCTAAATTGATTTTTCTCACTTGACTTACCTTCATTGTATAGGTTAACTAAGTGAAAGCGAAATACAATTACCATCACAATTGATGATGATAACAAGGACATTACTTCTAATTCTCAATCCTAGTTGAGAGTTTTCTTAGTTATTAATTTAATTTCTTGCCATTTTATTTCCTTGTTCCTTATTTCAAAAACCTAAAAATATACTTTTCCATAACCAATAGTAAAAACACTTCCCTGCAATTCCTTGAGAGACGACCCAATGTTTAATACTTTGGTTAATTTTTTTTTGGTTTGCTTAAGTGACAAACATATTAAATTTGATTGAGGTTGAATTGTCGGTTTAGAACTATACTTGCAACGCGATTATTTTTGTGAAATTCTTTACCGACGATTTTCATCCATCAACAGGCATACATCATGTGCATTCTGTTTGTTTTGTCTGCTTTGCATTACTTGGGATTGCCTACCTGAATATATATTATGCTAATTGTTATATTTGCTTTCTGCACTACATATTCTCTACTTTTGCTTGAAATTGTTTGGTTGTTTGTCTCTGTTACATCATTGGTGATGGAGGAGCAGAGGACTGGTGGACTGGTTTAGTGACAAAGTTAGGTTAAGTAAGTAAGTTTAGATTTCCTTAGAACACCTACCTTTTTATGGCTTCTGTTTAGAATTTAAGTTTTATAACTGAGTGTCGGCATTCTAGGATTGCCTCTGACATTCCCAGGATCTTATATATTATATGCGTGGCACCTTTACCATGCTAAAAACCTCCGGTTCTCATCCCATACTGTGTTGTTATTTTCAAATGCATGTTGACAAACCCCAATTTGACGGTTTGTTTTGTATTGAGTTTAGAGTATTTTGATAACCTTTTGCCACATTTAGCCTATGAATTAGCATGGTTTTGTTATCTCTCCCATATTTGTGCTTAAGTGTAAAAACATGCTTTTAAACCTTATTTTGATGAATTCTAATTTCTCTTTGATTCCATAAGATGCCTTGATGTGTTTGCTAGTAATCTCAGGATGAAATAGGCTAGGCATGGATCAAAGGAAGCAAGGAAGGAAGCATGCAAGTGGAGAGAAGCACAAAAAGCCAAAGAGTTGATCTCAGCCGAGCACGCGTACGCGCACAAGGCGCTCGCGCGCACATCGCAGAATTGGCTGAGGACGCGCACGCGTACCGTGCGCGCACGCGTCGTAGCCCGCACGTGATTCTTTTATTACAGCACGTGTCTGGCAATTTTGGAAGGTTTTAGCAACCAACTTTGGCGCCAAAATGCATATAAGAGCCAAGGATTGAAGGGGATTGACATTCATTCATACATTGACACACATTCACTTCCATAGACTAATTTTAGATCATTAGGTAGATATTTTTAGTTAGTTACATTTTGTAGAGAGAGAAACTCCAACTTCTCTCTAGGAT
>NC_029775.3:34736092-34769726 GCF_000817695.3 Arachis duranensis
ACCCACTTAACCAATACATGCATCCTTGTAGCATTCCTAGGGAAGAACGACTCGGGACTAATATTCTCGGTTATAGATTGTAGATTTGTTTGATGATGGATTTTGCGTCGGTTTAGACTATACTACAATTGATCACTTGATAAATTCTAAACCGTCAAAAATTCATTCGTCAAAATGGCGCCGTTGCCGGGGAATGCGCATGAGTGCCATGTTTTTGGTTAATGTAAATATGTGAATATTGTGAATATGTTTGTCTTTTGTTTGTTTGGTAGTTTTTGTTAGTTTTAGATTTCTATTAGTTTTGATTCTTACTAGCCACTATGAATTCTCGTCCTTGTGGTTTTGGATATGACTATGACTACTTTTTAAGTGATGAAAACTTGAATGATGGCTCACATTATGGGATAGACGAATTCTCAGGAGGGGAGCCATATCCATATGAGCAATCACTATGGCAACCTTCCCCTTCAAGTTACTATGATGGCAATCTTTCCTATAATGCATATCATTCCTATGGATATGATGATTCTTATCATGGTCATACCTCTCAACTACCACCATTCTATGCACCATACTCTCAACCCACACCTTATTTCCACCAATTGCCCACATATGATCCAAATCTATATTCCCCCTATGCATACCCTTGTGACGATTATGAACAAGCAACCCTTGAATCACCATCACCCCAACATTTTTACCCTCCAACCCAAGTCCCCATAAATGATACACTTGGTATCATTCTTCAAGAACAAGAAGAACTCCAAACCGCCTTCACTAGTTTCACCTCTACCCTCCAAGAGTTTACGTCCCGTATAATTCCACCTTCCACCAATAACCAAAATAACTTTCCACCTCAAAGCTTTGATGAATCTTCTTTCCAACCATATCATGAATTCCCCTCCCCGCCACAAACCTCCATGGAAGCATATCAATGTCCATTAATCCAAGAGCAATATGATCCCACTTATGTTAGTAAAGCGGAACAAGAATTAAGGGATCGTTTCAAGGAAGAAATGGACCGATTTCACGCAACCATCCGTCAAAAGATAGATTCTTGGGACTCATATCACAACCGAAATGAGTTCACGGATGATTGTGAGAAAGCAACCAAAGAGGGAGATATGAGAGAGACTTTAGAGTCTCAAGTGGAGCACAAGGAAATGGAGTGTGTGTTGCAACAAGCGGAAGAAATGAAGGTTGTTGAAGACAAAGAAGTGGAAGAAGACCTAGAGGAGTTTGAACAAGAAGAAAGTTCCATCAACGAATATAACTCTACATCAAGTAACAATGGTGATCTTGTCGAAGCTTCCCCCTTCGAATGTGAAATCAATGTTGAGGAGGGTGCGAAACCTCCAACACATGACTTAATCAATAATAAGGGTTTGAAGGAAGTTAGCAAACAAGAAGAATTTAAAAGGAGTTATCAAAAGATGGAAATCATCATGGAGGAGCCAAGGGAAGTGGAACTTACGATGTCAAGACCATTGGATACTTTCCTTGCTAAGTCGCCGTCCCAACCACAAATTGAGTGGGTAGTCATCTCATCCTTTAATTTTCTTGGCCCATATCAATATGCATTGTTAGAAACGGACGGCCAACTTAGAGCTCTTTGTGGGCTAGAGAGTAAGAACGGATTAGATATCGGTGAACAAATTGAATCAAGGCGCATAAAGGATGGAATATCAAACTTTGAATCTCAAAGGTGGAATGAAGCCAAATCCAATGGGATTAGGATGATGAGTATGAGTTACAAGGAGAACTCAATAAGTTTGTTACCCTATTGGAAGCATGAAGATCAAAAAGAAAAGGAGTTAACAAATAAAGTATGGGACCCCGGAACACACATAAACCACTATCAACTTAAGAGCCTTGTTACTTGCTTAGGCCCCCTTGAAGGCCTTGTACGCTTAAATTGGGATCCCGGAGGCTATTGGAAGTGCAAACATTGGTGGGGATTCGAAGAAGAGTTTAAGCATAAGCCACCCTAGCAAGGACTCCACCAAATGTCCAACTTAAGGACTTTAACTAAAAGTGCTAGGTGGGAGACACCCCACCATGGTAAACTCTTTCCACTCTTTTCTAACCTTGTTTAATAAATGAATTGAGTTACCATTGTAGGTAGGTTTGAATATCATAATTAGCTTGTTTGTATACGTTAGTAGCTAGAATATTGACATGTATGTTGTGATTAGTAGAAATAGAATAAATCTTAAAAAAAAAAAAACCAACTTGCATTTTAGAAAGTGTAGGTTTTTGACTAAATAAGGAGTTGTAGGCACCATGGGGAATGGGCAAGTAGAGCTTTTAGGCATTATCCTATAAAAAAAAATAAATAAAAAAAAAAAAAGAAGAGAGGGGGTGGACGCGCGCGCACGCTGTACGCGCACGCGTCCATAAGCGGATGCATCATCAGCCATAATCCAGAGAGTTGGGCCTCCCCTAGGCCAACGTTGTGCCTCGAGCCCAACTCACCTCACGCTCACGCGCACAACGTGCGTGCGCGCCATACAACCATAAGAGAGAGCACGCGTACGCGCACTTGCCGCGTACGCGTCGGATAGCTGCTGCAAGATCTTAGGCCAAGCTCCAGAGAGTTAAGCCAGCTCTGGGCCAACCTTAAGCCTCTGGCCCAATTCAAGTCGCGCGTACGCGTACCATACGCGTACGCGTCCATATGACAAGAGAAGAAAATGACGCGTCCGCACGCATCGTGCCTGCGCGCTTTAGGGTAAACCACCAATTGTGTGCGAGCGCGCACATGCCGCGTACGCGCAGGCCCAGTTGTGCAACTTCCAAGCCAAGCACCCGAGAGTTAGGCCTCCTATGGGCCAACCTTAAGCCTACAGCCCAACTCCTTTCACGCGTGCGCGCACGGTACGCGCACGCGTCCTTACCCATTTCGACCTTCTGCGCTTAAGCGCGATGTGCGCGCACGCGTAGGTCCCTTGTTTCGTTAAGGCACGCAGACGCGCAAGGTGCGCGCCCGCGTCGTTTTAAAATGATGATAACCCTAACGCTCAACGAGCGTCGCGCAGTCGTGCCCTCCTTCCCCTTCCCAACCTCCATCTCCATTTCTGCAGCTCCCATAACCTCCCTTCTCTGCCGGCGACTACCACCGCAGGCCACCCTCCCTTCGTCTTCTCTTGCTATCTTCCCTCAACCCTCCTTCTCTCATTCATCCACCACATTCTCCCTCTCAGCCACTCACTCTTCTTCCCCCTTCCGGCCGAACCTTCACCGTGCCGCCATCACCACCGCCGGCGACGCCCCCTCCCTCATCACCATCCAAATTTCTCTCTTCCTCTCTCATTTCCACCTTCAATCATCACCGAACCGCCCTTGTTCAGTTTCTCATCTTTTTGGCTGAACCACCGCGCCGGCAGCACTCACCGCCACCGTCCACGGCGGCGCAGTTCCGAACACTACCCCCCAGTTTCATTTCCTCTCTTCGTTCCCCTCTGCTCCCAGGTTCCTACTCCAGTCTGTTATTTTTTTGTTTTTCCTTTTTACTGTTCCTTTTGATTAATTACTACAATTGTATGTTAGTTAGTTAAATTCAAATGTTGTATGTTAGGATTAGTTAGAAATAACTGCGGTTAGGTAGCTAGGGCTGGATAGAGGATTCTAGGCCTGATAAGTGCTCCGTTTGTGTTTATTTTCTGTTTGTTTGCTTGTCTGCTAAGTGCGAATTTTGAGTTGCTCTGTATGCAATCTGTGCTGCCTGAATGCCTTATTATTGCTACTGTGATTGGTTGATACTATAATGTTGCTGTGTGTGCTATTTTGCCACCCGAGAACGTCCAATTTTAAGCCGAGATGCTGCCCAATTTTCAAGAAATTTAATCTCATTTTGATCTTTATTACGAATTTGGGCTAATTCTCGCTAATTTTGACTTTCGGGATTTGCATAAACATTGTAAACATGATTTGTATGCTTGAAAGGTGCATTTCTCATCATGCTACTAACCTCTAATTCCACTTTTTCTAAATCACTGACTTCTTTACTCACCAACTTCCCTCTTACTTGCATTTTAACCCTTTTGACCATTCTTTTGAGTCATGATGATGAACATGCTTATTCTTTAGAAATTGTGCACATTGTTTGAAATATGGAACTCTTGGTTCATGGCTATGTTTTCTGTTTTTTTTTACTTATCATCCATGTTTCAAATTTTATTCATATCATGTTTGCTTGCCATCTATTTTACATCCTGAACATGTTTTACTTGCTTCATGCTAAGTGCTTAATTGCCTATATTTTATTCCATTTTTCAGGATGTCAGATAAAGGGAAAGGAAAAGCATCATCTTCCAAAAAGAGAAAGAAAACCCCAAACCCCACTTTTGCCTCATTGCTTGCCTATGCTCAAAACCCTCTAAATGACATAGATAAGGCAAACCAATTACTACCGGCTCAGGATACGGTCAAATTCCCCAATCTCTATTGTGAACTCAGATTCCCAAGCTACAATTCAAAGAATCTGAATACTGAGAAGAAACTGCTTATTCCATCAGATTTGGCCGACATCATCCACCAGCGTATTGACCGGATGGGTTTGACTTTTCTAGATAGGGAATTGAGCCGGGTGAACCGGTCTTGGGTACAGGAGTTCTATTGTAATTTCTTCCGCCACTCCCTTGACTCGGTATTTGTTAGGGGGATTGAGGTACCCATCACAGAGCAGGCTATAGAGGATGCCCTTACTTGCCGGCCTAAGACCAGTGACCCTGATGCATTCATGCAGGCCGAGATAGACCTTCATTGCATGACTTTTGACTTTGAGGCATTGAGGGCAGTGGTAGCCACTCCAGATGCTCCTTGGGTCATGGATGCCGATAACACGGCACCCAAGGGGATGCACTTCAGTTATCTAAGCCGAGAGGCCAAGACTTGGCAGCAGATTTTTGCCCATTACGTCATGCCTACGACTCACTTCACAGAGATCCCGGTTGCTATGTTGATCCTGATCAGCTGTGTGATGGAGGGGAGAGAGGTCTACTACCCCCAGCTGATCAGGCGGTTCATGTGGAGAGCCCACATCCGAGGTATCTTTCCGTTTCCGATTTTGGTCACTCAGATGATTCAGCGGGCCGGAGTTCCGTGGCACCAGGTTGATGTATCACCCCCTCCACCGCTCCCTCAGAAGGAGCCAGTTACTATTCCGTGGGGATCCTGGGTGCACAAGAGGCCCGCCTCGCGCCGGAGATCTCGAGCCAGAGCAGCAGTTGAGGGAGCTGGACCCTCTTCATCATCAGCCCCTGCAGGAGCATCTACCGCAGCCGCACCTCAGCCGATGTACTTATTAGTTCAGCGTCTCTTCCGGTACATGGAGCGCAGTAAGTGCCAGATCATGCGTCGCCTGGATCGGATTGACCAGATGTTTGTGGCTCAGGGCCTTGAGCTGCCCCCGCTACCAGAGTCTTCCGGTTCCGATGAGGAGACAGATTTACAGACTGAGGGTATTCCTGCGGATGAGCCAGCACATATGGATGCACCACCTCAGACACAGGAGTCTCAGCCGGTACCACAGCCAGAGCCAGAGCCTACCGGTGTACCTATCCCTGATCCTCAGGATTAGCATCGAGGACGATGCTTAATCTTAAGTGTGGGGAGGCAGCCGGTGGCATCATTAGATACCGGTGAACATTTTGGCCACTTTACTAGCTATCTTACTTTGCACACTCTTTGTATATATTTGATGTATTTTGAGTTTATTTTGGATACTTTTACTGCTTGATACTTTTACTGCTTATTTTGGATTTATTTTGGATTTTAGATACTTTGATGCTTATGGATATCTCTAGATGTTTTAGATGATAGATTTCATACTTTTACTTTTAGTTGAATATTTCTTTATACGTTTTTGCATATTTTTCTTTTTAATTCGTGGTTGTGATTAGAAATCATACTTGAATTGTAAATATTTAGTCACCCTTTTTGTATAAGAAATCGGTTTTGAGTGAAAAAGAAAAGAGTGAACTAAGAAAATTTTTTGAATCTTTCAATCACAACAATGCTTATTCAAACATTGAAAGTTTCCAAGAAGTTTAAATATAGGGCATTAACCCAATTGATTGAAAAGAAAATTTTTGGTAAAACTTGCTTGAATTTCATACTTTGTGAAGCATGTATTGAACTAAGAACACAAGCTTGTGAGACTTGAGCCTATTGATGTGGTTACATTTTATAACCACTTATTTGCCATTCTTGTGTGAAATTGCTCTCTTTTTATGATTGCAATCCTTGATTTGCTTGATTCTATATGTCCATTTATTTCTTGTATTTATGCATTTGTATGATTGAGGCCATTACTTCATTAGCCACTTACCCAAATAGCCAACCCTTTATTCTCCATTGTTAGCCAATTTTGAGCCTATGCTTAACCAACTTATTCTTATTATAGCACATTACAAGCCCAAGGCGAAAAACCAATAAAAGTCCTTGTTTGGATCTTTGATTAGCCTAGGCTAGTGATATAGTTTGACAAAAGAAAAAGAAATGAAAAGAAAGAAGAAAAATAATGAAAAGAAAAGGAAATAAAAGTGAAAGAAAAAAAATTGTATATGGAAAAAGAAAAAAAAAAAGAAAAAAAAGGGACAAATGGCCCCAAAGTGAAGTCAATAAAGAAGGGAATCAATGCATAGGTGTTATGAGTCAAATAAGAATACATGAATATGTAAGAAAAAGTGAAGAATGGGTAGTTAGAATAGTTTGAACTTGTATAGGTCATTACATAGTTAGGTGGGGAAGTCTATGCTAATCAAAGATTCAAATCCTAGTCCACTTAACCACAAATGATCCTACCTTGACCCTAACCCCATTACAACCAAAATGAAAGACCTCATGATGAATGTATGCATGCATTGAATAAATGTTGATTGTTAGGAGAAAATCAAATTTTGGAAAGCTTGATTAGAAGAGAATTGAGTGAATTGACCCTTAAACACTTGAGTGAATAGAGCGGATACACATATCCGGTGAGGGTTCAAAAGTTCAATTACATGTGTTCACCCATATTATCTATATTCTTGCAAGTTTAAATCCTTTTTGATAATTCAATACAATTGTGGTTTGGAATTAATTCCTATTGCCTAGCCTTGCGCTTATACATGCTCTCTTGGCAATTTGATATGTTTGAATTAAGCATTTACATTTGCTTTAGGTAGTTGCATTTAGATATGATTCGTATAGAGTAGTTGCATCCAATAAATGTCATAACCCTTAGTTCCTTCCTATTTTAGCATGAGGACATGCTAAGGCTTAAGTGTGGGGAGGTTGACAAACCCCAAATTGACGGGTTGTTTTGTATTAAGTTTAGAGTGTTTTGATAACCTTTTGTCACATTTAGCCTATGAATTAGCATGGTTTTGTTATCTCTCCCATAATTGTGCTTAAGTGTAAAAACATGCTTTGTAAGCCTTATTTTGATGAAGTCTAAATTTCTCTTTGATTCCATAAGATGCCTTGATGTGTTTGTTAGTAATTCCAGGATTGAAATAGGCTAGGCATGGATCAAAGGAAGCAAGGAAGGAAGCATACAAGTGGAGGGAAGCACAAAAAGCCAAAGAATTGATCCAGGCCATGCACGCACACGCGCACAAGGCGCTCGCGCGCACATTGCGAAACAGGACGCGCACGCGTACCGTGCGCTCACGCGCCGATGGTGGCACATGACCTCATTAATGTAACACGTGCCTGGCGATTTTGGAAGGTTTTCAGCAACCAACTTTGGCGCCAAAATGCATATAAGAGCCAAGGATTGAAGGGGATTGATATACATTGACACACATTCACTTCCATAGACTAATTTTAGATCATTAGGTAGATATTTTTAGTTAGTTACATTTGTAGAGAGAGAAACTCCAACTTCTCTCTAGGATTCATCTTCATTTTCTCAATTCTCAACCATTCCTTGGTGAGATCTATTGCAACTCTCATTTTACTTTGTTCATGTTGTAGTTCATCTCTTCTAATCCGAATTGCTCACTCAACCAATCCTTGTGGGATTCGACCTCACTCTATTGTGAGTTTTTACTTGACGATAACCGGTGCACTTGCCGGAAGAAATTTTTGCCGATCGTGCAATTTCCTAAAATCGTAGCATCAGAGTGCACTAAAGCTAGACTTCCCTAGGGTGAGACTAGGACTTGTGACTTGAGTTAATTACTTTTACTTGACTTTCCTCTATAATTAGGGGCTAACTAAGTAAAGCAACACTCTTTTGTTATCACAATTGAATGAAACTATAGTGATGGGACTTCCAATGTTCAACCTTGGCCAAGGCTTTTAATATTGATTGTTTGTTGTTTTCTTTTATTCACACTTTTATGCTACACTCTTTAAACCACAAAAGACCACTTAACCAATAGCATGCATCCTTGTAGCATTCCTAGGGAAGAACGACTCGGGACTAATACTCTCGATTATAGATTGTAGATTTGTTTGATGATGGATTTTGCGTCGGTTTAGACTATACTACAATTGATCACTTGATAAATTCTACACCAACAAAAATTCATTTGTCACATGTCGAGAGGCACCTCGCTAGGCGTTTGGATCCCTGAAGCGGAGCGGTTCCTGGGTTCTTGTGTTTATCAGTTTATATATATATATATATATATGTACTTAGCTTTCTCTCCAAGAAACTTGATTATTTTGTTCCTCATAGAGGTTACAGAAGAGTTAGGGCCTTGTTTCTATATTTTGGGTGTTTTGGGATACTTGTATACGTATGTAAATATTCTCCGGCCAGCCTTGGCTTCGCAGGCTCAGTCAGAAGCTAGTTATGCTGTATTCTTGGATCTCTATTCACTTTTTCGCTTATTCATATCTGTAACCTTTAGGTTTCTTAGCACGTAAGTAATTCCGTTTCTTGAGCATTGCGCTTTTTATTTTGTGATTTTGCTTTACCTATTTTTTAAGGCTCTTAGTATATTATATTTTTTCGCTATTATACATATGTATTTACTGATTAGAGGTCTGTAACACCACACTACCTCTGTTTTACATCCTAGGTATAAAGCTCTGTGTAGTAGGATGTTATAGAAGACGCAAGTTTACAGCAAACTCCAACTAGACATCCGGCGCACATCAAAGACGTTGTTCTGCCTATCAAATATGTTAACTTGGATGTTTCTTGCTGATTGCTGATTTGACAGAATTTTCTTAGTTGTATATTCAGAGAATAGTTGACCTACACTTATACGAGCCTTAGCCTCAGCCCCTTCCTTGTGAACAACGCATTTAGCTTGTAAAAGTTATCTTAACAAGGATTGTGACAGAAAGATTGTGTGCCCCTTTCAATATATTGTTAATGCACTCAATAGGTTGGTGGTCATATATCCCCAGCGATGTCCACCCTCATATGCCAAGGCATATTACTGTCGAGGGATATTGTCCAGCCATTGCTTGTAAGCTTCCCCCACTCACATAATCTCTGGTAATGCATATCAAATTCACGTAATATTCTAGAATAGCCTATGTTGACAATCAGATTTTGCATGTGCAGCGCCTTGAACCTCCTCAGGAAGATGGATGCTATGTGTCTAATGCAAAATATGTGAATAGCTCTCGGATATTGCCATGGTCCATTACTACGACCTACAGCTAAGATAATTGACTCATGTTGATAAGAGATAAGAGCAACACTATCTCGATTAACCACATGTGTTCACAAATGGCTAAGAGAAAAGTGTCAAGTATCAGCAGTCTCACCCTCAACTGGGACAAATGCAAGAGGCACGATATTTTCGTTGTCATCTTGTGATACTGCAACTAAAAGAGTTCCTTTATGCTTTTGGTGCGGTATTTTATAACCCACAAACTAACTGGTAAGTGCACCGGGTCATATCAAGTAATACCTTACGTGAGTAAGGGTTGATCCCACGAGGATTGATGGATCAAGCAACAATAGCGTTTGATAGGATTAGTTAGGCAAGCAGAAAATGGTTTTGAGATATTCAAAGAGCATTAAACAGTACTTTAAGAATTTCAGAAAGCAAGCAGCAATGAGTTGGGAATAAAACATTTGAGAAAGCAGTTAAGGTTTCAGAGTTATCTATTTTTCCGGATTTATTTTTCTTACTAACTATTTTAATCATGCAAGATTTAATTTCATGGCAAACTATATGTGACTAGACCCTAATTCCTTAGACCTTCCTAGTCTCCTCTAAAATTCATTAACTGCCAATCCCTTGGTCAATTAATTCCAATTAGAGGGTGATGATCAATTTCTAGTTTATATGCCAAAAGAATCCTAGTTATCTACAAATAAGGGGATTATATGTCATATATCCCGTTAAATACAAACAATTAGAAATTCAGTATAATATGTTTTCAAGCTGTTGTTCAAGTAAAGAGCTTTTCCAAGTTTTACAAGAACTCAATTAGAACATGGGTCATACTTCCGTTCCACCCATATTCATAAAATAAAGAGCGAAAATAATTATTGAAATATAAATATAAACATAGATTAAATTAGAAAGATCAAACGAATAGATCCATACAAATAGACAGAGCTCTAACCTTAACAATAAGGGATTAGTTGCTCATGGTTCAGAGAAGAAAAATAAGGGTTCTGGTAACAATGTACTCTCTCTCTCTAATGGCATCTAAGTTCCTATTTATAACTAATCCTAATTAATTTTTAAAATCTAATTATCTAAAACTAAAAATAATAATCTTTTCCTACAAGATAAGATTTGAATTTAAATTTGAATTATTTAACAAGTCTTCAGCTGACGGGTGGGGACCACTTGCTTTGTCCATTCTGCAGCTTCTAATCTGTGTTTTCTGGGCTAGAAACTGGGTTAAAACAGCCCAGAAATTGCCCAACATTTTTCTGCGTTTTTCTGTACATGGCGCATGTCACGCGGACGGGTCGGTCACGCGTACGCGTCAATGGTCTTTTCTGCAAGTCACGCGGACGCGTCGGTCACGTGCACGCGTCGCTGAGCAAATCTTCAATTCACGTGTACGCGTCGCCATGGATACCTCCAATTCATGCGCACGCATCAGACACGCGTGCACGTCGCTCCTCGCAGCCATCTCTTTTGATTCTTGTGCTGTAGAAACTCCGTCAAATTCCGCCGAATGCTACTTAAAATAAATAATATTGCCCAAAACTCAAAATAGCATCCATAGTGGCTAAAATATAATTAATTCTTAATTAAACTCAGCAATTTAAGTGCAAATTCACTAGGAAAAGATAGACAAGATGCTCACGCATCACAACACCAAACTTAAACTGTTGCTTGTCCTCAAGCAACCAAAACTAATATAAGCTTATGATGTGAATTTGCATGAGAATGAGAGTTTGATTAAGCTCGTGTCTCTTCTTATAGTGGGGTTTACAACTGCAATCCTGAATAGGTTTGGCATCTCACTCTCCTTTGAATCAGAAGAATGTTAATGTCATTCGGACTTAGAATCCGGATAATATTATGAATTCTCTAATCTTTTATATTTCAGTTTAATCCTTGAACAAAGCAAAATTTACTTTTTATTTTTCTTTGGTGCTTTGCACCTTGAGCCTAGCCGTGACTTTAAATATTTTGTCTCAAGAGTTACTTGACACAGAAACACCACAAGCACTTAACTGGGAAACCCTCTTTGAGTTCTGATTTTTCTTTCTGTTACTCTCAGACAGTGGTGCTCAAAGCCTTTGTCATACTCTGTTAAATGCACTTGGTCTCGACTCTAAGTGTTCTGTCTCAAGGATTACTTGACACAATCACACCACAAGCATATGACTAGGGAAACAATTCTTTGAGCTTTTAATCATGTCTGATCTCCTTAGTCATTGATGCTCAGAGCCTTGGACCTTGCTTTTATTTATTAATTATTATTATTATAATTTTTTCTTTTGTTGTTTCTTTTGCTTCAAGGATTAAATTTTTCTAAATTTCAGAGAAGTCATAATAATTCTCTAAAATCCAGTTCCTTATACATTAACATCCCTTGATTCAAATTCAAATATGCACAGTTCATATCATGCATTCAAAAATCACATAAAATACCACCACCTTTAAGTAAATCAGATTATTCTTAAAATTAACTCAATTTCTCATGCAATACATCACCTCTTTTTCTTTTCTTTTTATTATATTCAAGTTCAGTGAATGGTACATGAAACATCTTTTCAACACTAAAGCAATTAAAAGAAAACTAAACTAGTCCTAGGATTCTAACTAATAAAAGATCATGCAACAAACAAAGCAAAATAGCAGAAAGCCAGAACATAACATAAAAAAGAGGGGAGGAATAAAAATGAAAGGAAATCAACCACCTTAGTTATCCTAGCGGTCGCTTTATTCTTCAGGTTGTGTTCCTCAGTGAAGATGATTCACCTCCCTTTTGTGCCAGAAAACCCATAAGCGCAGCGTCAACACCAAACTTAAAGGTTTGCTTGTCGTCAAGCAAAGAATAACTGAAAACAAGAATAAATAGTGAGAGGAAAGAAGAATATAAAGATAAAAGAATAAGAGAGAATTAAGATTGGGAGAGAGAGAAAGAAAAGTGAAAACGGTGCGGCAACGGCGACGCGTACGCGTGCAGCATGCATACGCGTGGGTCGCGAATTTTTCATAATGACGCGTAAGCATCAGGAACGCGTCCGCGTGCCCTTGATTTTGTGTGATTTGCGCGAAGCCAACCGAGCACCCGCGCGACTCTCTGTTCGCATGGCTTGGGAGCCAAATTTTCATACGACGCGTTCGCGTTGTGCACACGCTCGCATGGATGGCCATATGTGCAACTGACGTGGACGCGACAGTCACGTGTCTGCGTGCCCAAATTTGTGCTTTTAGCACACTTCCTGCCCCAACCAAGCACAACTCTCTGCCCAAACACTCTTTTACGTCGAATTTGCAGGTCATGCATTCGCGTCGGTGACGTGCCCGCGTGAATGGCAAAAATCACAAACGACGCGAACGCGTGGGATCGTTTGTGCGAAAGGCTCCATTCTGGCGCCATTCCTGCGCTACTCTCTATCAAATTTATTTTTTTACACACATCCATCTGACGCGTATGCGTCAGAGACGCTTGCGCGTCGTGTGCTTTCTCTCCTTTTTTTAACTTAAGGTGTTTGGTTCCTTGAATAACATAGTTGCATGATCAGAGAATTAGTAAGAAAACTACTGCTACGAAAAATAAAAATAGCTAAGGGTATGAGATTATCGGGTTGCCTCCCGACAAGTGCTTCTTTAACGTCACTAGCTTGAAAGTCAGCTCTGCTAGTTCAGCAGATGAGTGGACCTCTGGCAATCAATCTCGCCTCCAAGATAGTGCTTCAACCTCTGGCCATTCACTGTAAATTTTCTGTCAGAATTCTCTTCCTGTATTTCCACATGTCCATATGGTGAAGCTCTAGTAACCACAAATGGTCCTGACCATCGAGATTTCAGCTTCCTGGGAAAAAATTTGAGCCTTGAATTATACAGAAGCACTCTCTGTCCTGGTTCAAAGACTCTGATGGCTATCTTCTTGTCATGCAATAGCTTATTTCTCTCCTTATAGAGCTTGGCATTCTCATAGGCTTAGTATCTGAATTCGTCAAGCTCATTCAATTGAAGCATTCACTTAATTCCTGCAGCTTCTGAATCAAGGTTCAGGTATCTGATTGTCCAGTAAGCTTTATGCTCCAGCTCAACTGGCAAGTGACAGGCTTTGCCATAGACCAACTGATAAGGGAACATGCCAATGGAAGTCTTGTACGCTGTCCGGTATGCCCAAAGAGCATCATTAAGCTTCATAGACCAGTCCTTTCTGGAAACACTGATGCTCTTTTTTAGAATCCTCTTAAGTTTCCTGTTGAAAACTTCAACCTGTCCACTTGTCTGAGGGTGATAGGGGGTTGCCACTTTATGACGGACTCCATATCTCAGCAGAAGAGAGTCCAACTGTCTATTGCAGAAATGGCTTCCTCCATCACTAATGTGTCCTTGGGACATCAAACTGGCTAAAGATATATCTCTGAAGAAAGCTCATTACCACTTTGGCATCATTGGTGGGCAAAGCCACAGCTTCCACCCACTTGGACACATAGTCAACTACCACTAGAATATAGTTGTTTGAATGTGAGGGTGGAAAAGGTCCCATGAAATCAATACCCAACACATCAAACAACTCAACCTCAAGAATTCCCTGCTGTGGCATTTCATGGTTGGCAGAGAGATTTGTAGCTTTTTCACATCTGCCACAGTGCTTCACAAATGCTCTTGAGTCCCTGAAGAGAGTCGGCCAGTAAAACCCACTTTGAAGGACTTTTGTAGCTGTCCTTTCACCACCAAAGTGGCCTCCATAATTAGACCCATGACAGTGCCAAAGAATCTATTGCTTTTCCTCATTCGGGACACATCTCTGGATTATTCCATCTGAGCACCTTTTAAAAAGGTATGGTTCTTCCCAAATGTAGTACTTTGCATCAGTCAATAGCTTCTTCACTTGTTGGCTATTGTACTCCCTTGGGATAAAATTCATGGCTTTATAATTTGTAATGTCTGCAAACCATAGTGCCTGTTGAATGAGGAACAATTACTCATCCAAAAATGTCTCAGTCACAGCTTTGGGTGGTTGTACTCCTGCTTCAGGCTCAATTCTGAAAAGATGGTCAGCTACTTGATTCTCTGACCCTTTCTTGTCTTTTATCTCGATATCAAACTCCTGAAGGAGCAACACCCATCTGATTAATCTTGGTTTAGAATCCTGTTTGGTTAGAAGGTACTTCAAAGCAGCATGATTAGTATAAATAATAACCTTAGAACCAAGTAAATAGGACCTAAACTTATCAACAGCATACACAACAGCTAATAATTCCTTTTCTGTAGTTGTGTAATTCTTTTGGGAATCATTTAACACATGACTGGCATAGTAAATGACATGTACAAGCTTACCATGCCTCTGTCCTAAAACAACTCCTATAGCAAAATCACTAGCATCACACATTAATTCAAATGGTAGATCCCAGTCAGGGGGAGCTATAATGGGAGCAGAGGTAAGGTTTGCTTTTAGAGTTTCAAAAGCATGCAAACAATCAGAATCAAAGACAAAAGGAATATCAGCAACCAAGAGGTTGCTTAGAGATTTATCAATCTTAGAAAAATCCTTTATAAATCTTCTATAAAATCCTGCATGATCCAAGAAACTCCTGACTGCCTTAACATGAGTTGGTGGTGGTAATTTTTCAATTACCTCCACTTTTGCTCTATCAACCTCAATTCCCTTACTTGAAATTCGGTGTCCAAGAACAATACCTTCTGTAACCATAAAATGGCATTTTTCCCAATTTAAAACAAGGTTTGATTTTTGACACCGTTTCAGGACAAGAGATAAATGCTTAAGGCAAGATTCAAAAGAATTACCAAAAACAGAAAAGTCATCCATAAATACCTCAATAAACTTTTCAACCATATCAGAAAAAATTGAAAGCATACACCTCTGAAAAGTTGCTGGAGCATTGCAAAGTCCAAAAGGCATTCTTCTATAGGCAAATACTCCAAAGGGGCATGTGAATGCTGTCTTCTCCTGATCTTGAGGGTCCACTGCAATTTAATTATATCCAGAATATCCATCTAGAAAACAATAAAATGCATGACCAGCTAACCTCTCAAGCATCTGATCAATGAAAGGCAGGGAGAAATGATCCTTCCTTGTAGCAGTGTTGAGCCTCCTGTAGTCTATACACATTCTCCATCCCGTGACGGTTCTTGTGAGAATAAGCTCATTCTTTTCATTCTTGATCACTTGATAAACCCCATTTGTAGGATTTATCTTGTGCTTGATTTAGGGGATTTTATAACCTTTTACCCACATTTATCCATTGAAATAGCATGGCTTTATAACTTCTCCTTTAATTGTGCTTAAGAGTGAAAACATGCTTTTTAGGACTTAAAATAGCTAAATCTAATTCTCCTTGATTCCATTAGATGCCTTGATATGTTTGCTAAGTGATTTCAGATTTAGGAGGCAACGATTGGACCAAGGGAATGAAGGAAAAGCATGTAGAAATGGAGAACTCATGAAGAAATAAAGGAAACGCAAAAGCTGTCAAGCCGACCTCTTCACACTTAATTGACCATAACTTGAGCTACAGAGGTCCAAATGATGCGGTTCTAGTTGGGTTAGAAAGCTAACATCCAGGGCTTCGAGACGATATAAGATTTGCTATGGTTAAACCGTACATGGTGACGCGTACGCGCATAGTACGCGCACGTGCCATTGCTGCCACCTGGTTCACTTAAAGCAAAACGTGGCCAGCGAATTCTAAAGCCTTGTGGGCCCAATCCAACTCATTTCTAATGCTATTTAATCCAAGGAGTGAAGGGAGAATCAATATACTTCACAACATTTAGATGTTAGTTACCATTAGTCATAGTTTAGTTTTAGAAGTAGTTTCTAGAGAGAGAAGCTCTCACTTCTCTCTAGGATTAGGATTAGGATTAGGTTTAGTTCTTAGATCTAGATCTATTTCTTCTTCTTCTCTCTTCCAATTTTCGTTCCTCTCCTCTATTGTAGTTGTAGAATTCTTCTTCTAATGTAATTCCTTTGTTTGTAGTTTGTGAATTCTCTTTTGTAGATCTACATTTCTCCTTCAATGCAATTGGTAAGTTATAATTGTTCTTCTTTGCTTTTCTATTGTTGATCTCTTGTCTTTGTAGTTAGATCTCTCTTTAATTCTTGCAAATTCATGTGTTTACTTGTATTGCACTCTAAGTGTTTGATGAAATGTCTCTTATAGCTATTAGTTAGATTTTATTCCTCTTGGCTTAGGTAGAGTAATTAGTGACACTTGAGTTATCTAATTCCTTTGTTGATTGGTAATTGGAGAGATTGCTAATTGGTTTGGAGTACACTAAAGCTAGTCTTTCCTTGGGAGTTGGCTAGGACTTGTGGCTCAAGTCAATTCATCCACTTGACTTTCCTTTATTTAGTAAGGGTTAACTAAGTGGTAGCAATGAACAATTCTCATCACAATTGAGAAGGATAACTAGGATAGGACTTCTAATTTTCATACCTTGCCAAGAGCCTTTTATAGTTGTTAGTTTATTTTCATTGCCATTTACTTTCATGCTTCTTATCCAAAACCCCAAAACACATTTCTAACCAATAACAAGACACTTTATTGTAATTCCTAGGGAGAACGACCCGAGGTTTGAATACTTCGGTTATTAATTTTAGGGGTTTGTTACTTGTGACAAACAATCTTTTGTATGAAAGGATTATTGTTGGTTTAGAAACTATACTTTACAACGAGATTTCATTAGTGAAATTCTAAACCGTCAAAAATTCAATCATCATCACTATCATCCGTCCTTTCTTGGGAACTACCTGCACAGGACTTACCCAAGAACTGTCAGAAATAGGATAAATAATTCCTACTTCCCATTGTTTCATTACCTCTTTTTGGACCACCTCTTTCATGGTTGGATTGAGTCTCCTTTGTGGTTGCACAACTGGTTTAGCATCATCTTCAAGGAGGATCTTGTGCATACACTTGGTTGGACTAATCCCCTTCAAGTCACTAATGGTCCACCCGAGAGCTGTTTTATGACTCTTGAGCACTGAAATAAGTGCCTCTTCCTCTTCAGGCTTCAGGGAAGAGCTTATGATTACTGGATATAAGTCATTCTCACCTAAGAACACATATTTCAGAGAAGGGGTAAGGATTTGAGCTCAAGCTTGAGGGCTTCCTCCTCTGCTTTAGGCGTGTGAACCATAGCCTTCTGGGGTGGTGAATTATCAATTTCAACTAATTCATACTCAGAGATAGGATCCAGAATGTCATCAAGTACCTCAGCTTTCAGTACCTCTTGAACAAGTGGTTCAATAACATCTATTTTCATACACCCTTCAGAGTCATTAGGGTGCTTGAGAGCTTCAAAAAACATGAAGGACCACCTGTTCTTCATTGACCCTCAAGGTCAATTCACCGTTTTGTACATCAATCAGAGCTCTACCTGTAGCTAAAAAGGGTCTACCAAGTATAATAGAGGACTTTACCTCCTCTTCCATGTCTAATATAACAAAATCAACAGGAAAGATGAACGGTCCTATTTTAACAAGTAAATCCTCAACAACACCCACAGGTAATTTAATAGAAAGATCAGCAAGTTGAAGAGAGATATGAGTGGGTTTTACCTCCTCAATTTGAAGCTTTTTCATCACTGAAAGTGGCATGAGATTGATGCTGGCTCCAGTGTCACATAAAGCTCTCTGAATTGTGACATCCCCAATGGTGCAAGGAATTACAAAGCTCCCTGGGTCTGGCATCTTCTCAGGAAGGTTGTGTTGAATAATGGCACTGCATTCCTTGGTTAACACCACTGTTTCTTGTTCCTTCCAGTTCCTCTTGTGGGTCAACAATTCTTTCATAAATTTAGCATAGAGAGGCATTTGCTCCAGAGCCTCTACAAAGGGAATGTTGATCTATAGCATCTTGAAGACATCTAAAAATTTAGAGAACTGCTTTTCTTTTGAAGCCTTCTGAAGTCTCTGAGGATATGGCATTTTTGGCTTGTATTCATGAGCCTTTGACAATGTAGGATACGTGTCTAGAGAGTCAGGAAATGGGTTGTCTGCACGCTTTGGAAGGGCGTGCTCCACTTCTTCTTTTTTCTCCTCTGGAGCTTTCTTTTCAACTAGCTCTTCATTGGCCCTTATCTCAAAGCCAGCTATTTTACCACTTCTCAATTGAATAACCTTGCAGTCTTCTCTTGGGTTCACCACTGTATCACTTGGAAATGTACTTGCAAACCTCTCAGGTATTTGCTTGCTCAGCTGGCCCATTTGCACTTCCAAGTTTCTAATGGAGGCTCTGGTTTCCTGCATAAAACTCCTCATCATCTCCCAATTAGAATCTTTCTTGGATTTAGAGTTAGCCTGCTAAGGCTGAGATTGGCGATTATTGTAACTGTTCTATTGGAAACTGCCCAGAGAGTTCTTGTTGAAATTCTGAGGTCTCTGGGATTGGACCCTCCACCCAAAATTTGGGTGATTTCTCCATCCTTAATTGTATGTCTGAGAGTAGGGGTCATTATTGGGATTTCTAGAATCGCTCCCCATGTAATTAACCTGTTCAGAAGAGGATTGAGCATAATCATAGTTGTCATTCTGCACTAAATGTCCTGCCATGTCATAAAAGATCTCTTGAGGTGGGTTTTGGGTGTTGATAGCTAAGACTTGCATGCCACCTATGTGTTGAGTAAGTAGATTTATTTGCTGAGACATAAACTTGTTCTAAGCAAGAATAGCATTAAGAGCTTCCACTTCCATGACACCCTTCTTCTGAGGAGCCTCAGAGTTCACAGGATTTCTGTTATATGAGTATAAATATTGGTTGCTAGCAACCAATTCAATAAGCTCAATAGTCTCCTCCGGTGTCTTCTTCTTGTGCAATGAACCTCCTGCATAATTATCTAGGCACATCTTGGACATTTCACCCAAGCCTTCATAAAAGATGTCTAGTTGAGTCCATTTGGAGAACATGTCCGGAGGGTATTGCCTAGTCAGTAGCTTGTATCTCTCCCAAACTTCATACAGAGTCTCACCATCCTTCTGCCTGAAAGTCTGAACCTCCATCCTAAGCTTAGTCAGCTTCTTTGGTAGGAAATATTTTGTGAGAAACTCATTAACCAACTTGTTTCAAGTATCCAAACTCTCCTTGGGTTGGGAATCTAGCCATAGCTTTGCTCCATCCCTCAGAGCAAACGGGAAGAGCATGGGTTTGTACACATTTGGGTTTACTCTATTTGTCTTCACAGTATCACAAATTTGTAGAAAACTAGAAATAAATTGATTTGGGTCTTCGTGGAGAAGACCATGATACTAGCAGTTTTATTGCACCAGGGTGACCAGTTGAGGCTTTAACTCAAAGTTGTTCGCAGCAATAGGAGGCACCACGATGCTTTTTCCATAAAGATCTGCAGTAGGAGAAGAGTAAGAGCCAAGCACTCTCCTTTGTTGCTCATTCCCATTCTGGTTTGCCCCATTGGCATGATCAGTATTATTCGGATCCATAGTGGATTCTGTAGCCTTGTAAAGCCTTACTTGTTGTAAACGCCGCCTGAGATTCCTTTCAGGTTCAAGATCAAGGTCTAAGAGATGTTCTTTATCTCTGTTCCTGCGCATAAACAAGCAGAAAACAAGAAAAGATGGAAATCTCTACGTCAGAGTGTAGAAAATTCCCAGGAGGTAATCTGTGTAAAAGAATAAAATAAAAATACGAAATAAAATAAATAATAAATAGGTAACACCAAACTTAATTTCAGAAATTAAGAAAAATATTGGTGCTATTTATTTATTTGAAAATTTATTTTTTTTAATATAGATGTTAAAAAAATTAAAAATAAAATGCCTAATCTAAGCAATCAAACAACTGATAGTTGTTAATAACAGTCAATCCCCGACAACGGCGCCAAAGATTTGGGGCAGTATTTTATAACCCACAAACTAACCGGCAAGTGCACCGGGTCGTACCAAGTAATACCTTACGTGAGTAAGGGTCGATCCCACGAGGATTGATGGATCAAGCAACAATAGCGTTTGATAGGATTAGTTAGGCAAGCAGAAAATGGTTTTGAGATATTCAAAGAGCATTAAACAGTACTTTAAGAATTTCAGAAAGCAAGCAGCAATGAGTTGGGAATAAAATATTTGAGAAAGCAATTAAGGTTTCAGAGTTATCTATTTTTCCGGATTTATTTTTCTTACTAACTATTATTATCTACAAATAAGGGGATTATATGTCACGTATCCCGTTAAATACAAACAATTAGAAATTCAGTATAATATGTTTTCAAGATGTTATTCAAGTAAAGAGCTTTTCCAAGTTTTACAAGAACTCAATTAGAACATGGGTCATACTTCCGTTCCACCCATATTCATAAAATAAAGAGCGAAAACAATTATTGAAATATAAATCTAAACATGGATTAAATTAGAAAGATCAAAGGAATAGATCCATACAAATAGACAGAGCTCCTAACCTTAACAATGAGGGATTAGTTGCTCATGGTTCAGAGAAGAAAAATAAGGGTTCTGGTAACAATGTACTCTCTCTCTCTCTAATGGCATCTAAGTTCCTATTTATAACTAATCCAAATTAATTTTTTAAAATCTAATTATCTAAAATTAAAAATAATAATCTTTTCCTACAAGATAAGATTTGAATTTAAATTTGAATTATTTAACAAGTCTTCAGCTGATGGGTGGCGACCACTTGCTTTGTCCATTCTCCAGCTTCTAATATGTGTTTTCTGGGTTGGAAACTGGGTTAAAACAGCCCAGAAATCGCCCCAGCATTTTTCTGCATTTTTCTGCACGTGGCGCATGTCATGCGTACGCATCGATGGTCTTTTCTTTGAGTCACGCAGACGCGTCGGTCACGCGCACGCATCGCTGAGCAAATCTTCAATTCACGCATACGCGTCAGTCATGCGCACGCATCAGTCACGCGCACGCGTCGCCATGGATATCTCCAATTCATGCGCACGCGTCAGGCATGTGTGCGCATCGCTCCTCGCAGCCATCTCCTTTGATTCTTGTGCTGCAGAAACTCCGTCAAATTCCACCGAATGCTACCTAAAATAAATAAAATTGTCCAAAACTCAAAATAGCATCCATAGTGGCTAAAATATAATTAATTCTTAATTAAACTCAGCAATTTAAGTGCAAACTCACTAGGAAAAGATAGACAAGATGCTCACGCATCAGCTTTCAATATAAATGTTTGCCGTTAACCTGGACCAGTGACTTGCAACTTATGAATGCTTTAATACATGGGTAAAAAGCCCAGAAGACTCGTATCAGAATCTGAAGATCCTCAACTAACTTATCCCCTCGATAGCCATATGCAGTTTTGTACTCAATAGCTGCTGATGGTTCTTTCGTAATCATTACTTCAAGCCATGTGGGCAAGGTTTCATAAAAAGCTTTTCACCCACCAATATTTTCTCAACTGCCTTTTGCTTCGCAAACCATGCTTCGCGATAACTTATAGTGTAGTTAAACTTCGATTGAACTTCAGTAATGAAAGATTTCACTTTTATAGAGTGTCGTCTTTAACAAATGACTTTATCGCTTCTGCAATAGTTGTATCAGAGTCCAGTTTAGCATGATCTTTAGAGATGATACTTTTGGTGCATGTGTTACTACCATTGTACCTCCTTATCACCCAACAATACCGTCTTTTCATAAGACTAACTTTGATAAGTCAATCACAACTTGTTCCATATTGTATGCATTTAGAATAGAATGTTGTCGATTTTGATCGACTCCTCTTTGGATGTTATACTCTTTAACTGACTCAATAACAGCCTCTTTAGTGTTAAACTCCATTCCAACAATGAATTCACCGTCAGCGACAACAACAGAGGTACACCAATAATAAAACAAAATAAATATAAATACTATCCGATTAATAATGATAATAATTATAATAATAAATAGTAACAATAATAATATTTATACTACTACTACTACTACTATATTACCGTAGTAGTAACAACAACAATAGAAATTTCGGTACATGCATGGCATTAAGATTTAAAATATGCATAAAAGATGGCTTCCCACATAGATGCTCGCCCGCTAATGCATTTGCAATATCTACCACATCTCCTTCAACTATATTGTATCATATTTTTTCATATATTCAGCTAGACTAATAATTTCTTAGTTACTTTTTAACTCTTCATCACTATCAGTTTTATAGGCCATCCAATCTGTTAAGTTCCAGAAAATCAATATCATCATTTTCTTGAAATTCAACATACAACTCGATAAGTGAGACTTGTACTTTAGTTTGATGGTAGATCAAAAATATTCCTTGCATACTAACATCATCAGCTACATGCATTATGTGAAATTGACGAAACCACCAAATACTAACGCAGGTTGTCTGTACAAAATATTTGTCACTCTCTTAAGCATTTGATGATTTACACATTGAGAAAGTACACTCTTAAATCCTTCATATGTTATTGAAAGAGGAACAACAATAACATATGATGTCTCACATGAAAAGCTCACGTTCTCATATATATAAGGCAAAATTTGACCATTGTAATATATTTTTGAACTAACATAACCCTCCATTTTATACACTCATCACTCTCACTCACAAATATGCAGAACACTCTGAAGGTAAAGAACAACACTCTTACAATGAACAACAACTTTGCACATAAACACAACACAATACTCATTTTATAGTTGATTTTTTTCCTATATACACAAAACTCACTGACGCTTTCACTTTTTCTGCAATACGTCAGTGATGTTTTGACCGAATTATATTTTAAAATATAAAATGTCACCACTATTTTCAATTTTTTAATTAAAAAAATTAAAAACACTCAAAACATCATGGACGTTTTACATTTTCGCATTTTAAAAAAATATCACATGAAAACGACACTGTCGTTTTGTTCTAAATAAATTTTTTAATTATTTTTAAAACTAAAACGTTGTCCGGTTTTGTATTTAAGTAATTTAAAAAATATTTTTAGACACAAAATATAAGTGACATTATGTACTTTTTAAAAAAGTAAAAACTATCCCATAATAATATAAAATTAGAAGCGTTTCAGGTGAGGCAGTGTACTTGTTTAGAAGTTTAGTGTGCCATGCTTTAAAACCAATAAGATTTCATGTAAAATATTTGAAAGGTTGAGATATTAAGAGAAACATAATTGATCTAAATACTAAGATAAGTGAGTATACGGTACACATATAACCGGTTTATTCGTTGCGGAATTCTGAGACACTGAATATCTCCATTATGCCAAGCCCTAGTGCAAAGAAAGGCTTAGCTATTTCTTCAAATCGTTGTTTAAAGCCATGTTTTATCATCACTATTCTCATAAGCATATTCCAAGAATGAATTTATCATCTCCATTAACACATGTGGATAAGGATTAAACAAAGGTACACTAACATGAATCCCATGAACAACAAGAGGTGAGAAAAAATAATTCTTTCATATAGCTGAGATGATCCTAGCATCTCACTTTCCATTATCAAGCATCTTCTAATAGCTAAAACTTTTGCTCCAACCGCATACCACTTTAGTTTACAATAATTAAACAAACATACATGTGTAAAATAAAATTGACACTCATACGATTGAGATTAATCATACATAATTATTGAATTTACTTTAGACAAATATTCTGATTTTGACAATTAACAATCAGGAACTGTAGGACGATCGGATCCACGGAAGCGGATCACCGCACTCTTCCGCTCAACGACGGGTCCAAACCACAAGGGACTGGGTAATGTCAGGCTGTTAGCGAGAATAGCACCATAGATCTGGTTGTTGTGATGCAATATGCTCTCAATGACACTGTCCAGCAGATTTTGCAGTTTTGTCTCTACCGGCTTACAAATCTTCACCACGCACAAAGCCCTTCCACCATTAAAGCCAAGCTACTTTCTTCTCCCAAGCATAATTCAGTTTCGGAGCAATTTATTCTCACATTTCTCAGCTACTCATTACGATCTTTTTCTATCTACTTTAGAGGCTATATTGGTCATTCAATCCCTCAGTCCACGACAAATTTAAACCTAAAATTACTTTTAAAAAAAGGGTTAATGTTCAAATTGGTCCCCAAAAGATTACACGATCGTCAATTTTGTTCCCGAAAGAAATTTTTAATCAAATTAATCCTCGAAAGATTAGACATCAATCACGTTTGTCCTTCTGTTAGTGGGCTCGAAAATTCCGTTAACGGCAGTACAGGTGGACTGTTAAGTGACACCTAGATTCATCCAAAAACGATGCCGTATAGCAAGAAAGGCTATTACTGAAGTAACTCTCCCATTCCCCTTCTCCCTTTCACTTTCACTTACACTTTTCCCCCCTTTCACCCAAAACCAACGAAGAGTCACCAAAACAGAGTAACAAGAAGACGCTACTTTGATCACCCGTGGAAGCAATAAGCAGCGACACCGTTCGCCTTGCGATCGGTCCTCCTCGTCACAGTCTGAAGGCCACCAGTCTTTTACGGTGGTAGGCGCTGTCTCCGGTGAGAGGTAAGTTCTCTTGCATGGCGAGTTCTTTCTCTACTTCTTTTTTCTTTTTTTTATGAATGTGTGGTATGCTATTCGATGATTTTGAATATTGGTTGATTTTGGGTTAGGGTTTTTGTGATAGGGGTAGTTGCTGCTAGGGTTTTGTAATGGTTCAAACATTGTGTATGTTGAAAAATGTGGATGCTCTCTGTTTTGATATGGCCGAATGCAATGTGTGTGGATAGATTAAATGATTTGTTTTGTTTAGTTCATGTAAAGACAGGGTTTGATTCTTTGCGGTGTTCATTTTAGATGAAAGTAGTTCCTGAAATTTCATTGATGAAACATAAATAAATTGTACTAAAAAATAAAAATAAAACAGAGTGCACTCTCATGATTCATTGTTGCTATTTTTAATTTGTAGATGAAAAATCATCCAATGACATTTGTTTTCCATCATGGTGGAAATTTTAAGTATGATGAAGGTGGATCAAAAATTTATGAACCAGATAATACAAAGGTGTTAGCGGGAGTTGAAGGGGATACGCTAGATGTTTTCTTTGTAAAGGGATATTATAAGGAGTTAGGATATTCAGAGGTGGAGGGTTGTTGCTGGAAAGTACCCGGAATGTCGCTTGAAGTTGGGTTGAGGAAGTTAGAAGTAGATGCTGATTTGTTGGAAATGGTGAAGGATTGTAGAAGGAATCACAATTCGATCAACATTTATTTTGTGCATAGAGTCTCAGAGCCACACATGGTGGAGTGTATGAGTGAGGATGATGATGAGTTAGTTATATTAGAGAACCGGAGCACCTGTAAACCCAAGGCCACAAATACTTCCCAGTTGAATAAGAGATACTGTTTAAGGCCCAAATCACAGCCACTATCCCAACCCAAACCACAGCCCATGTCTATGCCCAACAATACACCACCACAGCCAAAATCCCAGCCCAAATCACAGTCCATGTGTCAGCCCAAATCCCAACCCAAATCACAGCCTGAAACACAATTTGTTCTTCACAACCAGCCCCTGAAATCCTCTTCTTAGCCATCAAGGTCATCAACCCAACCCTTAAAAGTTCAGTCCCAACTATTGAAGACTCACAGCCAACCCTCAAGATCTCAGCCTTTCAAGAAGCATGTTGTTGGAGAAAAAAAGAAAGAACCAGTAAAAAAAACCAATGTGACAAGGAGTGGTAGAGTTGTTACCCCAGCTCCACTTCAGGAGGATAGTGACTCTCATGATTCATACGAGAGTACCGAAGATAGTCTGTATAAGCCTCCGAAGATCTTAGGAGATAGATATGAGAGTTCTGGTGATAGTGATAGTGATAGTGATAGTGATAGTGGGGTTGTTGCAGGCAAGAAATCAGGTTTATGAGAAAATGTAGCATACGGCTGAACAGTACATGTATCACTAGGGCATTAAGGAAAGCTAGGAAGGTTGTTGAGGGAGATGAGATTGCACAATATGGTCTGATTTGGGATTATGCCCATCAACTGTATACCACTAACCCAGGTTCAACAATTCAGGTTGGAGTGATTCCGATGCCTGAGAGTCCCCCATAGTTTCAGAGATTCTATGTGTGCCTCGACGCTTGTAAGAAAGGGTTTAAGGCCGGGTGTAGACCGTTGATCGGATTGGATGGGGCATTTTTGAAGAATCTATATGGGGGACAAATTTTGACTGCATGTGGGCAGGATGCCAATAATCACGTTTACGTGATTGCTTATGCAATTGTGGGAGTTGAGAACAAAGACAATTGGAGTTGGTTCTTGGAACTTCTCCACAATGACCTCGGTGACACACAGCATGGCTGGGCATTTATCTCAGACATGCAAAAGGTGAGGACTATTTTGATTTACGAAAAGATTTTTAAGGACTAAATTGATTTAATGAATATCATTTAAGGACTATTTTAACTCATTATCTTTTCGAGCTTTGATGTTTATACAGGGGCTAATTCCAGCTGTGAAAGAAGTCATGCCAAATGCTCACCACAGATTCTGTGTTTGGCATCTATGGAGGAATTTTTCAAAGCAATGGGGCAGCATTGAATTGAAGGATATGGTATGGGAATGTGCTAGATCAAGAACCGTGTCAGAATTTGAAAGAAACATGAGCAAGGTAAAAAAGATTAGTGAGCCAGCTTGGGCATACCTTGATAAATGGCCAAAAGAAGCATGGACGAAGGCACACTTCAGAGAGGAGCCGAAGATGGACACAATATGCAACAACGCGTGTGAGTCGTTCAATGCAAAAATAAAGCATTACAGGGCAAAGCCCATCTTGACACTAGCTGAAGAAGTCAGGAGGATCATCATGAAGAGCATGATAGAGAATAGGCGAAAGTTATTGCACTATCAGGGAATTCTGACTCCTGTTCAACAAAGCCAGTTAGAGGCAATGACAAAGCTGTCAAGAAATTGGTTTCCTCAATGGTCGGGTAATGACAAGGAGGTGTTGTATGAAGTGCAAGGCTGGCCAACGAATATGGTGGTGGATTTGGGAAGTCGCACCTGCACATGTAGATTCTGGCAGCTGACAGGTATAAAGAATGCTCACCATAGCTCATGAATTTAATATCCTGAAATATTATGTATGAAAATGTGTTTCTTTACTGTTTAGCTGGGCAGTTAGTGAATTCTGTTAGCTTTGTAAATTTGTGCATTTAGTGAATTTGGCTGAGCTGTTAGTGAATTCTGTTAGCTTTGTAATTTTGTGCATTTAGTGAATTTGGCTGAGCTGTTAGTGAATTCTGTTAGATTTGTAAATTTGTGCATTTAGTGAATTTATGCTGTTGTGCTTATGTCGTATTATGCAAAGGTATGCCCTGCATGCATGCCATCGCTGCAATTCAAAACAAGAATGACAAGAGGCCTGAGGAGTATTGCCACGATTGGTTAACGATGGATGCATATAGAAGAACATATTGCTTCAATGTGAATCCAATAAAGGGGCAAGATCTATGGAAAAAAACAGGGTCGCCAGCACCGGTTCCGCCTCCAGTCAAGATCAAGCCGGGTAGGCCCACATTGAACAGGAGAAAGGACAAAGATGAGCAACCTGTTAGTTCAAAGACACGGATGAAAAGAAAGTATAACCCAATACGGTGCCTGTATTGTGGTGAAGTTGGGCACAACAGAAGAACGTGCAAAGTGAAGAAACAAGAGGAAGCTTCTGAACAAGCAAGGCTTATGCAACTTCAGCTTGCAGTAGTTGCTGCCCCTGCTAATGCTAATGCTAAACATGCACCCAATGGAACTCCGATTGATCTTGTTACCCAAGATCCTACCAATCCACCAGCAGCAACTTTAAATGCACCAACTGAGATGATCATTGACCAATCAGAAAGAGTTCCAGTTACACAAGAATCTCAACATTTATCTGTTTTCAGCCAGGTATAATACTTTATGTTTAATCTATCTTTTATTATAAATTATAATGTTCCATAATGTGAAAATGATTAATCAATTTGACTTTATCCTTCATGATGATAAAATGCAGGATAAAGTTAGAGCAAGGCCTCCAAAGCTTCATGTTAAAAAAGGAAAAACAACAATCCCAACCTCACCACAACCGGCTGCAGCTACAACAATTCCAATTTCAGCTGAAACAATCAAGGGCACCAATTCTGCTACTGCGAAGAAACTTGCTAGTTTCATGACTTTTGTACCAACTCCCGGATTCAAACACCCGAGGAAGAAAGACAACGATGTTTGAGTTGTGTTGTTCATTAAGGGCTAAATTATGTATTTTGTAAAGGGTTGCTACTTTAGAATCTTTATGCATTATAGACATATTGAAGTACTTGTTCATATTTTGGTATAGCCCAAAATTAAGTAACTTATGTTTGATATTATGAAGACTTCATTAATAGGTTTGGTATTATTGTGAAGACTATATTAGCATGCTTATACGGACATGCAAATGCTTTGATTTTAATATATCTGGTTAGACTTAATTTATGTTATGCAAAAATGCTTCGACTTATTTTTTATTCATCTGTTTGTAGAATTGTGTAAAAATTTGTTAAGCTAATGTCAAAATATGCAGGTTGCATGATTGTTAATGGATATTCAAAAATGTTCAAACTGATTTATTACATTTCACCAATAATCTTAACAAGATACAACAAAACAACATCACCAATGCTTTTACAACTTTTTCACTTTCCTACTGATTTGACACAAAATGCTCCAACCACTAACATAAGCATTATTACTAGGACAAACATGAAAAAAAAACATCTTCACTACTCTGACTTCAGCTTCCAAACTACCCATTCTCCAACCTAGTTTCACTTTCCAATTTTCATAATCACTTTCAACTTCAAACTCTGCTTCTGCCCCACCATTTGCAACTTCAAAAGCATCATATTCATTATCATCTACCCAACTAAAGTAGTTACAATGGCTGCCTTTCTGCACATGTGAAGTGATAAATTTGAATCTCATATCAATGGTGAAAGAGGGGTTCAAGAAACTATGGTTCATACCAATTTAAACTCACCCCATATCTTGGACAAGTGTGAAACAACCTTCCTGAATTTTCTGGTGTTGAGGATTTCTTGATCACAGTTTTCAGCCCACAGAAACAAGTTCTGTCCATCTTCATCCTCCTTTTTCGCATGGACGAGCTAGAGCCGAAGCTACCAACTGATCGCGGTGATAACCCAGCACTTCGACCTCCACCGGCGCTCTGCATCTGAGCTTCTAAACCTGGGTGATGTCTTTGCACCACTGCAACACCACTCCTTAATGTTTTCGTTCAATTTGGGGGTTAGGGTTTATAAAATGGGAATAGGGATTAATTTGACATAATAAGTAGAACATATCTTGTCAACTTTCAACTGGGTACACACCTATTAACACACATGTCACTTAACGGTCCACCTGTACTGCCGTTAACAGAATTTTCGAGTCCACTAACAGAAGGACAAACGTGATTGATGTCTAATCTTTCGAGGATTAATTTGATTAAAAAAAATTTTCGAAGACAAAATTGACGATCATGCAATCTTTCGAAAACCAATTTGAACATTAACCCTTCAAAAGAATATAGTGCCTCACCTAAAACGCTTCCTATAAAATTATTTATATACACTAAAATATTGAGACACATTACATAATTTATTATAAATATAAAAAACATTAGCCCATACCTAACATGACATGAGAATCCTCTACGAAGTTTTTAAGTTTGAACTATTATTGGGAAATGAAGACTTTGTCTATGGTGGGAAAAATATAATATGGATCATGAAGGAACAGGTAAAAAAATTGAATTTGCTTTAAAAAGAGAGATCGATTTGTAAATAGCATTTTGTAGCAAAAAAATAGAAAAAATTGACATTTATTCCAAGCCTCCACACCACACATGTCAAATCCTTCTTCTTCCCTGCACAATTTTTAAAACTCCAGTCACCTAAACGAACTATATCTATTAATCACGGCTTCCCATCATTATAATTAAATTTTCTTTCTTTCTTCTTAAAATAATTAAATTTTTTATATAATTTTTAATTTAATTTTAATATAATATCAGATTAAATATTTTATACATATATTTAATTATGTATTATAATTAAAATATTTTTTCATATTTTATCTTTAAGTTTGATTATTTTACTCTATTATTTTATTCAGAGTCTCTATTTTTAAAATAAAAACTTATTTAAACGTCTTATAGATATAAATTATTTGTTAATACGTATTTTAATAATTTTTTATAAAAAATAAATTGTGACAAAAAAAGATCTTTTTCTTTAATTTTTTAATTATTTTTGAATGTGAGTTTCAAAAAAGAGATTTAAAAAATGGAAAACAATTTAACTACTATAAAAAGTAAATAAAAATATTTTTATTAATCATAAAGTATTTACTTTTTTAAATTTATAGATGTTCAATAAAATTTAATGTTTATTTTAATAATTTTATACAATTAAAAAAAATTAATTTAAAAAAGAGTGAATATAAAATAAAAATAAAAATAAAAATTAAATAATAATAAAATATTTTAAATGATATATTTTAATTAAAAATATAATACANATGTCTTAATAGTGGTCAAGTTGTCTCTCATCTCTCAAATTCTCTACTAGAATTCTAATCCAGCATGATGATATAAATACTATA
Source organism: Arachis duranensis (assembly GCF_000817695.3). NCBI lineage: Eukaryota > Viridiplantae > Streptophyta > Magnoliopsida > Fabales > Fabaceae > Arachis > Arachis duranensis. The sequence continues at coordinate 34,767,245 of NC_029775.3, forward strand.
ATGTTGAAGACAATTGTATTTTTTATGGTGTAAAAAATAAAATTAAGTAAGTGTTAGGGGTTTAAATTCCGTTTTGTGTATGCAGCAACTCATTGTTCAGCGATAAATTTTTAAATAGAACTCAGTTCTGTGATAGATTAGTTCTTAACCTATTAGGTTAGAAAATATCATGACTAAAAATAAATTAGTAAGATTAAAAAATATAAAAATGTTAAGATTATATAAAAAAAAAGAAAGTTTTATATAATGATTAATTTGATCAATTTCGTCATGTAATTTCTATATATATTTTCTTCGAGTTATATTTGAAAGAATAAATAATTCTCCTTTAGACTAGTAAAAAAATATCCAAACCATCAATAAAAAATATAAGATAATGTCTAATTTTAACTTATTTTTACTCGTTTTTTCTGACATATTTCATTACTTGCAAATAAATATAACAAAGCAAAAGAAATTTAAAAAATATTTATCGGAGTTGTACTAAAAAAAACATTAAACTAAAAAATATCCATTCACAAAATCTTTCTTTCATATTTGGAACAATGCTTGATAAAGAACATTGTTATTAAAATCGGGTCGGACTGGCTAGTTCAACCGAAAAATCGATGAATCGAATCCTAAGTCAGTCTGGTCCGATGATCTAACCACATAAGACAACAAATCGATACGAATCGGTCAAATCTAAAGTGAACCGGTCAAAATTGGTAAGACCGATTCGGTTAAACCGCCTGAATTTTAAAATTCTTCAAAATGTGAAAGATGGGGTTTAAACCCCTTCATCAAGGAGAAAAATGACACTCAAAACCACATGCTGTTAAGTTTGTTATTAATATATATGCAAATTAATATATATATATATATAAATATCTTTCAGCAAATAATTTACTTCTATTTAATTTATTGTAATCTTAGTTATAAACTCATTCATTCTTAAATTAATTATATTTTTATTTAACAATAATTATAAACTCACTTGTTTTTTTTTATAATTATATAATATCTATTAATATTATTTTTCAATAAATACTTGTAGTATATAATAGTATAATAGATATAAACTAATTAATAAATTATTGAAATTCGAAAATAATAGTTATTTCAATATAAAACAAAATAAAAATAATTATGATAGAGTAAAATTAACAAAATACCTATTGTTCTTGTTTCATATTGTTTTAGAATAGCTAGATATTTTTAAAATGCTAGTGAAAATATGTATTTTAAATTTTAATTTTAAATTTTTTACTATGTTTTATTTTTTATTTACATAGGACCGGGTCAATCGGTTCAACGTTTTTTATTTACATAGGACCAGATCAATCGGTTCAATCCGTGACCCACCGATTGAACAAATAATCCAGGGACCTAGTGATCTGACCAGTTCAATCACCGATTCGATTCTGACAACTATAATAAAGAATATAGGTCAACAAATTAATAAATTGCTTTATTTTGGGTCACACTACAAACATACATGGGTATGTCTAAAATCACCTCAATCATTTTGTGTGTATTAGATGCACTACCTTTTATGAATTATTAGATTTTATTAAATAAAAATCAAAGGATATTATGAAAGAAGAGTATTGATAGACTTTATAAATATAAAATATATTAGTATATACATACATAAATATATTTTAATACAGAATATTTTAAAAATGGCAAGTATAATCTTTTACTTTAAAATAAATATAAAACATGTAAATACATAAAAAAAATAATATAATTTTTTTTATATTATAAAATTTTCTTGCATAATAATTAATCTTAATGAATAAAAAATACTCAGATATTTTATATTTATATATTTTATATTTAATTATTTAAAAACTAAAAGATTTTGTTGTCATTTAAAATATTGTGTATTAAAGTATTGTCATTTAAAGTATTTAATTATGTACTAGGATATTCTGTATTTATTAGAGTCCATCAATGCTCTTCTTATATATTAACCTTTGATTTCTATCTAATATAATCTAATGGTCTATATAAATGTGACATATCCAATAAACACATAATTGTTATGCTCATTTTAAATATACCCAACAAACATAAATACTGTACGACTGTAACATTGGCCATAAATTAAAAATCTTATCAATAGGTCCTTAAAAAACCATAAAAAATATTTTATTATTATTTTATTTTTATTTTTATTTTTATTTTATATTCACTCTTTTTAAAATTACTTTTTTTTAATTGTATAAAATTATTAAAATAAACATTAAATTTTTCTGAACATCTATAAATTAAAAAAGTAAATACTTTATGATTAATAAAAGTATTTTTGTTTACTTTTTATAATAGTTACGTTGTTTTCCATTTTTTTAAGTCTCTTTTTTAAAACTTACATTCAAATATATTTAAAAAATTAAAAAAAAGATTTTTTTATCACAATTTATTTTTTATCTAAAATTATTAGAATACTTGTTAACAAATAATTTATATCTATAAGAAGTTTAAATAAATTTTTATT
>NC_029775.3:34769876-34772722 GCF_000817695.3 Arachis duranensis
GATATTTATAAAATATTTAATTTGATATTATATTAAAATTAGATTAAAAAATATATAAAAAATTTAATTATTTTAAGAAGAAAGAAAAAAATTTAATTATAATTATAGAAAGACGTGATTAATACATATAATTCATTTAGGTGACTGGAGTTTTAAAAATTGTGCAAGGAGGAGGAGGATTTGACATATGGTGTGCATGTTTGGAATAAATGTCAATTTTCTCTATTCTTCTTTTGTTATAAAATACTATTTACAAATCGGTCTATCTTTTTAAAATAAATTTAATTTTTTTATCTGGTCCTTCAAGATCTATGTTATACTTTTACCACCGAAGAACTCTCCGGAAATGAATTGCAATATATATTAATGGGAAATAAGAAATAGGATCTCCCGTACTTTTCAGTAAATACTATAGACTAAGGACCCTTCAAGAATCAAGATCTTCAGTTTGTAGCAATATTGCAAAGGCAAGATCTAAATATATCAATTTTTCAGTAAACTTAAAAAATAAAAAAATACTTATTTTGAGTGGGGAAAAAAATTTAATATTGGTACTTAAAATCGGAAATAGATCCTCTCCATTTTTTTTGTCACTGGAGAGAATAAAGTGTAATCTCCCACCTTTAATTTTACAAGTGGGACCAATAATAAATGAGAGAGAGAATGTATTGAATGGTGAGATCTTCCACTGGATACCATCCAGGTTTTTTTCCACTGGAGAGGATCCACTCCCCTTAAAATCCTCCTCATAGTTTTTCAACTGTTGTACTTGTAACTTTCTTTGGCGGAAAAATAATTTGATAGTTCCATGACGTTTAGATTATTAAATTATCTCAATAACAAAATATATTCTTTAAATTTTTTAATAATTGGTAAATTATTTTTATTTAATTTTAATAACAAATTATTTATTATGTTTATTAACAATTAGAAATTAAAATAACAAAGAAATAGGTCTTTCAATAATTATAATCTCTATAAATATTTTGGCAATGCGAATCAATGAGAATTTTATCCTTTGATCCATTACATCCATAAAAACTAGGAAAATCTTGTTTATTGATAATTCAATCTATTTGAAATACAACACAATCGATTGAATTTCGCACGACAATATGAGTTTTTCAAAATTCAATCGATTTAAAGTATTTTTTGACAATATGATCAAAATTCTTAAAGCCTCTCCTCGCCCCATTCATATTATACAACATCAATAGAGTTGTTTTTATACTCTTCATGTTTAATTCTTATTTTGTTTATGCTATTAGTTTTCATATCCTTCATATTTAATTCCTATCTTTTTTTTATGCTATTAGTTGTGACGAGAGAAATCTTCGTCTTTTCCCATTAACAATCTCATTATAACAAGAAACACTCTTTTTCTCCTTGTGATTTCCAATCAATTGAATTTTAAAAAAATTCATATTGCCGTACGAAATTCAATCGATTGTGTTGCACTACCAATTGATTGAATAAAAAAAATTCATATTCTATTGCGCAATTCAATCGACTGTGTAATACTTCCAATCGATTAAATTTTGAGAAAATTTATATTGTCGTGCGAAATTCAATCGATTGTGTTACACTTCCAATCGATTGAATTTTGAAAAAATCCATATTGTCGTGTGAAATTCAATCAATTATGTTGTACTTCCTATTAATTGAATTATCAACAAATATGATTTTTCTAACATTTTTACAGATGTAATGAATCAAGGGATAACAAACTCATTGATTATTATTGCCAAAATATATTTACCGAAAACAAATTATTGCCAAAATATTTATAAAAGTTACAATTAATAGAATATTTATTTTGTTATTATTTTTATTTTTAATTATTAACATAATAGATAAATAATAAAAAATTAATTTATAAAAGAGGATAAATTTTATAATTATTAAAAATTTAAAAAATATATTTTATTATTAAAATCATCTAATAACCCAAATGTTATAGAACGGTCGAATTCTTTACCTCCTTTGACTACATAAACAAAACTAAACTGTTGAAAATATTTGTGCACTTATTTATGTATTACTTTTTTTTATAAAGTATGCTGATGAAACATACAATATTATGTTCAACCAGTAGTCCAATTAATAGAACTTAGTATAGGGGGGAGAAAAAGTAGCATAAATAAAATATTATGAGTTATAATTATTTAGTTATTATGATTATTTTGATTGAAAAATTTTTTTCTTTGTATTTTTCTGTTCTCAATAATTATTTTCTTCTCACTTAACATTTTTTTTCAAATTTTCTCTTAGTCTTCTATTCTTTATTAACATTTTATGATCTGAACATACACTTCTACTTTTTACACTACTACTGCAGTCGATATATATCTTTTTAGGAAAATTATATGGTACAGATCTAAATCTGATTTAAAGATATGATGACGTGGCAAAATCTTAACCACACATTCTAAAACCACACTTTTCATCCAAAATCGTAACCCTTCACAAAAAAAAGCGTCACCTAATGGAAAAAAGTAAATTAGAAAATTTAAGAGAAGAAATAATTAAGTTATCAAAATTAATAGATCAAAAATTAATGATTTTAACTAATGTCAATTGTAATGACACCGAATTCTTAAAATCAATACAAAATGATTTTTCTCAAAATCTTTAATTTACTATAAGTTTTATTGAAGGACTTTAAAAACCTGAAAAAACTTATTTTTCATGGAATTTCTAAAAAATGTTACCATGGAAATGACTCCCCACATCTTTATCATACCTTTAACCCACAATTAAATTCTATAGTAGATATGCTTGAAGAAATATTAGTATCCATAAAATTTCAAAGAAATAAAGAAAAAGAGAATCCCAAAGAAGAAAAA
>NC_029775.3:34772811-34774235 GCF_000817695.3 Arachis duranensis
AAATTATGAATATTGAAGAAAAATTAGAAGAAGTTACAATGCTTTTCAAACAGTTAAAAATGGCTCAAGAAAATAATATTATGGAACATGGATTTCAAATAGAAGAAGAATTAGTAAATTATGAAAATATAGAAAATGAAGAACATATCCTAGATTATTCAAGTGACGAAGAACCAGCAATTCCAATTCAAGTAAAAAATGAAGCTGGAACATCTAAGGATAATCAATCTCAATTTAAATAGGAAACAGATTTTGATAATTATGCTTTTAAAAAAGGATTTATAAATAAAGATTCAAAATATACAAAAATACCATCAAAATACGTTCCTAAAATCCAGGAAATGGAAGGAGAAAGAATGCTTGATTTAGACTGCAAAAAGAACGAAAAAGAAATTTTCAAAAACTGGTTGAATTCCTTCTTATTAGAAGCCTTAAATTTTCGAAAATTGGTTAAATTCCTTTTTATTAGAAGCCTTTACTAATCCAAAACTTAGTGAATTGTCTGGAAGAGATATTTGGAATTACATAGGATTTCATACTAAGGGAACTATAAGAGATTATATGACATCAATCAATAGAAAACCAAATAATAGAAGAACTAGCAACAAAAACAACAGCTTATGATAAGATATTATATATAATGATGATTCTATATAAAGAATTTTTTGGAAAAAATATTATAGATCATAGACAAGAAGTCTATAATAAAGAATATCAAGAAGCAAAAAATCAGTTAGCTAATATTCAGATATATAATCTATGTAATGTGGAGTCTTATATATGTGAATATAGAATACATTATTACAAATTAAAAGAAGAAGATAAAAATCATTATCTTAGTATGTATATAACAAAACTTCCATATCCTGCTAATAAATTTATAATGGGAATATTTATAAGAGAAATAAATAGAGGAACAATTGAAAATAATTTTGGTGGAGCAACCTCTGCAATAAGAGAGGAAATAAAAGATTTTGGTGGAGCAACCTCTGCTGTAAGAGAGGAAATAAAAGAACGTTGTATGCAAGAAGCAACTCAAAAAAGATTTGCAAATATAATCAGAATTTGTTGTCAGGATAATGAGGAGATACCTCAAAAATATGGTCTTAATAAAAATTTTCAAAGAAAAAGAAAATATCAATTTAGAAAAAGAAAATACTATCCAAACTGGAGAAAAAAGAGGTATTTTAGAAAAAGAAATAACAATAAAAACAAAAGACAAAAAAATGACTATTGTCCGAATAAAAGAAAACTGTAAGTGTTGGTATTGCCAAGAAGAAGGACACTATGCAAATGAATGTCCGAAAAAGAAGGATAAAAAGGATCTTACTAAACAAATAGAAATTGCTAAGTCTTGTTTCATGGAACCTTTAGAGGAATCTGATGATAACTTAGACTATATTTTTGAATATGTCTCGGAAACA
>NC_029775.3:34774702-34775744 GCF_000817695.3 Arachis duranensis
TTAAATGAATTTGTTTTAGTGTACATTGATGATGTACTAATTTTTACAAAACAGGATAAAGAAGATCATCTTCAAAAATTATTAATAGTTTTAGAAAGATGTAAAGAAAAAGGATTAGTTCTTAGCAAAAAGAAGGCAAGAATAGCAAAACAAGAAATAGAGTTTCTTGGATTAATTCTATCCACTCAAGGAAAGCTAAAACTTCAACCAAATGTTCTAGAAAAGGTAAATTTATTTCCTAATAAAATAGAAGATAGAAAACAATTACAAAGATTTTTAGGGTGTATAAATTATATTTCTGATCAGGGATTTTTAAAGAATATAACAGAATACACTAAAAGCTTATTTCCAAAAATAAGTACTAAAAAAGAATGGAAATGGGATGAAAAAGACAGTATGCAAATTCAAAGGATTAAAGAATTTTGTGAAAAACTTCTAGAACTTTATATTCCAGAAGAAAATGACTACTTAATAGTAGAAACAGATGCTTCAGACATAACCTGGTCAAGATGTCTAAAAGTTAAGAAAGCTATAAAAAGTTTGGAACAAGAAAAAGAATCACTATATTCTAAATATTCCCCAAAGGAAATACTTTGCAGGTATATTTCAGGGATTTTTACTCCAACAGAACAGAGATATACTACTCATGAAAGGGAAACTCTAGCAGCTATTAAATCTCTTAAGAAATGGAAAATTGATTTACTAGCCAAAGAATTTACATTAAGGACAGATTCAAGTTACTTAACAGGTTTCATACGATATAATTTAAAAGTTGATTATAATCATGGACGACTGGTAAGATGGCAATTATTTTTGTTACAATATCCAATAAAAATTGAATATATTAAGGGTGACAAAAATGTTATTGCAGATACATTAACAAGAGAATGGAGTTCGTCTACAACGCATTAGATCAAGAAATTCAAAAATACGAACAAAAACTCGAAAAATGCAAGCATTGTCAGCAAATAAGGACACAGATCCAATCCCTCAAGAAGGCCATCGAAGCAATACAACAACCAAAACCATCAGAGTTCAGCCA
>NC_029775.3:34776207-34777549 GCF_000817695.3 Arachis duranensis
TTGATGCAGTAAAGAGATTTAAAAATATGATTGGCAATGTAAATCCAAGGGATATATCCCTAAAATTTACGAATAGTCAACCTATTTTTAATGAAGAAGAAGAATGCTTGGTTCCAACACACCAAGTAATACTCATGTCCGTCTTCCCAGGAAATTTTCAACCAATTGATCAGATTCAAGATTTAACAATTTACAGTCATGAAGGAAGGCTAGCCAGTACATTAGCAAGGGTTTTTGAAAGAACTCAAAAAATAACAAAGGAATCTCACACAAGGATTAATTATAAAAGTAGAAATACTCTGCTTGTATCCAGTAAAAGGAATGAAATTGAAGAAAGAGAGATGAGACTCTTAGTGGAATTTGAATCAGCATTCTACAACTTATTTGGACTCTTAGAAAAGCTTCCCGAAGGGATAAAGAGGAATCTCTGCTATTTGATAAAAGACAGAGAAGACCACAAGTGCCAACTATGTGTCTCAGAGTTATCTGAAGAATGCAATAATGAAATGGAATCAACCCACATGATAAAAGAAGAAGACAACGCATCTGAAGGTCACATGATGAAAGAGGAAGACAGCACATCTGAAGTATCTCTCAACATTATTGCGTAGTGACGTAAGCACTTAGGTCATAAAGCACCAATGATGTAGCTGGTGCAAGATAGCAAACAATGACGTAAGCAATGACGTCATAAGAAGGGTAAGGATGGAAATTATCCATCAAACCTAACTATTATAAATAGGTTGCTTAGACAGTTTTAGAAGGCATCAGACAATAGAAAGCAGGAGGCTAAAGAGTACTCATATGCTAAGAGAGCAAGGAGGAAGCTGCTGAGGCGATTCTATAGTCTGAAGAAGAATTCCCTTAGGAAAAACCAATTCTAAACTCCCCTCTGGAATTAGTATCTACAATCTCCCCTCTGGAGATAAAAACATCTTATGTAAAATATTCTAAATAAAGGAAGTTTTTCTCCAGAAAGGTACGCCTTTATCCTAATCTCTTAGTTATGAATTATTTAGAATGTTTAGAATTAACGGAAGAATCTGATTATTATAGATTATCTGCTTTATTAGATAATGAAAAACAGACTGTTCTAAAAACAGAATTAAATCTCAAATCAAATGAAAATTTTAATAAACAGAATCTTTTAAAAGAAGTTTTTAATATAAAAAATATAATATACTATGGAAAAATTCAACTTGAAGCCCCTATAAAGATAAAATCCGCCAATAGAGAACTTGAAATAACTTTGATAAATGATGAAGAATTGAGTAAACAGATTGAGAAAATTAAGGATCAACAAAAAAGATCTAAAATTGGATGGATTCATATTAGTACTATA
>NC_029775.3:34777751-34778963 GCF_000817695.3 Arachis duranensis
AATTTTCAAATAAGAGAATCTAAAATTAATAGCCCTTTAAGTTTATCCAAGTTAAAGATTAAAGAAGAAAATTCTGAAATAAAAGAATTAACAAAAAAGGTCGAAAAATTAAATGAAACCCTAAACATTAAATTATGACAATAAATAAAGAAAAAATATATGTAACTTATCAAGACAAGAAACAAGAGCTCTTTGAAAGAGAAAATCGGTTGAATTATTTACAGTTTTCTGAAATAAATCAAAGAGCATTTGAAACTCTAAAAATAATCTATGACAAGTTAAAAAGAGAAATCGAAGAGCTAGAAAAATTAATAGAATCTCTAGAAAATAGTGATGAATCGATGATAAAATTTGCAGAAATTCTAAGATAAATAATGAAGCATACAAAGATTGAGAGATCAGAAAATAAAATAAAAAGGAAAAGGGCGAAAAAATTAAAAAGTAAAATAAAGGAGTATAAAAGGGAATTAAATAATCTTCAGATCGAAATTGATGACCTTATAATAAAAAGGATAGAAATAAGAATAAATATAAACAAGTTGGAGTTAAACTTAAAAAATTTATAAATGCATGGAAAACCATATTATGACTTAAAAGAATTAAAGCTGTTAAAAGAAAAAATGGAGAATGAAGTTGAAAAATTAAAAGATATTTAGAAACAACAGAAAGTGTAGAAATAAAAGAAGTTTTTGAGAATTTAAGAAAATATATTAAAGAAAAAGACAAACAGATAAAAGATTTTATATACAATAATCCATGCAAAAAAGAATATTATAAACTAAAACAAGATTGAAAAACTATAAAAACCAGAATTATGGTCAATACTTTTTGATTATGAATTGGCAAATTATTCGAAAAATTTTTAAACTCATTTTACTTTCAAATATTGGTATCAGAGTCAAATATTGGTAACATTTTCTCTTTAAACAACACTTTTAGTGACATGTTTTTAAATCAAAATCTGTAAATCTGTACAAATATGCATCTATACAGTAGATGGACCATCTTTCTATTATTAAAGTGAACAGTCACGAACAAATTAAAATAGTACATAGAAAACAGAAGGTACTTTTGCCAAAAAAAAGAAAAAAAGAAAGAAAGAAAAAAAAAACCCACATATTAATTTCTCTCTCTATACAAGTTTGCAATATGTATGAGAATAAATTACTTGATCATTCACATACATATTAAAATAATATATAAAATACAGAG
>NC_029775.3:34778973-34797983 GCF_000817695.3 Arachis duranensis
ACATACATATTAAAATAATAAATAAAATACAGAGAGTATTTATTGCACAAAAAAAAAAAACCCATCCACATGTTCATTTCTCTTTTTTATTTCTGTAAGCTTGCAATATGCAATATGTATAAGGATTTAGTTAACATATATCTCAAAAATACATGATAAGTTTAATTTGTTATTAGTAAAAAAATTTTTAATTTATAAATTTAATATATATTCTTAATTTGCGTTTGATTTTGAGAATAGAACAAGACAAAATACAAAGAACAAAAATACAATTATGTTCTCTCACTTGATTCCTCCCCAAAATTTCCCTAGTTGTCGAGCGTTCCCCACGGTTGGCCCAACAAGTGTCCCTATGTCCTTCTTGTCAAGAATGACATAAAATACACTAATTTAGTATTTTTGGACATAGTGGCAAAACCAAAGGGGCCAACGTGGGCTATGGTTCCTCCTTCTAAAAAAAACTTTTAATATATATGTGTGTGTGTTTGTATATGTGTTAAATTATTAATTATTTACTTCTAGAATTTTTAATTTATTAAACATATTTTTAGTATAAATGAATATAATAATCTTATAGATTATACTAATTTTTTATTTGGTAATTGAATAACTATTATATAAAATGTATTATTTTATTTTTGTTAATTTTTTAAATAAGATTAAAATAATCCTCTTTATTTTATGTGCACAACATTTTTTTTAAATTAGAATTGGCCTAAAAATATATTTCATTAAAAGTGATTGAAAATATAATTTTTTATATCTTCGATATATTAAATATATAAAAAATTCTAAAATTTTTATTATTATATCTTTAAAAAATGATTTTAGAATAAGTTCATTATAATAAAAAAACTAAAACTAAAAATATTGTAGATTCAATATTAATTATAAGAATTTGGTCTCTCTAATATTAAAATTTTAGTTTTATCACGGTCTAAATACAATGTCTTTGTATATGTCTTTTTTTTAAACATAATTTAATTTTTTTATGTCTTTGTCTTAATATTTTATGTCTATAAATAAACACATTTTTAAGACATAAAATAGACAAACCCTATATATAAAAAGCAAGCACCATTTGTAAACTGTTATTTATATGAAAGCCGAGATTTAGGAGCCCAAAGGCTACACTGTCAAAAGTCTTTGTAGTAAAGGGCCAAAACCCACAATTGTTTGTAATCTAGGGATTTGTTAAATACGTTCAGGAACATCCACAGCCACTCAATCTTAATATTTTCGTTAGGAAGTAGGAACCAATAAGATATGCAGTTAACGGTAGTCAATTAGTATTTTTTTGAAATTTTTTTAGAAAAAATATAAATTTAAATTATCATAAAAAACATTTAAAATTTAACTTTTTAAAAATAATTTTAAAATTTTTTAATAAAAAATATCTGAAATATAACAAAAAGAAGTATCCAAAATCTAACAAAAAAATATCTAAAATCATTTTAAAAATTTTAAAATCTAACAAAACGAAACATACAAAAAATAATGAGTTAATACTCAATTTCGTCCTCGAAAGTGTCCCCGATCTCCATTTTCGTCCCCGAAAGTCAAAATTAATCAAAAAAGTCCTCGAAAGATACCCGTGTTGATCACGTTCGTCCTTCCGTCTTCTGGGTTGATGAGATGGCAAACGGCCGCTTATGTGGCACGTTAACTGCCAAGCTGGCCAACGCCACGATGTACGATGTTGTTGCTGACAAGATAAGTTTTGGTTAAGCCATCAAATTAGTCCTTGGAGTTTATTAACCCTAATCCCAAAACGAACGATAAATAGTTCGAGGTGATCACTTTCGGTGGCAGCAGAGGTAACTAGGAGGCGTAATCCCTGGCTGGCTGCGTCGATGGAGAGAGGAGATGGTGGTTGTGGTGGTGGTGGTTTGTCACATGCATCGCACGACAGTCATGGATCCAGTGTTTCGATGCGAAGGAGGAGGGTGAATGCGCATGATGGATCGTGTTTCTGTGGGCTGAAGACTGTGATTAAGAAATCTGGAACAGCGGAGAACCCGAATAGATTGTTCCATGCATGTCCAAGGTACCGGGTGAGTGATGGTTAACGAAGTTAAACGTTTTTGATGTTCTTATCCTCTTTTGGGTGTTCTCTGATTTTTTTGTTTACTCCCATATGAAATTGCAGAAGGGCAGTCACTGCAATTATTTTAAGTGGTTGATGATGATGAATTCGAAGCAGTGGGTGTGTGGGATACAAAGAAAGATGTAGGAGCTGATATGGAGGTTGAAGGTGAGTATGATGAATGGCGGGTGAAGGTGGCATGGAAGTTGGGCACTGTGGAAGCTGAAGTTAGAGTTTTGAAACTGCTAATGATTCTGCTGTTTGTAGTAGTTGTGATAATTTGTTGTTTCTTATGTAATTTTAAATGAATAAATTATGCTGTATGAACATGTAAACATGTATTGAAATTGTTGCTTTGAATGAGAGTACTTATTTGAAATTGGAAGCAATTTCCTGTCAAATGTGGATAATTTTGTAAAGTGTGGAACTAATTCTGTGTTTACATGTATTATGTTGAGGCATAAACAAAATGAAGATAATAAGCAAGCTTAATAGTAATAACTTGTCATTGACAGCTAGTTGTCACATTGTGTTAATACAGAAATAGCATAACAAAGTCATAAGGTTGCTAGCTGACAAATACATTGTCCATAGACTAAATTACCACACACAAAACAAAAAACAAAAAAACAAAAGCAACAAACAGAATGTTAAAATGAGTTAACAAGTAGACACTCCTAACAACTCAAACTTTATCATCATTCTTCCTTGGAGCCTTGAAGCCTGGAGTAGGCACAAAGGTCATGAATTTTTCCAGCCGCTTAGCAGTTCCGGAGCTTGTCCCTTTAATGGTCTCAGCAGAAACAGCCACAGATCCAGTTGCAATGTGCTTAGGGGAGGAAATTGACCTTGCTTTCCTTTTGATCACTTGCAGCTTAGCTGGCCTACCAATCAATTGATCCTGTATGATTTAGTAGCAAATGATATTGTTACATGATTAGGCTACATCCAAATTTTTTTAGGAGTGATGATATATGATACTACCTTTAGGGGCTCCTGGGTTGGTGGAATGCACTCCGAGTCACTGCTGTCACTGTCTGAGTCAGCCTGAGTGGGTGATGGAAGTGAAGGCATAGGTGCCTCAGCTTGTGTACCAATGTCAGTATCAGTAGGAGAAGGGTTTACTTGGGGTTCAGAACCTTGTGGAGCAGGGGTAACAACTGCCAATTGTAGTTGCATCTGCCTTGCATGTTCCTCAGCATCCACAGCTTTTTTCTTTGCGCACCCTCTCTTTTTTTCTTTGTGCACCCTCTCTTGTTGTGTCCAACCTCACCGCAGTACATACACCGGATTGGGTTGTATTTTCTTTTCATTTTTGTCTTTGACCCACTAGGTTGTTCTTCTTTGTCCCTCCTTCGCTTCTTTGTTGGCCTCCCTGGTTTAGGCTTCACTGGGGGTGGGATTGGGGATGGATGTGGCGTTTTCTCCCATAGATCCTGCCCCTTAACCGGATTGACATTAAAACAGTAGGTGCGCTTATACGCCTCCATCTTTAACCACTCATGGCAGTATTCCTCAGGTCTCTTGTCATCTTGATAGTTCTGCAACTTCTTTCTGTTGTCAACCATACTCTTCATGATGATTCTCCTTACTTCCTCAGCCAGGGTCAGGATAGGCTTACTCCTGTCGTGTTTGATCTTTGCATTGAATGACTCACATGCATTGTTGCATATGTTATCCACTTTCAGAACCTCACTGAAATGCGCCTTCGTCCATGCCTCTTTTGGCCATTTATCAAGATACTGCCAAGCTTTCTCGTTGATCAATTTAACTCTCTTCATGTTTCTATCAAATTCAGATGTTGTCCTTGACCTTGCACATTCCCACACAAGGTCTTTCAACTCGCAACTACCCCACTGCTTTGAGAAATTCCGCCACAGATGCCAAACGCAGAAGCGGTGGTGAACTCGGGGGAAAACTTCCTGAACAGCAGGGATTAAACCCTGCACCAAAAGACCAAACACGAAAAGATATTAAATCATGTCAGTCCTCAACAGTGCATTCATTAAATCAAAATAGTCCTTCAAAGAAGAATACTTAAATCAAATTAGTCCTTACAGAAATTATTACCTTCTGCATATCTGAGATGAAGCACCATTTGTGCTCTCTGTAGTCACCTAGATCACTGTGAAGCAGTTCCAAAAACCATTGCCAATTATCCTTGTTTTCCACACTCACAATTGCATATGCAATCACAAAGATGTGATTGTTAGCATCTTGTCTACAAGCTGTCAGAATTTGGCCCCCGTGTAGTGTCTTCAGAAAGGCACCATCTAGTCCAATTAGCGGTCTACAACCTGCCTTAAACCCCCTTTTGCAAGCATCAAGACACACATAGAACCGATCAAATAGTGGAGAACTCTCAGGCATTGGGATCACACCAACTTGCACTCTGGATCCTGGATTGCTAGTAAGTAACTCGTTTGCATAATCCCACACCAAACCATACTGGGCTATCTCATCACCCTCTACAATTTTCCTAGCAGCCTTTAGTGCCCTGGTGATGCAGGTGCTATTGAGGTACACATTACACTTTCGGACAAACCAATCATACACCTCTCGATGCTTCATAGTTGGGTGCTTTCTAAGCTTAGGTACTAGCTTGCTAAGTGTCCAGGTTTGGGTTGCAGCCCTATTTTTCCTCTTTCTAGGACAGGTGTGATTATCAACTAACGTTTTAATTTGCCAAGACAAATCTTTACTGTTACAAGCACAATAAACCACCCAGGGACAATCATCTGACTTACAAACAGCTCTAACCCTAACTCTATCATTCTTGGTAAATAATATATTTCTGCCCCGCTGGATAGTGTAATCCCTAGTGGCCTGTATAAATTCAGCTTTTGATTTGAAAGTCATACTAACCTCAAACTTTAGGTTTCCAAATTTGGTTTTTGCATTGTACTGGGGATAAACAGGAGGTGTCTCCTCATCAGACTCTAACTCCTTCCCCGAATCCTCTGAATGCCATGAGTCAGGATCTGACAAACTTCCAAGATCATCATCATCTTCGTCTACATCTACCAAGTCATAACATAAAAGACATTAAAATTTGGCCAAATGAAATATTGAAACAATAGCAATCCATATTAAGAGCTTACCAGATTCAGAGCTTTCTTCATCTTCGAAACCCTCATAACTTGAGTCATCAGTGTCAATTTCTTTATCTGCTAGTCTAGACTTAGGAGGCCTATGCTTCTCCTTTGCTTCAGCTTGCTTTTGCTTTCTTTCTGAGCCTTTTCCACAATCAGAATCACTTTCACTGCTGTATAAACTGTCTCCTACAACCTTTGCAGGCTTGTACAACTCATCTTCAGTACTCTCATACGAGCCATGAGAGTCAGAATCTTCATCCTGGATGGGACCTTCTCTTACAATTCTTCCGGATCTTGTTACTCTGCATGCACTGCTATTTCCTTTCTTCTTATTACTTTCTGGAGTTTTGGCTGGTTGAGAGGAGGTTTTGGAATGATGTGGGACTTTCTTTCCCTGACTGTTGCTTTTGGCTTGTTGAGGGTGGAGTTTTGTTGACTGCAAGGGAGTCCTTATGGGCTGAGAGGTGGTCTTTGAGGCTTGATGTGTTGCTTTGGTGGGCTGAGAAAAAGCCTTATTGGGCTTACTGGGCTGTGAGGATGGCTTCATGGGCTGAGGATTGGGCTTACTGGGCTGAGCTTTGGGCCTACTGGGCTGTGAGGCTGCCTTAGTGGGCTCATAGGTTGCTTTCCTTGGCTGAGGGTGGTTCATTGTAGGAGTTTTCACAGGTTGGGAGTGATGCATCTTGGCCTGGGAACTCAACTTCTTCTCCTTACTAGTTCCTGCTTCCAGAAGAGGTACACCTTCCCCTCTGTTGTCCACTACACAGGGCTGTGAGATGCAGTCCTCAAAGTATAGGTTGATCAAGTGGTGGTTCCTCCTACAATCCTTGCACATTGCAATCAAGTCAGCATCATTCTCCAACTTCTTCAACCCAGATGGAATTGGAACTCCAGGAACTTTCCACCAACAATTGCCAGCCTCAATGTATCCCAGCTCCTTATAGTAACCCCTCACGAAAAACACATCAAGTGTGTCTCCCTCGACACCCATCAATACCTCTGTGTTATCAGGTTCATAAACCATGTCACCATCCTCACCCGTCCTAAACAACCCACCATGGTGAAAGACAAACGTCATGGGAGGACCCTCCATCTACAATAACAAACAAACACGAAAACAGCATAAACAAACATGACCAGCAACAGCTGCTCTGTATCAATCACCACCTAGTACACCTAGTTGGTTCCAATCAACCTTTCACCCAAAAAAAAAACATGCAACAGAACCATAACTAAATTCAAACATCACTGACTACTGTCACAGAGGCATACAAAGCAACACAATCTCATATACAATACACCACATCACAGAATAAACCCTAAATCAGACGAAGACTAACACCACCATATTAACAATACACCACATCACAGAATAAGTAAGAAATGATATTATGAGTTCAATCATTATTACCTCTCAATGTCTCAATGCTTTCTTTTACTAGCAATGCTGCGCCAGTATAACACCCACTCTGCATTCAACGGCCAAAACCTTTCCATTGTATTCGTCTAGCAGCACTAACGATCCTTGTCAGGGTGGTTCAGAGCTTCGGTTCCACCCTTAGGGCATGCCTTGTGGGAGACGACACGTTTTGGAGCGAAAGAGAGAGCGATGGTTGATATGAGACAGGGGTTAGCCATCGCAACGTTTCAAAACCTGTTCAAAACACAATACGGCGACGTTTCAACGCCACTGCCTCCATCAACCAAAACGACGTCGTCCTCCTTCAATGCCAGCTTGGCAGTTAACGTGCCACGTAAGCGGCCGTTTGCCATCTCATCAACCCAGAAGACGGAAGGACGAACGTGATCAACACGGGTATCTTTCGAGGACTTTTTTTATTAATTTTGACTTTCGGGGACGAAAATGGAGATCGGGGACACTTTCGAGGACGAAATTGAGTATTAACTCAAAAAATAATATTGAAAAAAACATTCAAAAGCTAAGAAAAAAAAACATCTAAAACTATTAGAATAAGCCAAAACCTAAAATAACGAAAGATCTAAAATATAAGAAACAAAATTCAAAATTTAAGAAAAAAATATTCAAAAACTAGTAAAAAGAATCATTCAAAACCAATAAATGAAAAAGAAACATCTGATGCGTAACAAGATTTAGCAAAAACCGAAATATCCAAAAACTTTTCAAAATTTGTTTGGAGGAACGTCGATTCAAATTATAATAAAAAAAATCCAAAACTTAATGAAAAAAAATCAATAATTTAAAACCAAATAATAACAAATATTCAAATTCATTGTAAAATTATTTTCAAAATTCGTTTAAAAATTCCAAAAACATTTTAAAATTTCCTAATAAAAAGGAACATTCAAAATGTAAAAAAAAAAATATTCAAAACCTAATAAAAATAAGACATTTAAAATTATTCTAAAAAATCAAAACCTAATAAAATGAAACATAAAAAAATTAAAAAAAAATATTTAAAAACTAAATAAGAAACATCTAAAACTATTAAAATATCGTCAAAAACTCAAAACAAACAAAAAAATCCAAAACATAAGTAAATAACATCAAAAAACCTATGAGAAAAAAATATCCAAACAGAAGCAGCACCTTAAGGGGTTTAAGGGGTGGTTGACGGGGCTCCACGATGCAAGGAGGGAGCCGCGGTGGTCAAGGCACTGCGCGTCACGAGTGGGAGAGCCGCGGTGGTCGGCAGGAAGAGATTGTAGTGCGGTGTTGCTTCGTTTGCGATGGGCGTGCAGGCGACAGAAGGAGGTCGTGGTGCAACCTTGCATGTGTGCGGCGGAGGGTGGATTTGGCAAAGAAGAAAAAGAAAAAGAAAAGGAAGAAGAAGAAGAAAAAGAAGAGGAAGTAGACGACGAACATGCCCAACATAAGTACTAGGCACGCATTTTTTGATATTTAAAAAATTTTTAAAATTTAAAAGGTTGGTTCAAGTTTGCTACACCTCTAATTAGTTTTCTATATTTTTTTTGGAAAAGTATAGGATATCAACATATTATTTACCAACTTATGCCAACTCTTATTTATATTTATATTTATATTTTATGGAAGTGTGTTCGTAGATGTGTCTAATAATCAATATATTTTAAATATATATATATAAAGAGACACATCTAAAAAATATATCTATAAAGACACTTCTATTAAACACAGTTATAAAAAAGATATTTTTATTAGACACATCCATGAACATACTTTTATGAAACACAATTATAAATAAGAGTTGGCAGAAGTTGGCAGATATGCTGTTAGTAACGTAACGGAACCAATTTTTTTTATATAATTTCTAAAACATTATAAATAATTGACTATAAATATTCTAGAAGTGAAACTGTCTAGCAAACAAGTTCTTTATTATTAATGCCTTAAGGTAGCATTTGGTTACGGGGGCTAAGACTAAGACTGAGATTGAGAGACTGAAACTCAATATTGTATTTGATAGTTAGAGACTAGAACAAAAATTTCAATCTTCGTTGCCAAAATTTCAATTCCTTCAGGACCTCCAAAAAGTGGAGAGACATGACTAAAATTTTGAAACGGAAATTGAACTTTAATAATATTTTTTATAAAAAAGATTTTCATTTAACATTTTAAATTTCAAATCTACCTTCCAATTTTTATATTTATTTTAAATTAAACATAATACTGAGACATAACTCAATTCAATACATTTTACACTAAATACAATACAAAAACTTAATTTAATCTCAATCTCTATCTCCCTGTCTCAGTCTCTCATTCTCAATCCTCCTTCCAACTTCCAAACGGCCTAACACTTAAAAGCACTAGGCACACATAGTATGCATCCCTTTAGGTTGAAAAGGTGTTGAAACTTAAAAAGAGACACCAAATTTCTCATGGATTATGCAGAAAACCTGTCTCTGTCATGGGGGGAAGAATAATCAATATCTGGTCCAGCAGGAACGATTCCGAATGGATTAATCGAAGGATGGCTTCCGTAGTAATGCAACTTTATATGCTCCATGTTCACAGTGCTACTCATGCCGGGAATTTGGAAGATGTCTTTAGTGTAATTGAAGAGGTTTGGGTACTCCCGAAGTAGCTTCTTGTTGCACTTAAAGTGAACTGCATAAACCTACAATTCCAGCAAAAGCAAATTACTCTGAAAAGTTTTGGAACAAATATATTGCAAAATGAAGAAATCCTTGCATGTCTACACAAGCTAGGTTCATTAGGTTAATAAATAATTGGCACATTAGTAGCAATGATATTTTATCATTGATTAGCTCTTGATGATGTGTTACTTACCTATTGACCTATTGAATAAGAGGGGGTATAAATCGTTCATGATTTGAAAAGGATATTTAAGAAGTTCCATTTCCTTTGCAATCTATGACTCCATTCATCTTTTAGCATTCAACTTGAATCAAAACTTTGAAAAATTCAGAGCTGAAACCAGAGATAATGATTTTTAACCAACAAACATGAAATTCAACAGGACAAATCCCACACTTGTAACAGATTTATGGTCTTAAAGTTAAAACTAATAGTGATTTGATTTTGAAAAGTCACCTAGATGCAAGCTTCACAAACTAGCTTAGGTCTGATATGGCCCCCTATTCTTACCAAGAAGGAGTCTCTTAACTCAATGTAATGTTTCTACGAGACGATGATTTGCATAACATCAAGAAATTCCTATTCATAAACACATATATAAACTCACTATACCTCATCAAATCGGATGAGAGTGACGAACAATCGAATGTCTGCTTCAGTAACTAAGTTGCCACATATGTATCGCTGCTTGCTTAGTATACTCTCACATTTGTCCAAAGCTTCATACAATTGTTGTACAGCCTGCAGAGAGGACCGGGTAAACGGTTTCAATTTCCTTAGTAATATTGTAATAATAGCAATCTTTTAATTAAGATAAGCATTAAACTGTTAAACTATTAGCTGCTACCGAAAAAAAAGAAAAAAGAAAATCAGCCAATGCTACATACCTCATTGTATGGTTCTTGCATCTTTGCAAATCCACATTTATAAACACCATTGTTTATTCCACTATATATCCACTCATTAGCCTCATCAATTTTGGTTCGCAAATCAGTTGGATATAAGTCCAAGGAGGGATTTTCTGCAATGTCGTTGAATTCAGTGTTAAACATGCGGATTATCTCCGAGCTCTCATTATTAACAATGGTCTTGAGTTTCTTATCCCACAGAACCTGTACAGATAAAAATCGATCAGTTGAAAATATAAATGTGCTCAGCAAAAGCAAATGACACAAACAAGAAAGAAACTAGTTCATACTAAAGAGAACACATACCGGAACGGTGAACTTCCCTGTGTAGTTTGTACTTGCAATTTCATAAAGTTCTCTAATGCTCTTTGCTCCGTTTAATAGGTCAGGTTCAGCTCCTAGAACCTCAGTCTTCGAATCAGGAAAAACCCATCCCTTATGCTCATCTGATTCTTTAGTTCTTTCCCAGATGGGTTTGACTGACTGATAATTGAACATGTCAAACATGAAATTCCTCCTTTGGTGAACACAACTAATGTAATTATTTCATTTCAATTTGAAAATACTCGATTCAAGAGTGTCAAACTCGAGTTAATTGTGAGAGTATACAAGTTTAGGTCCGCAATCAAGTCTATTATTTGCAAGAAAACTCTTGTAAGTTTATGACTTAAGCTTTACAATTCAAGGACACCGAAACTTGTGTAAGCTCCACAAGTTTAGGTGAACTCCGAGTTTGATTACCATGATTCGATTCAATTCAACATGAAGGATCGGCTACTAACCGAGAAACTTATAGCTTTCTGAAGCCCTTTGATATTCAAATAAGCAAGGCACCTGGAAGCCCAAGGACAAGCATATGATACATAGAGATGATACCTTCCTGGCTCTGCTGGGAATTGGGAATTCGGGTCCCTCGAAATGAATTGCCGAAATGTGGAAGCAGATCTTACAAAAGCACCGGTGTCGGATACCTCATCGATTGCAGATTTCGCCATTTGAATAATACACTGAGCAGATATTTTAGTAAAAAGGATCACACTGCCAAATCTTCTAAGTAAAGAATACTATAGAACTTAGTTCAGCAAAAAAACACTTTAAATTTCAATTTGATTCAGCACACTTATCATGCCACCCTACTGAATGAATTCAAAAACAATTAAGACAAACCCTAATATCAATCTTTCATACTTTAGTTCACTAATAAATATCCTGAATTCCTAATCAGCTCACTCCAAATTGGAAAAAGAAAAAAAAAATCCCTCTTTCAAACAAAATTCAACTAAGAGTAACCAGCAGAAAGAACCAACTGAAATCAAATTTCAGTGGAAGTGATCACATCACTTACCTCACTTAAAAGAATATACAATATTTGGAGCCTATAAATGTTATTCAGAGCCCATACATACAGAATCAATGAACCATTTTGACATGCATCACATGAACATGAAACAAAATGAATTTCAATAGAAAGCTTTGGAAATGAAAGGAAGGTACCTTGTTGTAGTTGTCGAAGGAAAATTGGGAGAGAGTAAAGTATATGCTGCTGGGGCGCACTATTGTGAGATACAACATTAGTTTCAGTATAATATATGAATCAATCAATTATTACAAGATAATAATGGAACACTTAGGGAAACAAACAAAATTTTCCTTAACTAAGGGAGTAGGTAACATGCATTTCAGATCAACGGTCAACAAAATCATGCTACCTATACTTAAATCACGAGACAGGTTGATGATTTAAGTAATGGGGATGGCTGGTAATCAGTCACTAAATTAAATATTTATATAAAATATATATTAAAAATAAATTAAACGCCAGAGGTTATGTGGGAGATTATGGAAGATGGTAAAGAGACCAACCGGAATGATTTGCAATTATTATGGTGCAGTGCCTTCTCTATTTTATTAGTCCAATCATAGAAGGATTTAGGACCCTCTATTATAATTATAATATAATAAACACTGCCCTTTGTTTTATAATTCATGTTTTCTTTTTAATAATATACTTTTTCTTATATCTAGATTCTCAAGATTTTTGTTTTCTTTTAGTCTCTGTCTTTTAATGTTTCTGTTAAAAATATTTAGGTGAAAGTGATACAGTAAAATAGAAAATATTAAGTTAAAATGAGACATGAAAAACGAACAAATAAATAATATTTAGTTACACTAACAATAATGAAGTTTAAACTAAAATTCCATGCAATAAAATCATATCTTTATTTATATAGAGTTATAGACTAAGTGGAACAAGAACCCTAAATTTGCTGCATAGTGGAGGTTGTATACCTGAGCAAAATAAATAAATAAAATAAAGAAACTAAATGAACTTCAATTTTAAGGATTATAAATTCCTTCACATACATAATATTAAGGATTTTGTTCACTATTTAGCATCAATCAAATTTTAAATTTGGATATACTTATTTTAAGATATAAAAGATGATGATTAGACCAAAATTTTGCATGCAAAAACTTATTTTCTTATATATATATATATATATATATGAAAAAAAATTTAAACGATTCTAATAATTACACCGAAAGATAATTAGACTCCTATTAAAAATATAATTTTTTTTTGGTCACTTACAATTAACTTTGTGAGACTAATTAACTCCTTTATCAATAAATTCATGATTTCTTTTGATCATGATTCTGTTACTCTTGTTGGTTGCATATGATTCTGAGTTATGTTTTGTTAGTGATATTGCATGCATGTGATTGTATATATAAAAAGAAAAAAAAAATCAGTTGTACTGTATTTGAATTATCATAAACAGAAAGCAAATTTGATAGAAGAATTTTATCCTAATTGAACTAAATGTAAAATAGTCATAAAAAAAAGAAATTTATTACTATTTAAATTGTACTGTATCTAAGAATTGTCACTTTTTTTATAGTTGTTTCTATGAGATATAATGAGCATTAAGATATGATCAGGGAATATAAAATAAATAATAGCCCCTTTTGGTATCCCCATCTCCCTTTTGTTGTTGTATTTTTTTTTTTGGTAAAAATTACTTTCCCTATTTTTAAATTTTGTTTTTAATTTAGGTGTTGAATTATTTATTTATTTATTTATTTATTTTGCTATTGCTACAAATATCTAATCTTTTTGTGTCCGTGTTTAATCACGATGGAAGTAAAATCCTGAAAATTAATAAATAATTAACTGATAAATTAATTATTATTCAAAGAAGGTTGGAAATTAAATTTGATAAGTTAAAAGAGTAAAAATATTTAAAATATGAATTTCGATACTAATTTTAAAGGTTTTGTCTCAAAATTAGGTCAACAGACCGAACCAATTGGACCGAATCCAAGGTCCATCATATATAAAACCAATTCAGTCATTCCTCCCCAAAACACAATGAAGCACTCTGGAATTCGGGAAAAGAGTGCAATCAAGAACTCTAACCCCTTCTCAATCTTTAATCTTTTATATCTCTTAATTCGACCACGCGTTCATCTCGTAATTTTCTTCCAAACCATACCAAAATTTCGGTAAGGAATTTGATATTTTGTGATCAGTTCTCTTTTTTCCCTTTCCCATGAATTTGAGTTTTGGTATTGAAAAATTTTGTGATTTTGATGGTTTAGGGGTACTTTAGCGGTGGATAATTGTTGGGTTTTGTCCAATTAATCCATGGATAAGGTAAGAAAACTCTAAACCCTTGTCGTTATCCCCTTTATGTGAACCCTAGTTATTAATTTGGTGAATTTCATGGAATTAGATTGGATTTATGTTAAATTAAAAGTTGAATCGGTGAATTAGAATGGTTCAAATCAAGCTTTGGTGGATGGAACTTATAGCACTTGATTTGGAATCCTGGAGGCTTGAATTGAGGTGTTTGAGCTTGGGGAGAAATCGGTCAATGTATAGTTTTGGTTTCTTGTAGTTAATGTTTAATGTCATGTGAAAACTTAAGGCTAGAAGACCTTAAGATAAGGATGAATTGAATGAATGATTGTTAAATTGTGTAAGTGGTATATGATTTGTGTATGAAGGGCGAATGATTTAGTATGTGTTGGATCATGTGTTTGATGAGTATAGAATAATAATGATTATTGATGTATTGAGGAGGAATGGCGGATTCGTGTAATTGAATTGAATGTTTGAACGGTTGGATTTTTAATGGAATAAATGTATATGTATGTGTGTGATGAGTATGATGACAATGAGTTGATAACGAGAATGTGATAAATTACGTGTTTGGTGTGATTGAGAAAATTGATCAATTTATATATTAGGATAATTGGAAAATTGACAATAAGTGTGTGATATTATGTAGATACAATTTGTGTTGATTTGGTTATGATTTGGTTGATTTTGGTTTGGAAAGTTTGGAAAACTTGAAAATTGAGTTTTTGGTAAGAACATGATTTTTGACCCGGCGGGGCATAACTTGGCTTCCGTACTCTCAAATTTTGTGAAACTTATTTTGAATGAAAATTGGATCCGTGAAGTTTATAACATTCGAAGAACAAATAAAAAATAATTTTTAATGGAAAAATTATGCACGTTCAAAGTTGGGTATATAAAATGAAATTCTGCAGACTTAACAGTTTTTCTGAGAAAAGTGATGCTTGCGTACACGGACACCTACATGCGTACACGAGAATCATCCCTGTTTCATACACTCGCGTACGCATGACGTGGATGCGTACGCGACTTTGCCAAATCTCACAATCATGCGTACGCATGAAAAGCCAAGTTTTGAAGTTACGTGTACGCGATGATGTTCATGTGTATGCGAAGCACCCCCTCTGTTTTGAGTACCCATATACGCGGCAGGTGCTTGACGATTGAATTTTTGACGGTATAGAATTTCACTATTGAAGTCTCGTTGCAAGTATAGTTTCTAAACCAATCAAAAATCCTCTCATACAAAAGATTGTTTGTCACAAGTAACAAACCCCTAAAATTAATAACCGAAGTATTCAAACATCGGGTCGTTCTCCCTAGGAATTGTAATGAAGTGTCTTGTTATTGGTTGTGATGTGTTTTGGGGTTTTGGATAAGAAGCATGAAAAGTAAATGGCAATGAAAATAAACTAACAACTAACAAAGCTCTTGGCAAGATATGAGAACTAGAAGTTCTATCCTAGTTATCCTTCTCAATTGTGATGAGAATTGTTCATTGCTACCACTTAGTTAACCCTTACTAAATAGAGATGCACTCCAAATCAATTAGCAATCTCTCCAATTACCAATCAACAAAGGGATTAGATAACTCAAGTGTCACTAATTACTCTACCTAAGCCAAGAGGAACAAAATCTAACTAATGGCTATAAGAGACATTTCATCAAACACATAAAAGGCAATAAAAGTAAACACATGAATTTGCAAGAATTAAAAAGAGATCTAACTACAAAGGCAAGAGATCAACAATAGAAAAGCAAAGAAGAACAATTATTATGAATTACCTCTTATTGAATTGAAAGAAAATGGAAGGAACAATAGTAGATCTACAACAAAACATAAGAACAACATAAAGGAAATTACAATAAGGGAATGGAAGAAGAATGAATCTAACAACAAGGAATTGAGATGTAGAAGTAGAAGAAAGCAAAGATTAAAACCTAGATCTAAGAACTAATCCTAATCCTAATCCTAATTCTAGAGAGAATTGAGAGCTTCTCTCTCTAGAAACTAATTCTAACTACTAAACTAAACTAATGGTAACTAACATATGGTAAAGTATGTTCATTTCCCCTTCAATCCTTGACTTAAATAGCATTAGAAATGAGTTGGATTGGGCCCACAAGGCTTGTAAATTCGCTAGCCACGAGTTTGCATGAAGTGATCACGTGCACCAACGGCGCGTGCGCGTACTTTGCGCGTGCGCGCCACCATACGTGTAGCAGCTATGGCAAATCTTATATCGTTTCGAAGCCCCGGATGTTAGCTTTCTAACCCAACTAGAACCGCATCATTTGGATCTCTGTAGCTCAAGTTATGGTCGTTTAAGTGCGGAGAGGTCGGCTTGACAGCTTTCCGGTTCTTTCATTTCTTCATGAGTTCTCCAACTTTTCATGCTTCTTTCTTCATTCCCTTGATCCAATCTTTGCCTCCTAAACCTTAAATCACTTAACAAACATATCAAGGCATCTAATAGAATCAAGGTGAATTAAATTTATTCATTTTAAGACCTAAAAAGCATGTTTTCACTCTTAAGCACAATTAAAGGAGAAGTTATAAAACCATGCTATTTCATTGAATAAATGTGGGTAAAAGGTTATAAAATCCCCTAAATTAAGCACAAGATAAACCCTCAAAATGGGGTTTGTCAGTGCTCACGTATGCGAGTTCATCAGGATTACACCCGTGCGTACGCATAGTGTGGCATACGTATGCATCACTACCCTATTTTGAAAAAAGTTGTGTTTTAAAATTTAAACAAGTAATTACCCAAATCAGTCCGTAAGGATTTTAAAAGTGGATATTTTAGTCTCCAAGAAAAAGTAATACCCAAATTAATCCCCAAGATTTTACTCCGATAGACAAATCAGTCCTCAGTTTATTTTCCGGCAGAGTAATTACCCAGATCAATCCCCAAAAATTTTTAAAACAGACATTTTAGTCCCCAAGAAAAATTAATACACAGATCAATCCCCAATGTTTATTTCATTAGACATAACAGTCCTTCGTCCAAAAAATATAAAAAAAATACACCCTAACTTTTAACACGTCGTGATCGTACCAAAAATAAGGAGTTACTAACCTATTTTTCCATATTTACTATTTAATACTGAACCTTTACGTCGATATCGCGTTTTCGTTTTTAAGAAAATCCCAGCAAATTGTGTTTTTAATTAATTAAAACCACATATCAAATATCTTCAAGCAATACTAGTCACATAGCTAGTAAGAATAATAAATATCATACAAATGAATTCAAATGAAACTCAGATGCAACTCCTATCCCCCTGTATAAAATAAAATCTTAACTAACAAAGGCAAGGGAATTATAGGAATACGACTCAACACATAAACTTAACTCAACTAAGACTAATAATCGCCCGTAGCTTCAAACTGAGTCTTCGAACCTGTGTCACTGAAAGGGTGGAAGATTTTGGGGTGAGAACAAACCACACGTTCTCAGTAGGGAATGCGAATGCCATAAGAGTAATGAAATAAAATGCAAATAATTAACTTTACTTAATAAAACTATATTTTTATCAAACCTTTTGAAAATATTTTTTACTATTACTTTATATAATTAATTACCTTCTTTAACTTTTTGAACTTAAGATAAATCTCAATCACAACCTCAGATCTCAGTCACCCAAATACAAACTAATAACAAGGAAACAGATAAACACACAAGCAAATAGCAATAAGACAAACAGTACAATCACAGAGAGACAAGATAAGCAAACACAATCAAATACAAATATGCAAACAATGATGATGCATGTCTATTCCTAACGCAGACCATGAGCTCATGTGTCGGTTGTCTACCCGCTCCCGACATTACCCGTGCACAAGTCCCAGATATGGCTTTCCAAATGCATACAGTGTGCTTATAAGTCGTACGGCTAGATCGCATACAATGTGACTTTTCAAATCAATAAGCGTACATCTGGAAAACAGTTCTCAGTGTGTGGGCGTCCCCACTTTACATTTGGCACTAAGGCCTAAACAATGTCACATCTGCTCTCCTGTGGCAGAGATCCTTTTAGTTAATATATTCTTTAATCTTTATTCTCTGCTCTCCTATGACAGAGATTCCTTTAATTATCTCTCCTTTCTTTACTTTTTGTTCTTCTTCTTTTCTTTCTTATCAAACCGAACCCAAAACATAACTTAAAGTAAAATTCCTTTTTAAAAGATTGAGCTTAAAATATTATACTTTTCTTAATAAATCGATTTGAAAACAAGACTCTTTTTATAATAAATCGAAATCAAATAATTTTTTTAAATCAGATTTGCTTTTAAATACCACTTTAAATAAAGTCTTAGAGTTTTATAGAAAATTTGACAGCATTTCCTCTAAAATTTGGGTTAACCACCCTTACGGTTCCCTCTTTCTCAATAATTCATTAGCCCTTTACTAGCAATTATCACAACAACAGATTCTCAATAATCATCTCATCATAAATTAGTTTAACGACTAACATCCTTTCATCAGATAAAATTCGGAATTTTCATCAACCATTCTTTAAAAGTAGCCCAATCCAACATCAAAAGTTATAATTAATTCCCCAAAAATCAGTCATTAACCTTATACAATTTCGTTCACTATCAAATTATTAGTTCGTTTTCAAAACTACTATTTTTATCTTAAAATTCAGATTTCAAGAAAATTGATTTAGTAATCAGACTTTAAGTCCTTTAACTCTTCTCAGACCCAAACCTAGTTAGTTAAAAATCAATATCAACAACCACAGTCTCAAACACAGCCACAAATCAATCTCAACACAATTTCATCACATTCAATCACATTCATTGTAACACCCTACCATACACAGTCTTATGCTTAAGTCATAATTCAGAGATGGCAAGGTATTACGACCTCTAAAATAAAAATTTAGTACGTATAGTAGTATGAATGATTGATTATAACTAGGAGCCTTTGTAGAAAAAGGGGTAAACAAAAACCGCAACTCAAAAGCGCAATACTCCGCTCGATAACGTAACAAACAAAGATAACCAATGCGAGATTATATATATACAAAAGAGTGTCAAAAACAGGAATATCAAGACTCAAGATCCGGCTGCGAAGATAACCGGTCCGAGCATAACAATATATACATATGATAAAAATAAGGAAAACCCCAAGGAAACCCAAAGGGACACCAATACATAAAACTTATTCTCCAAAATTCTCCCATAAGAGGAGTCATCACAGTT
>NC_029775.3:34798293-34798873 GCF_000817695.3 Arachis duranensis
TATGCATATGATGAATGCCTGTCCCTAGTGGTTGATGATATCATCTGTCGGTTATAGAGCCAATCCGACAAGTCCTGGCAGTTAACCATTGGACTGTCCCTCTGTCACGCATCCCCAACTCGAGTTATACTCATCATAAACTTGATCATAATCATGATCTATATCCATCACCTTCACTGGTGAATATTTACGGGGGCGAGCTCATCCGGGTCTTTCACAGTGCCCGGCCACACTTATGACATAGGGTCAAAAGAGCTTCGAGACTCAACCTGGAGCACGTGGTGGCTAGCCACTGCTACTACCCAGGGAAACTCATATCTCCGATAAGTGCAAATCACAATTATCAATAATTCAGCATAAACATGCATGAATTCTCATCCATGGATCAACATCCATATCAGCCATCCGGCTCACGGTTAAATCCATAACCAGCCAATATTCATAGCATACACAGCTATTCTGGCTCATGGTTCAGTCCAGAACCAGCCAATATTCATAGCATACACAGCTATTCCGGCTCACGGTTCAATCCAGAACCAGCCAATATATAAACAATTACGGCCCTTCGGCCAATGGCATA
>NC_029775.3:34800823-34803087 GCF_000817695.3 Arachis duranensis
CCGGAGCACTTCCAAATCACTTATCCACAAGCTCTCAAGGCCTCAATACCTCCAAGAATAGATTTTTCACCATCAAACCCTTTCCAAACTTTTCAAAATCACCAATCAAGCTCCAATATCCACACATACACAACCTAAGCCACAACCATCATACCCATACACAACATCTCAAAACCCAAACATCATAAAACAACAAAATTACACTAGGGTTAAGAACCTTACCACACCCAAGGTCTAAGGAGACAAGATTAACCTTCTCCTTCAAGAGAGTTGGGTCTTATAACATCAAAGAACCCAAAATCTCAACATTTCACCCATGAAACTCGAAAATAAGGGCTGAGATTTCGAACAGCAACACGTGGCTTACCTCAAGATTGGTTGTATGGGTTTCGTAGAGCTCTCCGCGGTGAACGCGTGGCCGCAAACGGAGCGGCAATCGGAGCTCTAGATCAAAAGTTATGGTAGTTTGAAGATCAACCAAGGGAGAGAACTTGAGAGAGTATTCTTCCTCCCTTTCTCTCTAATTTCAGCTTGTGTGTGTAACAAATGAGGAGAGAGAGTGCTGAAAACTAGGGTTTTGGTTAAGTTATGTTGGGCCAAGGGCCCACTTTGGGTCCAATTGGCCCGGTTTGGCCCGTTCGGTCCAATCTTGGTCCGAATTCTTTAAAATTGGTACCAAAATTCTCGTCTCAATCTCCTCTACCACATTTAGCCACAAAAATCACATTTTGGGCTTTCTAGAATAAATTCTCATTTATGGGTTAATTAGCCGTTAATTAACCGGGTTTTACATAAGATGATTGAATTGTTGCCTTCCTCGTCAGTATCTAGGATTACAAAGTCCGCAGGGAAGATAAGCTCTCCAACCTTTACTAACAGATTTTCCACAATTCCATTTGGTGTCTTGATTGATCTGTCGGCCATGACTAGTGACATCCTAGTAGGTTTGAGTTCTTCTATGGCAAGCTTCTTCATCATAGACAAAGGCATCAAGTTGATACTAGCTCCAAGATCGCAGAGAGCTTTGTCCAAGGATAGTTTGCCTATGGTGCATGACACTACAAAACTCCCTGGATCCTTAAGCTTTGGTGGGATTCCTTTTTGGAGCACGGCGCTACATTCTTCACTAAGAATCACCATTTCCTTCTCATTCCAGTCTCTTTTCTTGTTGATGAGCTCCTTTAAGAACTTGGCATACAGAGGCATTTGCTCCAATGCCTCAGCTAAAGGTATGTTGATTTCCAACTTCTTGAAAGTCTCAAGAAATTTGTGGAAATGCTGATCCTTTGTCTCTTTGTGGAATCTCTGTGGATAAGGTATTTGGGGTGTCAAGCTTTTCTCCCCTTGAAGTTGTCTTGGAATCAGTTCTTCCATGATCTGCTTTCCCTTCTTCAGATTTTGTGGTTGGTTGTTTTCTTCTGTGAGTTTTTCTGGGACATTCTTGGTTGTCATGTCCTTGTTGATGGATTCATCATTCTTTGTTGGCTCATTGTCATTCTCCATAAGTTTCTTGGTTGCTCCTTGGTTACCATCCATTAACATCTTTCCACTTCTTAGTTGCACGACCTTGCATTCTTCCTTTGGGTTAGGAATGGTGTCACTTGGTAGTGAGCTTGATGGTTTTTCAACAGAAATTTGTTTGGAGATTTGCCCAATTTGCCTCTCTAAGTTCTTCATGGAAGCTTCTTGATTCTTTGTTGTCAATTCTTGGTTCTTCATCATATTTTCCATAAGCATTTCTAGATTAGTGATCCTCTGAGAGTCTTATGAGGTTGGTTGGTTTTGGGTTGTTGATGGATGATGATAGGTGTTTTGGTTAGTTGGGTGGTTATTGGGTGGATAATGGTTAGAGTTGGGATAAGTGTTTTGTGGTTTTCTGTACGTGTTTTGGTTAGTGGTTGGCTGGTTGTTGTGGTTTGTGTTTTTCCAATTGTTTTGAGTTGAGTTCCTTTGCCATGGCTGCTGAATTTGATTGTGGTTGTCTCCCCATCTGAGGTGGGATGGTTCTTCCAAGAAGGATTGTAAGTATCTCCATAGACTTCATTAGTTCCAGGATTTTGGTTGTGCATGTATTGGACTTGCTCTTGCTGTTGCTCCTCTTGAATTTCTTCATTTTGCCCCCAAGTAGTTGATGGTTGGCTTGTGGCACTCACTGATGCAACTTGAAGGCTGTTAATTCTCTTGGCCATCTGCTCAAACTGCTGTTGAATTTGCTACTGCATTATTTTGTTCTGAGCTAGGATTGAATCCACTCCTTCCAACTC
>NC_029775.3:34803983-34806494 GCF_000817695.3 Arachis duranensis
ATTGGTGTATGTAATACTGTTAACTATAGTGAAATTCTTCCATAGTTGTGGAGGAGACTGGATGTAGGTTGCATAACACAAGGCAACCGAACCAGGATACTTGCTGGTGTTAGCTTTTCTTTTCTCTGCTGTGTTCTGTTTTCTGATATTCATGAGACAAAAATAAATTGTCTCATAAATTTTTGCTGCTGAGTACAAACAGAATCAGATTTGAAAGTTTTGTTTAAAAAAGGGTTATAACAGCTACGAAAAGAAAGGCATAGATTCAACCCCCTTCTCTAAGCCTACCACAACCTTCAATTGGTATCAAAAACTAAGGTCTCAAGAATCAAGCTTAACCACTTGGAACAAAGATCCAATGGCGAATAACTTGGGCACAACCACTGTTGCCTACACTCTCACTGATGGCCAATCAAATAACCGGCCACCTTTCTTCAACGGGAAGAACTACTCCTACTGGAAAGAAAGGATAAGGATCTACATCCAATCCATTGACTACAACATATGGAAGATTGTTGTGAGCGGTCCCAAGATCCCAACAAAAACAAGTGCTGATGGAGTGGTGACTCCAAAAGAAGAAGCTGAATGGAATGAAGATGATAAGAAGAAGATAGAGCTGAATGCTAAAGCAATCAACCTTCTTCACTGTGCTATCAGCTTTGAAGAGTACCGGAAGGTGTCTAGATGCAAGACAGCCAAAGAAATCTGGGAAAAACTCTAGGTTACACATGAAAGCATTAAACAAGTCAAAGAAACGAGGATTGATATGCTGCGAAAAGAGTATGAGATGTTTAACATGAAGGATGGAGAAAGCATTGATGAAACATTTGAGAGATTTTCAATCATAATCAACAACTTTGATGCTATGGGTACAAACTATGCAGAACAAACCTTGGTGAGAAAACTCCTTAGAAACCTCACAAGAGAATGGGAAAACATTGCCACTGTCCTAACCGAGAGCAACAACATAAATCCCATAACCTATGATGAGATGAGAGGAAAAATCCTTGCCTATGAAGCCACACACACAAACACAGACTCAAAGAAAAAGGGAATAGCCCTCAAGTCTCAGATAGAACCGAAAGAGAGTTAGTCTAGTGATGGTATTTCAGATGATGAGCTTATGTTTTTTGCTAGGAGATTTAGAAGGATGCTAAAGAACAAGGGCAAATACAAGGGTTCAAGCTTAAAGGAACACAAGATGGACTTGAGCAAGGTGACTTGTCATCATTGCAAGGAGGTTGGACATTTCAAGCTAAACTGTCCGAAGCTCAAGAAGGAGGACAACGGAAAGAAAGAAAAGAAGAGAGTGCTCATGGCAGCTTGGGAGGATCTTGAGAATGAATCCAATGAGTTAGAAGATTCTGAGGTGAAGATAAAATCTGCTTCATGGTTGGTAATGATCATCTTGATGAGGTAAATTACTATGACTTGTCTATAGATGATTTACATGCTATAATTGATGATCTTACACTAAACACCTCAAAACTGTTGGATAAGTACAATAAATGCAGATCTGAAAAAGATGTGTTAAAAGCTGAAAATAATTTTTTAAGAGAAAAGGTGAAGGAAACTGAATGTGCTTTGGATATTATTGAAGAAAACAGATTTCTAAAATTTGAACTTGAAAAACTTAAAGGAAAGCACATTGTGGATCCTTCTCAAGAGCTAATTGCTGAATATGAAAGATTTAAATAAAATTATTAAAAGGCTGAATAGTAACTTAGCAAAATTTACTCAAAGTTCTAGTAGCTTGGACAAATTACTTGCAAGTCAAAGACCATTGTTTGAAAAATCTGGTTTGGGTTATGTAACCAAGGAAAGTGGAGTTTTTTATGATTCCACTATGAAATTCGTAGCTTCTTCATCAAAAACCAAATTCAATTCCAACAAAACTAGTCTTGGATATACTCCCACACATGAGGAAGAATTTGAATAATTTTATACTAGTGAAAATGAGCCATCATAAAAAACCGAACCTACATTAAACAGGTCAGGTTTGGGATACATTTCAAATAATGAGGTTGCTTTCAAAAATCTACCATTTTACAACAAAATCTCACATTCGAAAGGTCCAAAAGCTTTCAAAACTTCTAGATGGAATGCCTTTACAAAGAGGAACAATTACAATAAAAATCAGTTTGCCAAAAGAAAAACACCTCTTCTAAAAACCAGAAAATTCCACTCCTTTAATCATTTCTGTAACACCCTACCATACAGAGTCTTATGCTTAAGTCATAATTCAGAGATGGAAAGGTATTACGACCTCTAAAATAAAAATTTAGTACGTATAGTAGTATGAATGATTGATTATAACTAGGAGCCTTTGTAGAAAAAGGGGTAAACAAAAACCGCAACTCAAAAGCGCAACACTCCGCTCGATAACGTAACGAACAAAGATAACCAACGCGAGATTATATATATACAAAAGAGTGTTAAAAACAGGAATATCAAGACTCAAGATCCGGCTGCGAAGATAACCGGTCCGAGCATAACAATATATACATATGA
>NC_029775.3:34808703-34809112 GCF_000817695.3 Arachis duranensis
CAATTCCACTAAATCATCATTGTACACAATCAATATCATACTCACCATCAACATGGTTCAACCCACAATTCAACCATAACCAATCATCAAGCATATATCACAACATGCATATTTCTCATACATCATACCACCAAGGCATCAATAATCATCATCACATATATGACCACATCATATATCTTAATCATTCAAAAACATCAACCATTCAATGCCTATCTTAGGGCCTCTAGCCTAAGTATTTCCTACCACATTACATATTAGATACGGGAAACCGAAACCATACCTTAGTCGATTTTCCCAAGCTCCACCGGAGCACTTCCAAACCACTTATCCACAAGCTCTCAAGGCCTCAATACCTCCAAGAACAGATTTTTCACCACCAAACCCTTTCCAAGCTTTTCAAAATCACCAA
>NC_029775.3:34809175-34810756 GCF_000817695.3 Arachis duranensis
CACACATACACAACCTAAGCCACAACCATCATACCCATACACAACATCTCAAAACTCAAACATCATAAAACAACAAAATTACACTAGAGTTGAGAATCTTACCACACCCAAGGTCCAAGGAGACAAGATTAACCTCCTCCTTCAAGAGAGTTGGGTCCTATAACATCAAAGAACCCAAAATCTCAACATTTCACCCATGAAACTCGAAAATAAGGGCTGAGATTTCGAACAGCAACACGTAGCTTACCTCAAGATTGGTTGTATGGATTTTGTAGAGCTCTCCGCGGTGAACGCGTGGCCGCAAACGGAGCGGCAATCGGAGCTCTAGATCAAAAGTTATGGTGGTTTGAAGATCAACCAAGGGAGAGAACTTGAGAGAGTATTCTTCCTCCCTTTCTCTCTAATTTCAGCTTGTGTGTGTAACAAATGAGGAGAGAGAGTGCTGAAAACTAGGGTTTTGGTTAAGTTATGTTGGGCCAAGGGCCCACTTTGGGTCCAATTGGCCCGGTTTGGTCCGTTCGGTCCAATCTTGGTCCGAATTCTATAAAATTGGTACCAAAATTCTCGTCTCAATCTCCTCTACCACATTTAGCCACGAAAATCACATTTTGGATTTTCTAGAATAAATTCTCATTTATGGGTTAATTAGCCGTTAATTAACCGGGTTTTACATTCATAGTCACCAACAATCTCAATTTCGTCAATTAATCAAAACAAGACATTTATAAATTATTTGCGGTTACTCACTAAACTTCAATGGCATTCATAAATTAAAACAGTTAATTTTAAAATAAATCCCCTACTTCCGTACGAAATCAAAGTCAATAAAGATTTCGGAAAAGCTTTTTGACCGAGCTGCTGAAGAAAAAAACATCTGAAATCGCTTGTGCCTCCTAGAATTCCAATTGACCAAACTCAAGGAGAAGAGGAGCTACGTCATCGTCAGCGCTCACCGAACAAAAGATATGCCAACGTATAGAGGAGGAGGATATGAATATTTTTACTGGATTAGATCTTTTATTGAAGATACAGATCTCAAGAAATTAAAACTGAAAGCTCAGGTTCTACGGTTTTTCTCACCCACACTCTCGGACTCTCTTTGTTTCTTTTCCAAGTGAAGTTCGGTGATGAAGGAATGAAAATAAAGATGAGTAAAAGGTAAGGGTGAAACTTGAAGATTTGTGGCATTAAGGTGTTATTAGGTGTCAAAAGAATAATAAAGCAATCAAAGCATGTGTCATTATTATTATATATGTATGCATGCATTACATGTATTATTTCAACCTCTTTTACTTTATTCCCTTAATGGTTTCCGTTTGTTGCATAGAACCAAGTAGTGATGATGATGATGATGAATTTAATTTTTATCTTATCATATTTTTTTTTATAATTCAAATTTAATAGAATAAGTAATAATTGAATTAAATTTTAATATTACGAAATTTTATTAATTAGTTTTTTAAAAAATAATTTTTTCAAAAATGACATCTTAATATAATATTTTAGTTCATAAATAGATAATTATTTAATTTTTTTATCTATTTAATTTTTAAAAATTTGGGATGTTATATTTATATATAT
>NC_029775.3:34810990-34812712 GCF_000817695.3 Arachis duranensis
AATAATAATTTTATTTTATATTTTTTGGACGAAGGACTGTTATGTCTAATGGAATAAACATTGGGATTGATCTGTGTATTAATTTTCTTCGGGCACTATAATGTCTATTTTTAAAATTTTTGGGGATTGATCTAGGTAATTACTCTGCCGGAAAATAAAATGGGAACTAATTTGTCTGCCGGAGTAAAACCTTGGGGATTGATTTGGGTATTAATTTTTCTTGGAAACTATAATGTCCGTTTTTAAAATCCATGGGGACTGATTTGGATAATTACTCAAATTTAAACCTATCTTCTAATTTTCTAAACCTCTTTAAACCCTAGTTAGGGTTTTGTTAGCGAGTTTTTAAACCTTAGAACGAGGGTGAATATGTTGAATAAATTAAGCGGATATTGGGGGATATGCGAAGAGATAACTGAATTAATGAAGTGTCGGTGATGTTAAATAAGAAGTGATTGACAAATATGATGATGATAATGATGAATTGCAAATTGAATGAGAGATGGATTGATGATTGAATTTGAATGAAGGATGATGAAGATTGATATTAAAGTATGATATTTGAATGAATTGAATGATATTGAGGTATATGTGATCGGGTAAGATGTAGGGGTGTTATCCACCTACTCCAAGTATGAGTTGAGACTTCGGGTAAGATGTAGTGGCGTTGTCCACTTACTCCGGAAATGAGTTAAGACTTCGGGTAAGATGCAGTAGTGTTATCCACTTGCTCCGGGTAATAGTTAAAAAGCCGGGTAAGAGGTAGTGGTGTTATCCACTTGCTCTGGGTAAGAGTTGAGAAGATGGATAAGATGCAGTGACGTTGTCTACTTGCTTTAGGTAAGAGTTCAAGACTCCGGGTAAGAGGCAAGGGTTGATTTCTGTCGCCACTTGCTCCAGGTTGAGAATTGTAACACCGCCTGGGTAAGAGTTAAGTGTGAGATTGTCCCCTTACTCGAGTACATGAGTAAGATGCAAGAGTTGCGGTTTGGTCCCACTTGCTCCCTGTTCGGTGTTCTGTCTAGGGTTCACTATCGGACATGTCAGATTTCGCTATATAATCGACAGATGAGATTCATCAACCATAGGACAGACATGCATCATATGCATTTGTATGCATTGTTTGAATATGCTTTGTTTTGGCTTGCCTAATTGTTTAACTGTAATTAACTGCTACTTGTCCTATCTGCTGTATTTGCTATCCATAATTGTGTTTTCTTTGATTGTATTATATGTGTTTGCAAATGAGAGATCCCTCATTCTGGCGGAGGTGACGCTGAGGGTTGTTCCACCGGTAATTCGGAGGGTTGGAGAGACAGAAAGTGAAATGTTAGGTTAAAGTTATATTAGAACTTGATACCTTAGATAGTTTTACCCAATTTCTGGTTTAGTTGGCTCTTAAGTTTAAATTCGAGTGTCGAAGTTCTAGGAATGCCTCTGCCTTTTCCGGGACCTTTTATATTAACTATACGGGCACCTATACCATGCTGAGAACTCCCGGTTCTCATTCCATACATATTCTGTTATTTTCAGATGCAGGTCGAGAGGCATCTCATTGAGCATTCTGGAGACTCTTGGAAGTGAAAAACTATCTTAGGACTTAGGGTTTGTATTTTGTGTATGTGCATATATGTAAATAGATTCTCCACCTTGTATATTTTATGTTTTATTCCTCTTAGAGGCTGACTTGGAAAAACATGTGTTTATTTTGGAGTTTGAGAC
>NC_029775.3:34812762-34835821 GCF_000817695.3 Arachis duranensis
TTGATCTGTGCGAGTGTGATGTGACTTCTGTTACGTTTTTGTTTAGTTTCGTTTTTAAGACTCCTAGTTACAATTTTTTCCAATTATATTATATAAGTATTTTTATTTTTAGAGGTCATAGCGCCTTGCCACCTCTGATTTACATCATTGGTGTAAAACTTGGTATAGTAGGGTGTTACCGTGGAAGAATTGGGAAGAATAACAATGGAGTGCTGCATTATTTGGATAAAAAAGTGCATAAATTTTTTTCAATGGACATAAACTTAGTGAATTTTTTTATCCAGAAGAATTACTAAAGAGTTCAGGATATGTTGATTATACTGCAATATACTGGTTAGAACCTACAACTGCTAATTTAGAATTTAACCTTTATATATTCTACTAACAAATGACTATGTGGATTTTAATTTGTACTTTTGATCGCCTAGTTGGGTTGCTTTGTTATGCTCAAGAGAATATAAGTCATGCCAAGGTTAAAATTAGTGATTCTTCTTCCTCATCCTCATCTAATGATGGTTACAAAAGTGTTGAGGATGAGGCATACCAATCTCCTCGAAATAGGTACGATGAGATCAATGACACTGATAGTGATAAAGATAGAGTCAAGGTGAGAAAATTTACTAAAAGAAATAAGGTTGAGAATTTAGCAAAGAAAAAAGATGATTATGAACTACAAGCAGATTGTGGTAATGAAACTAGTATGAACATTGACAAGAAAAATGTCGTGTCAAGAAAGTATACTGACAAGAAGAAGAAACATGCTAGCCCAACTTTAGTCTAAGTGGTCGAGGGTGATGTTAGAACTAGTTTAGAGTCCAATAAAAATAGACAATGTAGTAGGCTTGGTGGTAGTTTTCCAACCTGATTCTAGACAAATAGAAATGAGCCAACTCGTACTAAAATTGTTGAGCTCTTTATAGAAGAGGATGATTGTGAGTTAGTTGTCTCATTAAAAAATTAATAGAATCCTATTTGATTTTACCAAAATTATTTAGGAACTTAATTGTCTCATTAAATTTATCACAAGGGGCTGATAGTAATGTGTTTTAACTATGTCTCAAACATTAATAACTATAAGTAACAACACAAACCAATAAACATATCTACTAAAATTAGAAGAACAAGTGGTGATCCTATAGTAAGATAAACTGTAACATTGTTTGTTGTAAAAAGT
The DNA here is from genome assembly GCF_000817695.3 of Arachis duranensis. Taxonomy (NCBI): domain Eukaryota; kingdom Viridiplantae; phylum Streptophyta; class Magnoliopsida; order Fabales; family Fabaceae; genus Arachis; species Arachis duranensis. The sequence goes on from NC_029775.3 coordinate 34,813,937, forward strand.
TTTGCATTAAGTAGTGTGTGATATGAGGTAGCGTTTGGTTACTGAGACATAGACACAGTGATACACGGTGACATATGTCTGCTGTTTGGTTTGGTGAGACACAGATTTTCGAAGGACACGGGAGGACACGGATGGACACGGAGACACTAAATTTGTGTACCTCCAATTTGGTGAGACACTGAGACACAACTTGTGAGACACTAATTTTTTACTCTTTTACCCTTATTGAGTTTTTAAAATTTGTCTTCTTATTTTTCCAAATCTTTTTTTTTTCTCTTTCTCTTTTAGATTCTACAACTAAATTTACTTTTCTATTTTTTTCAAAAAAAAATTTGTACATTTAATTTTTTTATTTATTTAAATTTTGATTAATCTTTGATAAATTCTGAACTTTAATTTTCTATTTTTTTCAAGAATAATTATATATTTAATATTTAAATGATAATTTAAGATGGTATTAGAAGAAATAAAAAATTATTAGAAGAAATAAAAATTTAATGGTGATGGCATGCATTGTTTGGGATAATAGGTGTATTGTAATGGTGGTAAAACTTGTGGTTGAATGAAGGGTAATTCAGTCTTTTTTAAATATATGTGTCTTGTTTCTTATTTTTGCCAAACACAATACATAGACACAAATATTTTATGTCCATGTCTTTAATGTCTGTGTCTCTGTGTCTATGTCTCATCAAATACATCAACCAAACGGAGCCTGAGTGATTATGTCATTGTATGCAATTTTGTGACTATTTGAATAATATAAAATTTGTCAATTATTGGTTAAGTAACTGCATTCATTATTATATGTTATATTTGAATTGTTATTTTTAGACAAAGGTAAAAAAGAATAAGAAGATAACAAACGTGACAACCTTAGCTAGTTTAGAGCATCTTGAAGAGATTAATTTATCTCAATCTGCATTACAAAATAATGGATTAATCTATTTATCTAGTTTTATTATTTAAAAATTAATACCAACTCTTTGAGCATTAAATCTAAGCTATATTTCTTTTTCTAATGATGCCACATTATCAATTTTGATTACTTGATAAAACTTTAGAAATTAACCAATCAATTTTTAGTAAAATATTAACAAAATTAAAACCATATCTCCAATATATAATTAATTAATTAATTACATGTTATTATTTAATAAAAATATAAAATATTAATTAAATATAATAAATATTTACATTAAAAGGTATCATAATAATAATATTATCATAATAAATTTGAAGTTACAAAATATTTTAATTTCATTCTATTTGACCTACTTATATATCATACATAAGTCTTTTATCACTATTATTTCATTTTACAATTTTTGATTCACCTATAAAAAATATTTACACCAATAAATGAAGAAAAACTTGTCTACTTAGAAATGATTCTATTAGATGATTTGGTACAAAATAAAAATATTTATTATATTTTTAATTTGTACCAAATCATCTAATAGAATCATTTCTAAGTAGACAAGTTTTTCTTCATTTATTGGTGTAAATATTTTTTATAGGTGAATCAAAAATTGTAAAATGAAATAATAGTGAAACAGAAATATTGTTAACATGTATTTTTACTTTATATTATTTAAAGTATTCTTATTAAAAATAGCTCATTCAATATATTATATATACACACACAATAAATATTCTAAAAATTTTTATTCTTACTATTATAGATGTTATTGAGAAGTATATGCACTAGAAAAAGAAAAATAAGTAGATGTAAAAAAAATCTACAAAAAATAAAGTTTTCGTGTTACAACATAAAAAATTATTACATATTCATATTTAAAAAATTCTATCAAATTATACTTATCATAAAACATTCCATCAAATTATAAATTACTAACTCAATAATTATTACATATTCAAAACTAAATTAAAGGTTACAAATCAAAGTGCTATAATATCTTTTGTACTATTTGATAAAAAATTTATTTGGCACAATTGCCTTAAATCTAATTATACTCCAAGTTAGCAATGACACTAAAACACCATTTTAATTGAAAAATTTATACAATTTTACACTTATATTAAAATTCAAAGTAAATGATTTTAACTTTTAAAAAAGACTCTCAACAATATATTGTTGTTAAGGTATTTATCCTAACAAAAAATACTGAAACTTAACCCCTATTACAACAAATAAAACAGATAATTTTACAAAAAAATTATTTATTCAAAACATCATTTATATTGTTCATTGATTATAGAAACTAATTTTACCAATACTAATATTATCACATCTAGATGATAAACCAATAAAGAGATTAAAAAAAAAGAAAAATAAACAAATTCAAGATACATATAAAGAATATACATATAAAGATGGAATAAAAAAGATAATTAAAAATGTATACAAGTTAATAATTCAAAAACATCTCTTCACAAGAACATATGAAGAAAGAAACAAGTCTAATGACAACTAAAAAATACAACAAATTTAATTATTAATTTGTATATATTTTAATTAATTTTTAAACAGTATAATACTTATTAAAGTATATTTTATAATATCATTAATTTACAATCTCACGCATTACACGGATCTCACTAAGTATAGGTCTCACTAAGTATAGAATAGAAGACTTGTGATAATAAATTTGTTATTTTTTTGTCTCATTAGGCTGAAATTGTTATTTATCTTATACATGCTGCTCAACCAACACCAATACCTTCTACTGATCGAGTACCACCACTTCTTACTGGGCTCAAATGAAATGTGAAGCCTCCAGTACCACCAATTAAAAATAATTTAGAGATATTTGGAGCAGCTAATTTAGGGACATCTATAAGCATGTTTATCTTCATGCCTACACTGATTTTAGGCTCCAAGAAAAATTTGAGGATATTGATTAATGAAAAGCAAGTAACGAAAAAAGAGCAAGCTCTTGCTGAAGATACTTTGTTTTTAGCACCCTGTTATTTGACATGTTTTATTATGAACTAAATTGTGCGTTAATAACTTTAGTTAGTTATAAACTTATGAACTGATCTATGTATTGGAAAACCAGCATATTAGAGACATGTATATCTTATTACTGTACAAATAATTACTTGCTTTTGATTAGGTAAATTAGGATATATTATGCTATATTCTTTTGGATTGTGCTTATAATTATATTATGTGCTACTATCTTATTGCACGTATCAGAGTCATATTGTATCATCTTATTTTAAATAAAAGAAAAAAAATATTTTAAATTATACTCACAATTATTTTGTTACTATATTTTCATACATTGATGTGCTAATATATTTGAAGTGTTATCCAATCTCATTTAACATTAAATGAATCCATAATAAGTTGACAATAAAAAACACAACTAATACTAAATTCATTAGCATAAAATATAACCTTATATAAGATTGGTTATATTTCAAAAGCATTACAGACCAAAATAATAGTCACAATATACCTAACATAATTTTACCTCATTCATGTCTTAAAAACAAGTGCAATCAGGATACTAACATACTCAAAATCGCAATCCTAAAACATTTGTTATCCATCACCTTGGGATATCTCATTCTGAATTTTCAGATTTACTTTCATATCTAACTCCTTCACTATATGTTATAGCTCCTTCATACCTCCTTTCCATTAAAATATTCCGACAAGTAATGTCCTCATCAATATTTTTTTCAATTAAATTACACCTACCCACTTGAAACACTTAGAATGTGAAACTGCTGTGATTTGAAAATTAAACCCAAAATCTCAATTGTAAAAATATAAAAATTATACAAAAATTAAAAAATATACAAAAAAAATCAAATTCATACAAAATTATAAATAATTACTTACATTGTAATTAGGGCATTTTAGAAAGAATTTATCCGAATTAAGTTTTGTACAAGATTGAAAGAGAATTGTATAACTGTCATAGTGATATTTGGGAGAGACAAATTTTTTTTCTGTCCAACACTCCCAGAAGAAAAAGAAAAAGTGTAGTTCCTACTGTCTCCACCAAAACTATAATCACCCAAAGTGCGACTCAAGTGTAGTTCCTACTGTCTCCACCAAAACTATAATCACCCAAAGTGCAACTCCTAGCTAGTTTCTGACGAATAGTTTCTACGGCTCATGATGGTAGAAATAGTGGCTACATAAAGAAAAAGTGACAATAACGTTAGGTTAAACAATAGAGGTTGCTCATGTTCTTCTCCTTTAAGAAGAAAGGAGGATGTTTTTATAAAATTAATAAGGGTTAGATTGGGTAAGCACTTTAAGTTGGTACTTAATGGCTAGATCACTATATTAACATGCCATGTAGGCATGTTCCGTTAATTCCAAAGAGAGATAATTAACGCAGGAGCTAATGGTCTTACAGGATTAAAGCTCAAGAATTGTTTAAGAATTTTGGGGGTGGGAGAGGGGCTCGTGATCCAGGACGTGAGGGGGATCGAGAGAGTGTGAGGTGGGAAAACACATGGGGGGGGGGACAAATACACAAGGTAAACATGGTAAAGATCCTCGAGTTTGGAACAAAGAAGAGTATCAACGACTGAAGCTTGATTCTTTCTTTATCTTCGTCGATAACTTGCCGGAGGATATCTCAAAAAAGGAACTTTTTAATACATTCAAATGGACAGGTAGAATCATCGACATATACCTGTCGCGAAAGAATAAAAATGGGCACATATATCTATTTTCTTTTGTACGATACACTACAAAGGGAGGAGCATTGAAGGCTATTGCAGAGATGAAGGGTATGGTGGTGAGAGGTAAAAGATTGTTCGTCGGTGAAGCCAAATATAGAAGAGAAGCTGGGATGCAGATTATGAAAGATAAAGGAGTGAAGGTGGTCACCAGGCATAACACTGGAGGAAGCCAGCCACAAACAAAGAGTGGGGAAGTAGCTGCAGAGAAAGTGGCGAGGCAGCCGTCAAAGACACCAGCCAAAGATCAACATAGTAATGGATGGATTAAGAGATTAGAAGTACCGATAGCAAGTGAGAACGTCGTCTGGTTACAGAGAAGCATTGTCGGAGGTACAAAATCGGCAATTGATCTTAAGACACTGGAGTGAAAGATCCATAGGAATTGGCCAAGTGTAACACAAGTAATGGAGTTAGGGCCATATAAAGTAATGATTACGTTTGACACGGTGCTTAGTGCTGAAGAAGCTTACACTTTTAGAATGAATGACCTATTAAAATTGTTTCATATGGTCTGGAGATGGGATGAGACTGAGAAAAGTGAGTCTAGAAGAGTTTGGTTGGAGTGTTATGGAGTTCCTTTACATGCATGGTCAAAGAATACCTTATGCAGAATAGAGGAGCAATGGGGGCGAAGTGGTGGAATGCGATAAACTAACGGAATCGTGTAATTCATTCACTGTAGGTAAAGTCCTAATTGATACGTGTGTGTTCGATATAATCAATGAATGGATTCACATTACAATAGGGACAAGTGGATTTGACGTCATGGTTAGAGAAGTGGGTGGAGAGGTGTATCGGGAGGAATGTATTCGACAGAGTACGGTTGAGGCAGAAGACTGGCGCATGATAAACATAGAAAAGAAGCAGCATGCAGTGTCGAGTGGCATATTGAATCATGGAGCTGAACGGATGGCGGTGGATTGGGATCAGGCAGCGGTGCTGATGACGGGTGACCATAGAAACGTCGACCAAGATGAGGACAGGATGGTAATTTCAAGTCTCAATTTGAATGAATGGAACCATAGATTTTCAAATTTGTCAGATGAAAACGGCAGTTACGCGGAATTAAGGGACACAGAGGATTCTCAGGGATCATTTGAAAGAAATAACAATAATGATTCAGAGGAAACGGTTACTTATAATTATGGAGAAGGATTTGATTGCCAAATTTTTGTTGGAACAAGGTATGGTAGTGGGCTAGGAATTAAAAGGCCCAACAAGGATATCATGCATTGTGCATGTTGGGCAGATGTTAGGGCCTGTTGTCATATGCCTCCTGCTGTGCTGTCTACGCGGGTCGGACCTACACTGGCTCCCTCTCTGACCTGGCAGAAACTAACGCTCCTGGCTCAGGGTCCTTCGAATGCGGCTATGCCAAGGGTGCGTCAACGAGTTGTTGGGAAATGTCACGATGGGGAGCAGATCCCTGGGCGCCTCGAGTCGGAGGAGAAGAAGAAGTCCACCGTGACAACCTGGCAAGTAACCATGTCTGCTGGGTACGACCTCTCGAACCGTGCAGGGAACAAGTCGCAGAACAGTTTTGAGGAGGGGCATGGACGGCGGCACGCGACGGAAGAGGGGGTACCGGTGGAAGTGGCTGGTGGAGTTGAGGAGGATTTGTCCGTTGCAGTGATCGCGGAAGTTGAAGCCACCACTGACGGGACGAAACGACGCCATCTGAGGAAAGTGTCGGTCTTGATCACTGAACCTAAACATGCTCAACAAAATTCCTGTACTCTAGAGGATTCGAGGAGGACGCGAATGGTAGAAGATCCGGGCCAACTTAATGTTGAAGGCATGACCAGGAACTGCAATGAACCAGTAGTGGGCAGGAGGCAACTTTGAGACAAGAATGGGTTGGAGGAGGGGGAGATATCGCTGGAGGTATTGGCTTAGATTGGTAACGGACAGGAGGCAGAAAGGGAGAATGGTGCAGAATCAAGTTTAGAGAGGGGGATTAAGTGGATGATGGTAAGGAACTAGACCCCGAGAAACAGAGGCCGAGTTGAAAAGAAGAGATCGCTGAGAACAAAGAGGCTTGGAAACTGGCTGTGGAATCAGGTACTCAGTGTAGTGATGAGGAGGATATCATGGCTATTTTGCAAGAGCAGAATGAAGCTATTGCTATGAAATGTCGACAGGCTAAGAAAAAAGAAAAAGTCCGAAGAAGCCGGCCAAAAAATCGTAAACAGGTGTGTAATATTTTGGTTAAATGATTTTTAGTACTTGGAATATATGGGGGTTGGGAGGTGCTGGAAAAATTAGTATGCTAAAGACTTTCAAAAACAAGTTTAGGTTGGATATGTTGAGTCTAATAGAAACAAAAAAAGGAATTCATAACTAAATTTGATGTCGTGTGTATCTGGGGAAGTGACAGAACATGTTGGGAGTCTGTAAGTTCTACTGGGGCTTCTGAGGGGTTGTTGCTAATGTAGGATGAAACGGCTTTCAAACTTTATAATTGCTATAAAAAGGATAGATGGATGTGCATTGAAGGAGTTGTGGTAAAAGATAACTTTTATTGTGCTATTTGCTTAGTGTCTGGACCACAAGATAGAGCTGAGAAACTATCCACGTGGGAAGAATTGAGTTATATTGCAGGATTGTGTCAGGTACCGGTCTGTTTTTTGGGAGATTTAATGAAATTCTGCACTTGGAGGAAAGGAAATGAGCGACTACCTTATCAGCGTCTGCGACAAAGTTCAGGGTGAATGATATGGAATTGTTTGATTTAGCACTGAATGACCAAAAGTATACATGGTTTAGAGGACAGTCGTGCAGTCGTATTGATAGGAGCCTAGTCTCTGTGGAGTGGCTTGACATGTTATTGTTGATGGCTATACCAGAGATGACATAGGAGTTGTTATGTTTTTTTATTGTTCTTGTATTTGTTTACATTGCTCCACTTGAGTGTTGAGCTCTTACTTTCAAAAAAAAAAAGAATTCATCAACTCTCGGTAAAGAGTTTGAGTTCTATGATTATAATGACTGGGATGAATAAAACCTTGACCAAGGAAATTGAATGAATGAAAAAATGCATTTCTTAAGTCATTCACAGTTCATTATAATAATGGTAACAAGTTAGAGTTTGACAATTAAACCATACTTTAAGGGTTAACCAAGAGTTAGAAAGATAGAAGGAATTATACTTTGTTCTTCTTGGGTTCTTAGTAAAAATATATTACTTCATACTATCAGTTCATTATAGGATGTTGCTAGACGCCAACCTTGATTACTAAATTTAGTATGACTAATTTACTACATGCTTAGTATTGAACTTATGGGGTCACACACTAATGAATGTTCTAAATCTTTGTTGTATAATTATTTAATTATTATTTTGATTTGATCAAATAAATAATTATATTAATTTAAATGGAATATTATTATATTCTTTGCTAGCACCAAGAATATAATAATAGTATGATGATTGAGAATATTAAATGAGATTTGAGAATAATTAGTTATTCTATTTCTAAATTTGAATTATAAATTTGGATGAAATCTTAACTGATTTTGTTTCAAATTGAATTATGATATGATTCATAAATTTGAAAGATTTAAATTTAAAATAATAAGATATGATTCAAATTTGAATTGAGATTCAAATTTAAAATCAGTAACAAATCTCATACTATATAAATGTATGCCAAGAGTAGAGGAAATAGATGAGAATAAAACAAAAGAGTTTCATTCCTTTACCTCTACACACATAACGTATGTGAGCCTAATTCTTGGAGAAGAATTTTATGGCATACAAAGAGTTGTAAGAGGTTTCTCAATTTAAATCAGATGTCTATTGGTCAAGAAGTTGACAGCAAAGGTTGATCTCGATGTGGATATATATAGCGCTTTCGTACCATCGAAGGAGAAAGTGATTTTTACTAGCATACTCAAATATTTAGATCTGATCTATATGTTGTTTATTCGAATAAAATTTAAGCACAAAATAGATATTTAAGATTACTTTCTTTTCTTGTCTGCGTGTTATGGACACATGGAAATTCTATAGTGATATCAGCGGTTTGGCTTTTTGTGTTTAAATTTTATTTTTATTTTTTAAAAATTTGTGAATTAATAGAATTGATTCAAATTTTTTTAAGCATGTGATGTAGTTATTTTTATTGAGATAATTTTTCAATAAATTAATAATTAATTTATTTTTATTTTAATTATTTAATTTTGATTAAATTATCATTCTTTAATCAAATATTTGATTTAATTTTATTTCATCATGATTTTAGTCATATAAAAGGAATAAGATACAAAAATAAAATTTTTTTGTTTCTTATATATATATATATATATTTATTGAGAAGGTTAAATTTGGTTTGATAGTTTTATAAGGTTAAATGTTAGTCTATTAAAAAAATCAAATTTTGATTTGATTGTTGTGTTTCGAACACTATATTTTTAGAAATTAGTTTTTCTAATATTTTTGATTATAAAGAGCGGCCTGATAATTGAAAGTTTTATTTTCAAGATAATTATCAGTATATACATTTAATATATTAGAGATTTAATTTTATATTTTTACCTAGACAAGTTGGGAATATAAAATTTAATCCATGCAATGATAAAAAAATTTTTAACAATGGAGATAAATTCCAAAAGTTAGGAGATTGGTAAAAAATAAATTTATCTCTTATTTACAAGGAGCAATGTGACAATCAGGAGACTTGTACTCAAAGATAGAATTTATTTATCCATATGATGATGTATAAAGAGAATTAATTTTATACTTGAAGCTAGACAATTTAGGGGTATAAAATATAATTTAATTAAATAATTGTCTAACAACTAGATAATTATTTAGGATTATAATTGTATGTGATACAATTTAATCATATTTATTTAGAATAAGTATGAGTAACAACTTGATAACCAAGATACTCATTTACGATTCTAAAATGATTTTGCCAGAAATATAGATTTCTTAATTTACTTTCATATTTTAGATTTTTAAATATATTCACCTTTCGTGTGGCATATTTAAAAATAATATATTGACTACAATTTGAGAATTATTTTTTTAAAAAGTGAGTATATTGACTACAATTTGAGAATTATTTTTTTAAAAGGTTATCACTGAGATGATAATCCTACTCAAATAATATGCTCCAATAAAATTGGTTATAGAATTAATAGAACTTATGAAGTATTTGTAATATTATTTTACATGGGTTGTTTTGACAACTATAAGTTCCAATTTCAATTTATTATTGAACATTTTGAAAAGATGTATGGTGTCCATTTTGTTTAAACTAGTGGGAGTATTGGACGATATATTTTAAATTAAACAACTTTAGAAGTTAGAATGCCATTAGGCAAATGGTTTTAGCAAGAATTGTTCTTGCAAGTATTTTTGAAGATTTATTTTATTACAAATAAATTATACACATGATTGATTGGCTCTAGTGCAAGTGGGAGATTATTGAAATAATAGTATGTCCAAGATCCAATCTATCATTATAGGGTCTCGTGCAAGTGGGAGATTGTTAAAAATAAGTAATATGACCACAATCCAATCAATCATATGTCAAATAATTTGTTATTGTTATTATATTAAAATGTTAATATAATAAGGTTTTTGATTAAATTTACAAATTTATCATTGTGATAGTAATCATAATAATAAGAGATAAATCTTTTATAATTTAGTCTAAATTGTACTTGGTCATAGGATTATTAAAAGGAACATTAATAATCTAGAAATATCAATATATATATATAATGGTCTTCATTGGATGAAAATTAATATATCTCATTTATTAAATTATATATATAGATGGTGCATATATAGATATGACAATTGAAATGACTCAATTTGAGAATTCCTAATAGTTATAATTACCACATATTTATCAATAGGATATTCTCAAGATGAATATAGTAATATAGTTTTCTTTGACTTGCGACTATCATAGTAATTGACAATGTATTTATTATACTTTGATTTCGGACACCTAATACCCTACGGTGCTAGTTGAATAGACATTGGGTATGATTTAAATACTTGTAGAATTAATGATTAGTTTATAAAGAATTCGTCAACTCTCGATAAAGAGTTTGAGCTCTATGATTATAATGACTGAGATGAATAAAACCTTGGCCAAGAAAATTGAATGAATGAAGAAATGAGTTTCTTAAGTCATTAACAGGTCATTATAATAATGATAACAAGTTAGAGTTTGACAATTAAACCATACAAAGGTAACCAAGAGCCGGAAAGATGGAATGAATTATACTTTATTCTTCTCAGATTCTTAGTAAAAATATATTTCTTCATACTATCGGATCGTTAAGAAATGTTGCTAGATTTCAACTTTAATTAGTAAATTTAGTATAACTAATCTACTATCCGCTTAGTATTGAACCTTTGGGGTCACACACTAACGAGTATTCTAAATCTTTGCGGTAGAATTATTTAATTATTATTTTGATTTGATCAAATAAACAATTGTATTAATTCAAATGGAATATTATTATATTCTTTGCTAGCACCAAGAATATAATAATAGTATGATAATTGAGAATATTAAATGAGATTTGAGAATAATTAGTAATTCTTTTTCTAAATTTGAATTATAAATTTGGATGAAATTATAACTGATTCTATTTTAAAATGAATTATGATATGATTCATAAATTTAAAAGATTCAAGTTTAAAATAATAAGATATGATTTAAATTTGAATTGAGATTCAAATTTAAAATCAGTAACAAATCTCATACTATATAAATGTATGCTAAGAATAGAGGAAATCGATGAGAATAAACACAAGAGTTTTATTCCTTTACACATAAACATATGTGAGACTAATTCTTGGAGAAGAATTTTATGGCGTATAAAGAGTTGCAAGAGACTTCTCAATTTAAATTAGATGTCCATTGGTCAAGGAGTTGACAGCAACAGTTGGTCTCGGCGTAAATACGTATAGCGCCTTTGTACCATCGAAGGAGAAAGTGATTTTTACTAGCTTACACGGGTATTTAGATCTTTATTCGAATAAAATTTAAGCACAAAATAGATATTTAGGATTACTTTCTTTTTTTCGGCTACATGTTATGAATACATGATAATCCTTCAGTCGACGAGTCTTCGAACATGTCCAGGAGCCTCTAGAAAAAGTGCTAGTAACATCGCTTAAGTTGAATCAGAAGCTATCTATTTTGCCTTATGCATAGTACTGCAAGATTTCTTCCGAAATCTACTTTTCTATGTTATTTTCTTCTTACAATTTCACATGTTCGTAAATATTTAAAAATCTATTTTTTCTATTTTTCTTGTCCTAACTTTGTACATATATTTATTTTTCTATTGAATAAAATACCACTGTTATCTTTTGGAAAGAAAAAACTAAAAAATATGTATACATAATATTATTTCACATCCATGAAAAATAAAAGGAGTAAATGTCCTTTCCAGTCCCTAGGACTGGTAGTGAGCTGAGTTAAGGCGAGCTAGACCAAGTTCAAACTCGGCTCACAAAAATTGAGCTTGACTCACGGCTCGACTCATTAATAATCGAGCTTATTTCTTAAACTCAAGCTCGACTCAACGAAAGCTCACGAACTGGCTCAAATAATAGAAACATAAATACATAATCTATAATTCTATATCAATAAATTATAACTTATATATTTTAAAAAATATTTAAAAAGATCAATTTTATATATTGTTATCTATCAATAAATTATAAATTTTTTTATTTATGTCCTATATCAAAAGTATATATAAAAAATAAATATAAAATTTTAAATAATTAAGATCATTAATATATATATATATAATCGAGTCAGCTCACGAGCTAATGAGCTGGAGTTCAATCCAAGGTCAAGCTTGGCTCACTAGCTTACGAGTTTAGCTTATCGAGTTATTAACGAGTCGAGCTCGAGCTAGCTCATGAGCTGGCTTGACTCACTTCCAGCCTTACCGGTCCCTAACCATTTGTTCGATGGACTTCGCACCCCCTAAAAAATATAAAAATCCAAATCGGTCCCTATCTATTTTGATATATGTACGTTCCAGTCCCTGCAACCAGTTTTGAACAGGTCACTTGCTGACGTGTCAGTCACTTGCTGACGTGTCAAGTCACTTGCTTGACTATCTTTTTCATTATTGTAGGGACAAGTTATTGACACATCAGCAAGTGACAGTGATTGGAATGTACATATATTAAAGTAAATAGGGACTGATTTGGGTTTTTATATTTGTTAGGGGGTGCGAAGTCTATTGGACAAATGATTAGAGATGGAAAAGGACATTTACTCAAATAAAAGTGAAAAAAGAGATAACTAGATAAGAGGTAAACTCAGAAAGGATTACATCAAAGTTGGGCATTTTTTCCCTTCAAACTATAAGAGAGTATAATTTAATATCAGATATACGCTTGCATGGAAGTTAGGCAGTGATAGCATTAGTAATTGCAAAATTGTTTCTTGGTTCCTTCCTGTTTTCGTTCCAAAAGACTTTCTAGAAAATTAAAGTCAAGTTCCGCGTAGAGAGATTAGAGTTTTTCCCAACTCTCACACTAGTCCCCAAACGTTTCCATCTCCAATTTTCCATATTTTAATTTAATTTCCTAGTTGAATTTAGAATTTTCTTTTGCCATAAAATGTACATTTTTTCACCACTTGTAAATTCTTATTTCTTACTACCGAGTTAAAATATAAGACTTCAAAAATACATATGATATAAGATTAGGTAGTTAATGGCATGCAAAAATTTAACATAAGGGAATTCATTCTAACTTCTTTGCAATTTTAGAAAGAGTTGAAAAAATCATCCAAAAAAAGTTAGTTGAAGTGGAAGTTGACTTTTGACTTTTCTTATTGACAGTTGACTATTCTTGCTCAAACATAAACTCTATTCCACCAACTAACTATTCTGATTAACACCTATTTGCAACAGAATTTGTTCTTACAACAATTGCAGCATGCTTGTTAGTAGCGGCAATAGCCAAAGACACAGACAAATCTCATGTCCACCAAGAATGGCTTACCGGACACTGCCATCTATGGCTGCTTCATCGTCATCTTCGTCTTCCAAAAAACATGATGTTTTTATCAGTTTTAGAGGCGAGGACACACGCAACAACTTCACAAGCCATCTTTGTGCTGCTCTTAACCAAAGCAAGATACAAGTCTTCATAGACAACAGAATTTCCAAGGGAGATGAGAACTCTTCCTCAATCTTCAAAGCCATAAGGGATTCCAATGTGTCCGTGGTTGTTCTGTCAAAGGACTACGCTTCCTCGACGTGGTGCATGCGTGAACTCACAAAAATACTCGAGCAAAAGAGACATGGTAAGGGCCACATTGTGGTACCTGTGTTCTATAAGATTGACCCTTCACATGTTAGGAAGCAAATTGGCACTTACAAGAAAGCATTTGAGAAACATGAGAGAGATGTCAAACACAACATTCTGCTGAAATGGAAAGCTGCTCTCACTGAAGTAGCCAATTTAGTTGGGTGGGATTCACAGAATTACAGGTAATAAATCTTTCATTCATTCTTTCTTTCTTCTCTTTAGTTATCTCTAAATATGCTTGTGGTGCCATTCCTTTATGCATGATAGGATCGAATCTGAACTCGTTGAGGAAGTTGTCAAAGATGTTATGCAAAAACTGAATTGCATATATCCCCCTGAAGTGAAAGATCTTGTTGGAATTGACCAAAATCTTGCTCCCATTAAATCCTTGTTGAGAATCAGGTTAAGAGAAGTTCGAATAATAGGAATTTGGGGCATGGGCGGAATAGGTAAAACAACCATTGCCAAAGCCTTGTTTTCCAAACTATCTTCTCAATATGAAGGTAGCTGCTTCTTGGAGAATGTAAGGGAAGAATCAGAACAGCATTTGCTGAATAAACTTCTTTCTGAGGTACTAGAGGATGCAAATCACTATTTCGGCACACCTATAGCAAGATCCACCTTTGTTATGAGGAGGCTTAGCCGAAAAAAGGTGTTAATAGTGCTTGATGATGTTGACAATCTGAAGAAGCTCGAAGATCTTGCTGCAAAACATAATTTCTTGGGACCAGGCAGTAGAGTCATTGTCACGACTAGAGATAAGCATGTCCTTAGCAAAGGGGTCGATGAAATATACGAGGTCAAAGGATTGCCCCTTCATCATGCTATTCAGCTTTTTAGCTTAAATGCCTTTGACAAAAGCTATCCTGAATCAGGTTTTGTGATGCTATCTAAAATGGTGGTTGATTATGCAAATGGCAATCCATTGGCTTTAAAAGTTTTAGGCTCATTCCTTCATTCTAGAAATCTGCAACAATGGAACAGTGCTCTGAGAAAACTCACAAAATTTCCAAATACAGAGATTCAGAATGTGTTGAGGTGGAGTTATGATGGATTAGATGATGATGAACAGAAGAATATGTTTCTGGACATTGCATGCTTTTTCCAAGGAGAGAAGAAAGAAACTGTTACACGGCTACTTGATATTTGTGGTTTCTATGCAGATATTGGGATAAGAATCCTGCAGGACAAAGCTCTAATAACATTTTCAGATGCAAATGAATTACACATGCATGATTTGATACAAGAAATGGGTTTGGAAATTGTTCGTCAGGAATCAACCAAAGACCCTGGAAGGCGCAGCCGGTTGTGGGATCCCGAGGAAATCTATGATTTACTGAAAAATGATAGGGTAAGAAATTGATGAACTTACTTCCCTTGCAAAGAACATTATACCTGTTTCAAAATCCGGCTTTCTATTGACTAACTTTCTAATTTTTGCTTTCTAGGGAAGTGATGCAGTTGAAGGCATAATGTTAGATGTGTCTCAAATAAGAGTCTTGAACTTGAGCTATGAGAGCTTCTCAAGGATGACCAGTCTAAGATTCATCAAATTCTATATGGGTAGGGGTAGGACATGCAATCTGTTCCTTCTTTCAGGTCTTGAATCATTGTCTAGTAAATTGAGGTACCTCCAATGGGATGGATACCCTTCCAAGTCTTTGCCATCGACCTTTTCTCCAGACAACCTTGTTGTGCTTTCCATGATGGGAAGCCATGTTGAAAAACTATGGGATGGAGTTAAGGTAGTTTCTTGTATCATACACAAGAAGGTCAAGTTGAATATTTTGTTATTAAACCCTTACAATTCACTATTTTTGTTGTTGCAGAGTCTTCCAAGCTTGAAAGAGATCAACCTTCGCGCCTGCAGCAATTTAACCAATCTCCCCGACTTATCTCTAGCGCCAAATCTTGAAAGGGTAGATCTTTCTCTTTGTACAAGTCTGCTTTGTGTTCCCACATCTATCAAGTATACCAACAAACTTCTTTTGTTTAACCTGGAATCCTGCAAAAATCTGAAGAGTCTTCCAAGAAACATTCACTTATTTTCTCTTCAAATGTTCATTCTCAAAGGCTGCTCAAGTCTTGATGAGTTTTCATTGACTTCAGAGAACATGACACGCCTGGACTTAAGAGGGACGGATATTGAACATTTTCCAGAATCACTTTGGCAACTTCTTAACCAGCTGGTTTACTTGAATCTGGAATCCTGTGCTAAGCTTAAGAGTCTCACAAGCAACATTCACTTGGTATCTCTACAAAGGCTCAATCTTAGAGATTGTTCAAGCCTTGAAGTTTTCTCTGTGACTTCAGAGAACATGGAATACCTGAATTTGGGAGGAACATCAATCAAAGGATTGCCAACATCAATTTGGCGAAACAATAAGCTTTTTACTTTGGTTCTTCATTCCTGTAAAAGACTTGTGAATTTTCCAGACAAGCCGAAACTTGGTGAATTGTCTCTTACTTTCAATGAGAAAAACTCTTTTGAAGGTCCAACTGTGGATGAACCATGGAATTTGTCATCCTTATCAGATTTATCACTGAAAGGAAGCGGTATTGTGAACTTACCTGCAAGCATCAAAGATCTTCCAAGACTGAAAAAACTTACCTTGATGGATTGCAAGAAGCTTTGGTCTCTACCAAGCCTTCCATCATCTTTGGAAGACTTATCCCTTGATGAAAGAAATATTGATTTTTTACCTGTAAATATCAAAGATCTTTCTCATTTGAAAAAGCTTACCATAATTAACAAGAAGAGGCAGTTTTCTCCACCGGAGCTTCCACCATCCTTGAAAGATATATTCCTAAATGAAAGTAAAGTTGATTCCTTGCTTCTGAGCATGAAAGATCTTTCTCATCCACAAAAGTTTCCTCTGATAAAGTGTAACTGGCTTCATCCTCTACTTGAGTTTCCGCCATGTTTGGAAGATTTATCAATAAATGAAAGCAATATTGAGTGCCTGCCAGTTAGCATAAAAGATCTTTCTCACCTGAGAAAACTATCCTTAATAGAGTGCCAGAGGCTTCGGTACTTGCCAGAGCTTCCCCGATCTTTAGAACATCTGTCTGTAAATGGCTGTAACATTGAGAGCTTGCCAAGGAACATCAAAGATCTTTCTCATTTGCAAACCATTACCTTAGTCGATTGCAAGAGGCTCCGGTCTGTACCAGAACTTCCACCATGCCTGCAATCTTTTTGTGCAGCAGATTGCAGATCACTTGAGATTGTTCCAAGTTCAAAGACTATCTTGATGGAAGAGAGGATTGCCTTTTATTACAATTGCATAAACTTGGATCAGAATTCGCGCAACAACATCATTGCAGATGCCCCCTTCGAGGCAGCTTTTGCTTCCTTGAAAGAAAGAACACCTCTTGGTCCTTTGATATCCATATGTCTGCCAGGAATTGAAATCCCAGACTGGTTCAGCTACCAAACACCGAATTCTGCATTGAACATAGAAATTCCTCAACGGTGGTTCATTGATTCGAAGTTCTTAGGCTTTGCTCTATGCCTTGTAATTGGTGGTTCTCATCAAAACAGCAACGAAGGCTATGATCCAGATATTAATTGTTATCACTTTGTAAAGCCTGCTGGCAACTATGATCCCAATGATCGCTTTCTTGGACATTGCACAACTATAATGCAGGTGCCGTGGGGTTTCAATTCAGATCATATATTCATATGCTACTATCCAGCTTTCAATGTTCCCATCATGCAAGATTTCAAGGACTTAGCCAAGTACTATGATGCAAACAGCCTGAATCTCAGAGTCATTTTTAAATTTAAGGGTCCATCTCAAAGGTTGGACCTTGTGAAGAAGTGTGGAGTCAGACCACTATTGATTGCTAATACTAAAAGGTTTCACATTGAGACTTGAGAGTAAACTACAACCTGAAGAAAAAAGGCAATCAGAAAGTGAAACTGGGAATTTTGATGAGAGAACCAATGTGGGATTGGTTGAGATTTCTTGTTGGAGACCCTCTTCATGGGACCTCCATCGGATCAGAGCATTTAGTTGGGTTCCAACTTCCAAGTAGTAGGGCCCGGATGTCGGTGGTTCAATGGGGACAGAAAAAGAAAGAGACTAAGAGAAAGTAGCACAACCTGAGGCAACAGAAGGAAATTCTGTCCAGTGGTTGCTGATCAATACAGCTATTCTTGAAGCCAAGGTATGCTACTTACCCCTTTAGATCAGTTTCCAACCATCTTAGTTCTCTAGCATCAGTTAGTCCTGCAGTTCATGATTTTAATAAAGTAATAGTAATAATTAAGGATTATTGAGTCACAACTGAGAGAATAATAGATACTAATATGTTTAAAGCAACTATGCTAAATATTTTCTACTACTTTGATCCATTAAGAAAATGATAAAGACATTTATCACTGACAAGGCATATGTATATAGACAGGCATAATTGCAGTAACCACTTATCACTGCACAAAAACCTTCTTGGTACTCAATGGGCCATTTGGTGACTTCTTATCATTCTTTAACAGAATTTAATTATCATATTAACAGTCTTCAAGTATTGAACATATTACAAAAAAAGCATGCTAGTTTTCAGAATTAATTATATATAATCCATTTGGTCTTCAAGCTAGGAAGATGGTGAAGTACAAGTGAACTAGGGTAGATACTTTAGGGAGACATTTCTTGAGAAATAATACGCTATTCATTTCTGAGTTCTGAGCAGTTGTTATATTTTGGTTGGTACAGATCTGACTTCACATGTTGAACGAAAAAGAAGCTATACTACGGGAGTTCCAATTACAGATAAAGCTGCAGATGAGGACACACTTCTGTTAATCAAGCTTTTGGAGTATATTTATTTATTATTTTCATGCTTGTTGATTCCTTCCACTGGTAGAAAAAAGATACAAAAAGTTGCAAACCCTCCATGGATTTCTTCTAATTGACTCAAATAAATGCTAACCATTTCTTCCCCCAAATGGCATTCTCTCCTCCTATTTTCAAGGAAAGAGGCTAAGCCCCTTCTAAATGTAATCAAACTTGTCTCAACTCTCAACTACTGCAACTGCTATTTCCTGTAGTAAATCCTGAATCCTCTTTAGGTTGATAGTCTACCTCTACCGTTAAAAGAGTAAGGACATTATTATGTGGCAAAATTGAAATTAGAATTTAGAAATATTAGAAGATCAAAGCCAGTAATATATATAGAGACAAATATGGCTTACTCTTGACAATAACATCTTGCTTGCTTTCTTCACTAGCTAAATATCACTTAGATACTGCAGTTCCGCCAAAACCTTGCAGGGATGAACCATGCATCTCTATGCACACTACATCTTGAATTACAATAAATTAAAATACACGAGCATTAGATAATGCTGGTTGTAGTATACTAAATCTAAAACCTTTTCAGTATATTTTAGCCCTCTTCCCCTAACGAACTTCAATCAACTATATCTCCGCAACTTATACAACAAAATTGTACAAGAGAACCAGCTTGTGTCTTCTGAACTGCAATGCTAAGAGCAACAATATGGCTACAAGAACAAAATGTTAGCCAAATATCCACAGATTTTCTGACATGTACTGCTGTAGGGAAGCTCCAAACAGGATTGGTGTAATCCAGCATTTTACAGTAATTCTGAGCATCTGAGACAAGCACGATTCATAAGCCTATTTACGAGGCTATTGGGTTCTGGAATGAGAGCATATGTCAAGTGGTTCCAGAAATGAAAGGCTAATGACTTGTGCAGTATACTTTCTAGCAGAGCATCTTGCCATGCTTTCTGAGTCTCTGTTTCTGGGGCGCTAAAGAATCTGTATACAGTTAATCCAGTTAAGGTACAAAAGCACAAACAAGAGAGAGATGGGAGAAGAGGGGGGAGGGGATACAATAAATGATAAGTCAATAATCCATTAACAATCGAGAGAAATGGTTAAGCTACCTTGTGATATCCTGCGGACTGATTGGGAAGAAGATATAAGAGGGTTCCACTTTCAACTCCAACTGTTTAACAGATTTATTCTCTTTCCCCAAAAATTGTTTTGCAACCCTTGTTAAAAGATCAGCACCATTCCCTCTCAAACTGGTATCATCGTATGTCCTATAACATGCATGACCACAGGATTTTGGATTTTCATTTCGAGAATACCTAGGATATCATGCTAAAAAAAATCAAAAACATTATGACGAGTTAAAAGCCAGCTAACAATACCTGTGCTTTTCAAAGGCCATAACAGCACCATTCAAAACTTTTTCAGCTTCAAGATCATCCTCCATACCCAGAGAATTGTTAAGGAAATATATTGGCTTCAAAACTATGATATCCGAGTCCAGATAGATCCCACCATACCTGATAAAACAAAAGAAAAGTATCTCCACTTTAAGTGATCGTTTTCATTATGTTATTCACCAGAGAGAGGGAGACAGAACACCAGAAGTACCCAGCTCACAGCTTAGTCTAATTAATACTTAGAGATGTCGAATTAAATACCATCAACATGTCCAATGCATCATAAAATAAGCACGGAGAGCCAACAAAATTGGGCAAACTTACCTGTAGAGAGCTACAAGACGGATAAGCTCGCTGTAATGAGTAGCATAGAACTTAGTCTTTCTCCATTCAAACCAAACCGACGAAAAAATGTGAGCCGGTGTACCCTTCAGCAGCTCATCAAGATTTGGCATGACAATAGTAACTTTGTAACTGAGAAAAATAAATAACAGCTTAGCTAAAAGTTTCTGATATTGAAAATCACAGAAGGAATATAGTCACTAAGGAAGGAAGGATAAGTACCCATCTTTGACGAAGGTATCTTTGAAGAAATCGAGCTCCATTGTCTCCGAGAATACCACAACACAGGCTTCAGGGTGGTGAAAGAGCAAGCTCTCAAGGCCACGCTGATGCCGGACACTGTACATCCAAGGCGGCGAATTCCATACCATGAACACCCTCATACTGCATTTCCCCTTCCCGAAAAAAGCTTCCATAAACTTGGTAAACGACAAATTCACGGGCAATCCAGGGTAGTACCCCCAAGTCTTACCATCAGCATACACATGATCCCTCCCAAAATCCACACTCTTGCCTTTCCTACTATTACTTGCACTCACTGAAAGAACCTTGCCTGTCAAATCCCCACCAACATCACTCACATGTTCCTCTACAGATTCATTCCCATCATTCAAAGTCCTACGCTCTGCACCTCCTTTGATCCCACCACTCATCCTATTTGTTCTTAACTCTCTCCTATCACTCTTCAAACTATCTACATTATTGTAATTTTTGTTGTTGTTAATGGAGAGGAGAATCTTCTTACTGGTGAGCGGCGACGCCTTCTTGAACTCGTTCAGCCACAGTTTCTGCACGATCCTATCACCCCTGGTGAACCCAGAAGCACCAACACCATCCGGATCTTGAAGAAGTGGATTGTTGTTCGGATTCAGAACTTCAAAATTTGACCTAAACATTCTATCCTTCCTCAAAAAGACACTCTTTTTTTCGAACCAATCACCCCAACCTTTCCTGAGAGGGGAAGTGCTTCGAATCAGAAGCGCGTCTTCGATGGCGGTTACCTGAGCAGCCAATCTCCTAACGTCGTCGTCGACGGGGAGGTCGTCGGAGCCAAACGCGGCCTTAGCGCGATCATCCCGTCCGGATCCGACGGTGGCGAAGTGGAGAATGTGATTGTGGGTTTGTGGATCGGAAAATTGGTGGATGTTACGAGGGGTGTTGAAGCTGCGGCGGAGGGAGGCGGAGAGAGGGTCATAGAAGTAGCCAGCAGAGGAGAGGGGATCGGTCGTGTCGAGGGAGGGGTCGGGGTTCTGGTCGTCGAAGTCGAGCTCGTCGATGGGGTCGTCGGAGGTGAGATCGTCAGGGGTGGAATCGGAGAGGAGGGAGGGGGAAGGAGGGGTGCGGTGGAGGA
>NC_029775.3:34835905-34840120 GCF_000817695.3 Arachis duranensis
GAGAGACGGAGAGGAGGAGGAGGAGGGCAGAGATGACGGCGCAGAGGTAGGCGGCGTAAGGGGAGCGGCGGCGGGATCGGAGCATTTTGATTTGGAAGTTGAAAGTGAAATGAGTAATGACTGACTGACCGACTACATTTGATTTGTTGGACTGTCTCTGATTCTGAATCTCTGACCTCTCTCTCAGTCTCTGTCTTCCTTTTTCATTTTTTTCTTTCGATTTCGGAGCTGCTAAATGGTAATGTTGTTATGTTATTGTAATGCCACCTCAGTTGCCGAACAGTTAACAAACTGTATTTCAACTTTCAAGTCTCAATTTGAACTACTCATCCTTGTCCCTTTCTTGAAGGGAATGAATAATAATTAATAAGCAATCAGATTCTGTTAGACCATATAGCTTGTATCTCATCCTTGTAAACCTCAACTCAAGATAATATACACAATATGCAGTTCTTTCTCTCTGTTACAATCTCTCTCTCAATTTATATCAGAATATAGTATCAGAGCTAGCTATAATCTATGACAAGAACACATTCCGAACCTAGGAACAATTACTTTTGCACACCATTGGAGCAAGCAATCTAAAAGATCATCTCAAACCAGAAAAAATCCCGCCTCAATTCAGCACTGAAGTAGAAAAACAAGTTGGGACAGAATCAGAAAAATATAAAGAATGGAAAACCAGAGATCATTACTTCATGACATGGTTGCTTACATTCATGGATACATCCTTGAAGAACAAAATGCTTGATTGTACCTTTGCCTATCAGGTATGGCAGAAAATTCAAGAACATTTCTCAGAAGTATCCAAAATTCAGATTAAGCAGCTCAAGTCACAGTTAAAATCAATCAAAAAGGAAGGACAATCCACATAAGAATATTTGAAGAAAATCCAAAAGGTTGTAGATTCTCTTGTATCTGTTATCTTTGGAAGATCATATTAAAGCAATTTCAGAAAAAATTAAGTGAGGAGCATGCACTGTTCTTATCATTAGTTATGTGAAAGTCAGATTTCTTAGCCTTGTAGAAGTAGAATCTTTGCTTCTTGGTCATGAAAACATGATCGAAAGCTTCAAAAAACAGGAACAAAGTATAATTCAATCAAATTTTACAGAAACTACTTATTCTTATAGAAATTCTGCTAGTAGAAGATTTTCTGGAAGGAGAGGCAATAGTTGTGGTTCTCGTTTTCCAAATTCTCCTCCGCAAAGAATTCAATGCCAAGTTTGTGGGAAGCTTGGACATTTTACATTTTCATGCTTTCACTGGTTTGATCAGCAATTTCAACCCAACTCTTTCAAGATAATTCCAACAATATGCAAAGAACCTAGCATGCCCCTCCACCATCTTCATTCCATAACCCAATAGCATATATGGTTACTCCTTCTTCAATGTCAGAAAGCTCCTGGTATCCAGAGATAGAAGCATCTCATCACATAACTCCAGAACAAACCAATCTTTTTACTGCCTCATAATTTATAGGTTTAGATCAAATTTTATTAGGTAATGGTTCAGGTACAAAAATTTCACATGTTGGACATAGTTTCTTGATTTCTTTAGACACATAAAAAATTTGATTAGTGTACAAAAGTTTGCTGAGGATAATTGTTGTGCTTTTGAATTTCATGCCAATTGCTATTTTGTTAAATCACATGACACGGGAGAAATTCTACTCTGTGAAGTCCCTACGAATGGAGTTTATGCTTTTTAACGTGTTGCTATTGCTTATGCTCAAACAAATAATTCTGATGTTACACAATGTGTTTCTAATTTTGGTAGTAAATCAGATTCTGCTAGCAAAGATCTTAGTGTGTCCACTACTATATGTAATTCTTCTATGTCTAATGGTGTTTCTGTTTCAGTTCCTAGAGTTTTTAGTAGTAAACACTCTCTCTCGTCCCCTTGCACAATAGGTTAGGCTATGCTTCTTACAGAACTTCTAAGACAGTTCTCAAATCTTGTAATATACCTATTTCAAGTTCTGATATTAATATAAACAATTTGTGTGAATTTTGTTGAATGGCAAAAATGCATGTTCTTCCATTTAATCTTGATTCATATCAACTTAATGCACCTCTAGACATGATATATACTGATCTTTCGAGACCAGCTCCCACTTTATCTCATCATGGTTTTCATTATTATTATGTGTTCTTTGTAGATACATTTACTCACTATACATCTTTTTTTTTTCTTCCTTGCAAATGGAAACATTCATTGGATTTAAAGGTAGAATCCCTTCAATGTGATCATGCTAGAAAATATCTATCTCAAATTTTTATTTCTTTTTTTATTAAACATGACACCATTAATTTATAGATTTTTTTGCCCATACACACATCAACAAATGAGCATAAGTATAGACATATAGTTGAGGTTAGTTTATCCATGTTAGCTAGAGCTTCAATTTTAATTAAACACTAGAGTGAGACTTGTGTAATGTGCGGGATAGTAAACTAATAATAGTATATAGTATATTTTAATAAGTATTATATAATTTAAAAATTAATTAAAATATATGTAAATTAATATTAAATTTAATTGTGTTTTTTATTTAAAATATTTTGTAATAAAAAAATTTTTTATATTAAAATTGTACATAGTAACATTTTCATTTATTTTTATTTTTATATTTATTTTAGTTGACGAACTTAATCTTTTGTGATATATTTTTTTTGTTAATTTTAAGTTATTTTTTTATTGTTCTTGTCATATGTTCTTATGAGGATATATTCTTTTTGAATAGTTAACTTGTATGTATTTTCTATTTTTTTTTTTGTTCTATTTTTGTATGTATAAATGAGCAATATAAATGAATGTTTTAAATAATTGAAATTTTTATAACATTACGGCCATTACCTGTTTTACTTGTTGTAATAGGAATTGATCTTTAGTATTTTTGTTGTTGGAATAAATGTTTTGGTAATCATGTATTGTTTTGAAGATTTTATTTATATTCAAATTATTTTTGTTGTTGTCATATTAGGTATATAATATTTGCATTATTATATATGTAAATAAAAATGAATTGCATATTTATTTTTTTACTCTTTAAATATTAATTTCATTCTTTGTATTTTTGTGGTTTTCTTTTGACATTTACTTGTTCTTCTTTTTCTAGTGTATGCAATTTTTCAATGACATCTACAATAGTAAGAATAAAAGTTTTCATAATATTTATTTTATATATATATATATATAAATATTGAATAAGTTATTTTTAATAATATTAATTTAAATTTTATATATAAAGTAAAAATATATGTTAATATTTTTCTTTGACTCACAATGTCTCAAATGACACAAACTTAAAATAATATTGAAAAAAATTTTAAAATTTTTTAATTTCGTTCACAACAATTATGAGTAAAAAGTATAGTTTCATTGTATCATTAATTAATCTATACAAATCATTTGTATATTTTATTTTAAAATTTTTTATGATATAAACTTTTTTCTCACATACAACTACATGAAGAGGTATTGTCTGGTGTTAGTAAATCATAATTATAACTTAGTAAATAAAAAGTATAATTATAAGAATTTTAAAATATAATTATATGTAAAATATTGCTGAAAAAGTATAAATAGTAAAAGTAATAAAAGAGTGTTTTTTGTTTTCAAAATGTAATAAGTATTTTTCTTTCATATCTTATCATCTAATATATATAATCATTTTTAAGTAAATAGGCTCCTCTTCATTTGTTAGTATAAATGCTTTTCATAGAAGAACTACACAAATTTTGATAAACTAATTACCTGTTTGTTTAATTTAGTGATATTGTCTAAAAGATGGTGTTCCATTATATAACTTTGACATATTCTATAATTTAAAAATAATTAAAAAAATAGAGTTAGTTAGAGAAAATTGATTGAGAATAAAAAGACGAATAATATAATATAAAATTAGAAATTAACTATATAATCATAGTATATTTGAATGTATCTAATAAGAATATTTTGTTATGCTAAATTTGAGACTAGTTGTAGAAATTTTCAACTATTAATATGGGAGTTTGTAAAATAAAGTAAAATAATGATAAAAGTCTTATCTAAGAGATATAAGTAAGTCAAATAGTATAGAATTTGAGTATTTATAATTTAAAATTTTCTATTATTTATTATTATTGTGACCACTTTATAGATATTTATTATATTTAATTAGTACTTTATATTTTTATTGAATAATAATATGTAATAAATTTATTAATTAAT
>NC_029775.3:34840530-34846967 GCF_000817695.3 Arachis duranensis
ATAATAGGATAGTTTTTCTTACAAAAATAATTTAATAGTGATATTAAATTTATTAATTAAAAGATAATGCTAATAGAAGTTATTGATCATATTTATTATTAATATTAATTAGAAGGTAATGTTAGTGAAAATTTTTGAATGAATAAAGACAATAAAAAAATTCAAAAATCTAAAAAAATTACACCATAAAGAAAAGACTTACGTGCCAATAGAGTAATAGATGAGATGTTAACTTCTAATTAGTAAAATTTATGTATCAATTTTATATAAATAAAATAAAACTAGAATAAGATCCGTGCGATGTGCGAAGCGGTAAAATAATGATAGTATATAATAAATATAAAAAATTATTATATTTTGTAGAATTAAATTAAATATGTGTAAATTAAAGTTAAATTTGAAAGGTGTTTTATTTAAAATAATTTGAAGTATAAAAGATTTGGATGTTGGAGTTGTACAAAGTGAAATTTGAATTTGGTGGTTTAATTTTTGCATTTGTTTTAGTTGATGGACTTAGTCTTCTTATGTGGTGCTCATCCTCTTTTTATTTATTGGTAGTTGTTAGAGTTGTTGCTTTCTTCTTTCTGTGGTAGGTTCTTACGAAGGCATATTCTTTATGAATTGTTGAGTTATATGCACTTTATATTGTTTTGTTTGTTCCATCTTTACATGTATGTTCTTCTTCCGAAAATGTGTCTTGAATTTGTATGGTTTTCTTTCTCCTTAATTTCTTAATGGGTATGTGATATTCGTCTGATGATATTAGTGTTGGCGAAATTGGTTCCTATAATCAATGAATATTTTAAATTAGAAATAAAAATGATGTCTTGAATAAGTGATTTTTTTAGTATTACTTGTTTTATTTGTTGTAATGGGCGTTGAGGTTCGATGTTTTTGGTTGAAATAAATGTCTTGGTAACAGTGTATTGTGGAGAACTTTCTTTGAGATTAAAATTATTTAGTTTGACTTCATACATAAGTGTGGGGTTGCATAAATTTTTCAATTGGGGTGTTGCTTCAATGTCATTACTTTTTTGGAGTGTCATTAGATTTGAAGCAGTTGTGCCTAATAATACTTTTGCTTCACCATCAAACAGTACAAAAGTTGTTGTAGTACTTTGATATGAAACCTTTAATTGAATTCTGAACCTAAAATAAGTATTGAGTTAGTAACTAATAATTTGATAGATTGAACTATGAAAAGTATATAGAATTACATTATTGTTGGATATTGTGGTGTTTGATTATATGTGCCATAAATGTAGTTGTCTCCTTTTTTAGGAAAAATTTTTGTAACAAAAATTTTTCAGTCATAATTAGCCAAAACTTTTCATAATTTACTTCATTTATATAACTTAACAATAGTTTTATTTTTTATCTCACTCTCCTGTCAATTCACTTATCATATTCTTATCAAGCCCCATTTATTAATGATATTAATTATAATATCATATTCCTTATTATTAGGCATTCTTGTAGTCAATACTTAATATTCCCTTTATAATTTAATTTTTATATTTAAGAATACAATAAAGAGTAATAATAATTATAAAGAACGGTAATGATAATACGTATTAAATGAGTTAATTGTAATTGATTTTTTGATTCTATTAAGTCATTTATTATCATTCAATGGAGATATGAAACCTGAAAGCTACCTTATGGTTTTGTTTCCGTTAATTCAATTATTTTCATTCAAAAATCACAAATCTAATACCATTGCAAGCACAATTAGGATAGGTCAAAGAATTTTACAAGAAGTCATCTTTATCATTGCAAATAGTATGACATTTGAATTTGATCTTAATATGGTACTTATGGCAGAAAATGCTGAAGAATTTGAATAACAGACGGACTCACCCGACGAGGTTATTGTCAGTCAACCAATATCCAAAAATATGGAAAACATCATTTGCTCTGATGAGGTATGGTTATAACTCAGTTTATGTTTTATGTATTTTTTATGTGCAATTATTCTTATACCGTACTATTTAGTGAATTGCCAATTTTAGTACTTTATTTATATGCATAACATTCGTAAAATTCATGCTTTATGCAATCAATAAGTTCATACGAAACATCCATAATTACATGAAGTTAACATCCACATTAACATAAATAACATCTATAATGGCATAAAATTAGCACCTAAAATGACAGTAGTGTGTTTTATTTGTTATACTTGACAATGAAATTAGCCACTTTTGTATAGTTAACTATCATGTTGAGTTTCATTTGTTTTTCTATTTTTTTTCAGGCCATAAACCAAGCTATTGGTGACGAGGAGCTAGAGCCCAAAGAGGAGATGTACTTCGGCATGTTAGAAGATGCGCGTGCATATTATTATCGATATGCGTAAGGACTGATTTTGTTGTCAAAATAAGAACCACTGGCTAGGAGACTAAATATGGTCAGAAGGTGGTTGTTAATCAAGCTTTGCATTGTAACAAAGATGGATACCACATATCCCGTGTAAAGGCACCCAAGAGAAGAAAAACAGTGGCCTCAACAAACTGCAAAGCTCGTTGCTATGTAGCATTAGACAAGATGACAGGACAATAGAGGACTTCTTCAGTAGAGGTATCTCATTCACACCCGCTTAATTCGAAGCTATCTACAATGTTCTCAGCAAACCGTCAACTAAGTATGCATGTGAAGGACCTGATACAGCAAAATGACCAAACTAGCATTAGACCGAGTAAGACATACCAGGCACTAGCCAATGCCGCCGGTGGACCTGCCAACCTCACCTTTACAGAGAAGGATGTTAGAATTTACTTTAGTCATTACATACGCATTTCTGGAGATGAGACGGATCCAAAAGCGTTACTTAAGCACTTCTCACAAATGAAGGAGTTCAATCCGAACTTTTTCTTTGAAATAGATGTGGACGAAAATCATAGCCTCAAAAATGTATTTTGGGTCGATGCTCGGTGTAGAGCTGCATGAAAATATTTCGGTGATGTTGTGACGTTTGACACTACTTATAAGACTAATAGGCATCAAATTATTATTTTTTTTTGTTCGACTTAATTAGATTTTTTCAGCTAAGGCATTTAAATTTTACACATACGTTACATGTTCTTATATTTTCATTATTTAGGTATGATATGCCGTTCGAGTCTTTCATAGGTCTCAACCACTATGGGATGTCTACGCTTATTGGATGCGCATTATTGTGGAATCAGGAGACTACTACATTTCAATTGCTTTTCCGAACTTGGGTGAAGTGCATGGGAAAGGCCTCGTGTGTGTCATAACAGACCAATGCCTGCAAACGCGTTCTGCGTTAAAGACCACCTTACCAAACACATGCCATAGATGGTGCATATGGCATTTCCCAAAGAAGATATCATAAAAACCGTTAGGTTACCGTTGTTTTGATTAACTCAGCACGTGCATGAAGAGGATTGTGTGGGAATCCAAATCTAAGGACTCATTTGAGAGAGATTGACACGATTTTATTCTAGAATATAACCTCCACAATTCTAGGTGGCTAAACGGTAGTATAATTTCTCGGTTTGTTGCTGCATGTGTTTGGCTTGTTTATAGATGTTATTTTATAGTTGATATGAAGTGTTGCACTTATGGGTTAACTTACACATTTTTTGCATTTTTTGTTTTATTCATTTATTGGCAGATATGTCTGCTGACCGATACATGTGGGTGCCAGTATTTTTCAAGGACAAATTCTGGGCTGGCATGAGGAACACATAGCGTATTGAGAGCATGCATATAGTTTTCGATAAATATTTAAACAATAAGAGCTTTTTGTTGCAATTTGTTCACCAATACCAAAACTATCTTATAGACAAGGAGCAAAAGGAGCTTGAGTGTGACGCTGCTGATTTAAGGGTGATCATCCCTTGTGTTTCCAGCTCATCAATAGAGAAGCAATTCCAAAGAGAATATACAAACTCTATATTTCGAGACGTTCAGGATTAATTTATAAAAAAGGCAGATTGTGATATCTCTTTAATCAACCAACATGGAATAAGTACAGTTTGTGAAGTTGCCAACAAAGGATGGTATTTGACATATTAGTGTATAGCAGATACCAAGCCGTCTACTGCTCGCACTCAGCAGAAGTTCAATGTAATTGCTTTACGTTCCAATCGAATGGTATTCTATGATGCAACATTCTTGCTGCTATTTTACATTTTTGTGTAACCATAGTGTCCTCACAGTATATTTTATCCCAATGGAATAAGAATCTCAGGCAGAGACACACACGCATCAAGAGTAGCCTTGACATGGACCGTTCTGACGATAGCATGATCATTTTTAGGGAATTGTGTTCTCATTTTTACAATATCGCTCAAAATTTTGTGGCTACTCCAGAGGTTGCTGCTATATTGCATGATGCCATGGACAATGCTCGGCACAAGCTCAAAAAACACAAGGAATCCGAGCGTCAAGCTACACTTGTACCAAGTGCAATTAACTTGCATACGCGTGATGAGTGCCTCGTTATCATGGATGGGCTACAGGGCCCACGTCATGTTCCTATGCGAGGTCGTCTGACAACCACCAGACTTGGGGAAGATCTGGACAAATATATTAAAAAGAGGGCTCGCAAACACAAGAACACTCCCAATCACAATAAGGTAAATATGAGATCTATCCTTTTTTTCTCTTGATTTGTTTGTTTTAGTGTGTTGATCGGATGATAATTTAGGATATTATTTTTCAATATGATTTGTGTGTTTAGGAACCTAATGGTAATAAACAACCATCTCCTACCAATGTGGCCTCTTCCTACAAAGATACACAATCACCTTGTTCAGAAATGGGAAACAATTTGGCCATGCACTCTGGTTCATTTACGTCACTGTTAAATTCATTCTGTAACGTCGAACAATCGTGTATATGTACCTTATATTTTTCTATAGCGTCATTGTCATGTCCATTTATTTATTTTTTCTCTTTTTTTTTAATTTTTGTCCACAAGAAGCATTTTTTGGAAGATTCGAAGTTTAACAGTAGTACATTTCATAAGCTTTAGATTTTAGCAACTACTTTGTACTTTAGTTATGCTTCAACTTTATTTTACGTTATCATGATTTGGTGGTTTAGTGGATTAGATTTATATTTTTATATACTCAACTTTATTTTACCTTGTTACAACTTCATATACCATTATTAAATAAAATAGAATAATAGATTTGGGCCAATATTATACAACTTTTTTTTAATCTTTTTTACCGTTATTATTTCTTATTAATATTTAGAATAAAAAATGTTCAGCGGATAATTTGATCATGACAATAAATTAGTGCATTACATAAAGTTTAAAATTAAAGTTAGAAATAGCTCGTAAACAAAAAGGTGTATTCAGGTTTTTATTTTTGTTTAAATCCAATAACATCCTCATGTTTTTTTAAATAACATCTACAATCCATTATTTATTGTCTGAGCATAGACATTTTTAGCCTGGTGTTAAGTATTGATAATTTTAAATTTCATTAGATAATTTTAAATTTCATTTAGCCTGGTGTTCGTATCCACAAATTGTTCAATATTATCATTAGTTAATATTAACGCCTGCAAACCCGCTTTTGATTATTGAAACACCTAAGAAAATAATAAAGAGTGATAACTCATAAATCTAGATTTCTCTATATCTTAAAAAGTATCCTTTACCGAGGCAATTGTGGAGATAGCTTAATATTAAGTGGGTTAGGACAGATTGCACTAACCATTAATCTTGGCAGAATACATTAAAAATTCATGCAAAACCTGGCGTTGCTTGAACCATTGAATATGACACAACAGTAATCAACCACCTATGTAGAATAAAAGCATTGCATTTCATAGCACTTTAATGTAGGATACATACTCACCAAATTTTAACGCTTTTTTGTTCAAGCTTACCGTATTGCTTACTCTTTTACGCCAGCCCAATGATTGCATGTCCGCTCACCACAGCCGAACATCATCACCATTCCGTATCCATATAAGCGTGGCATTTTGTGCAGCACTACGATCTGTTGTCCACTTGTATATCCTGTTTATGTCATCACTTGTCGGCCTTGCAGCATGGTGCGCGAAATTGTGAACAATACTTTTTCACAACTCTCATAATCCCCGGTAATGGCTCCAAAAACGTGGTAGCTCAATACCATGGCATTACACAACTTCGCACAACTAACCAGCAAGTGCACTGGGTCGTCCAAGTAATAAACCTTACGTGAGTAAGGGTCGATCCCACGGAGATTGTTAGTATTGAAGCAAGCTATGGTCATCTTGTAAATCTTAGTCAGGCAAACTCAATTGGATATAGTGATGAACGAAAATAACACAAAGGTAAAGATAGAGATACTTATGTAATTCATTGGTAGGAACTTCAGATAAGCGTATGAAGATGCTTTCCCTTCCGTCTCTCTGCTTTCCTACTGCCTTCATCCAATCCTTCTTACTCCTTTCCATGGCAAGCT
>NC_029775.3:34851153-34851403 GCF_000817695.3 Arachis duranensis
TTTTGAGTGAAAAAGGGACCTCGGGGATCACCTTCTTCAAGGCCACAACTTCATAGAAGTGGTCTTGATACACCCTTGAGAGAAATCTATCCATCTCCCATGACTCGGAGGTGGAAGCTTTTGCCTTCCCTTTCCTCTTTTTAGAGGTTTCTCCGGCCTTGGATGCCATAATGGTTATGGAAAAACGAAAAAGCAATGCTTTTACCACACCAAACTTAAAATGTTTGCTCGTCCTCGAGCAAAAGAAGAC
>NC_029775.3:34856906-34857208 GCF_000817695.3 Arachis duranensis
TGAATGCCGCCATCAGTTCTAGCCTATACCACGAAGACTCTGATCTCACGGAATGGCTGGCTCGTTTGTCAGGCGAGCACTCGGTTGTCAGGCGATCAACCATGCATCGTGCAATCAGGAATCCAAGAGATATTCACCAAGTCTCAAATGCTTGTAGAACAAGAGTGGTTGTCAGTCACTTTGTTCATGAGTGAGAATGGTGATGGGCGTCAATCATCACCTTCATCAAGTTGAAGAACAAGTGATATCTTGGAACAAGAACAAGCGGAATTGAATGGAAGAACAATAGTAATTGCATTAAT